>NC_139593.1:5492283-5502283 GCF_946808225.1 Silurus aristotelis
TGCAGATTTCTTTTGTATAAACTCTATGTTGCTTCAATCTGAAGCATCTGAAGAATCTTCTGGTGCATTCAGATTGCGAGTTGGCTGTTCATCTAGCAGGCATTATGAGGTGAATATCGATGGTTCTGCTACAGATGATGTATGCGGGCGGTGCAGTTGTGGCTACAGTGAAAGGAGACTTCAAATGTGTTTATTAGATTTCTTGCGGTAGTAAAGACTTTCATTCTCGCTGTATGAGTTTCCTGTCTGTGATGCAGAGCTCTGTTTTCACTGCGTTTCTCTACCACATTGATGGATTCTATAAGATAGTATTAAAGGGTGGATCGATTCAGATAGGACACCACTGAAGGCCTGGGTGTAAAATTTACAGCCCACTGTATAGTGATTAAGTTTGACACTTATCCATGATATCTCCAGATCTGCTCTTTAAGACCTTAAACCTTTTGAGAAAAAGGCTTGACTGAAGGATAAATGTGTTTTTAGTCATAGATTTGGTTTCGCGTGATCTTGATCATCCATGCGCTCGCTGCTACAAATTGTTATTCTATTACCCATGATGCTGCTATGATGTTGCCTCTAGAACATGCTCTTATGCCGAATAAAAAGAAAAGTACTGATCATGAGAAAATAATTGTTTTATGTTTGAGATCACAAGAAAATGAAGTCATGATCGTGAGAAAACGAGAACGAAAATAATATTATATTGCATGGATTCTCAGGACTTCCGTAGTTTGGATTGGTTATTCCAAATTTCATTCCAAGGTCTTTATTTACACCATTAGGAATAACATTATGATATTATAATATTATGAGTGGTGAAGTAAAAAGCGCTGATTATCTCTTCATCATGGCACTTGTTAGTGGGGGGATTTATTTATTAGGCAGTAAATATTTTGTCATCAAAGTTGACATGTTAGAAGCAGGAAAAATGGGCACTATGGGATTGGGCCACAAGGGAAATAAGTATTTAAACAAGTTTGACAAATTGTGACGACTGGGTCAGAGCATCTCCAAGCATCTGCAGCTCACTGATGCACAGGAGGAGCGAAGGCTGGTCCGTGTGATCCGATCCAACAGATGAGCTCCTGTAGCTCAGACTGCTGAAGAAGTTCATGCTGTTAATGCTCAACGAGTCAGAACAGTTTCAGCAACCAATGGGGAACATCACAATATTATGCAGGTGTTCATAATGTGATGCCTGTTCGGTGTGTTATTAGGATATTTGGGCGCCCCCTACAGAGGTCTCGAGAGTGGTTCGATCTGACAGGGAAGTGGGTAGAAAAGACCAGGCTGCGCGGAACGAGCGGAGGAAATTAGTCGCCATGGAGACGCGGAGATAAAGAAGGTGCCGGTCGCCATAAACAAGCCGATGGGTTTGTCGTCTGGTTACGGAGCTGAAGAGACGCGGCTCTCTAGGTGTCCTCCTCCTCTTTCTCCATCTCCTCCTCTTCCTCTTCCTCCATGCCTCTGTTTTCCACGCAAAGCGACCGAAGATGACCGACAGGCCAGGTGGGAGTAGCGCCGCGGACGACTCCGGGATCATCCGCCGGAGGAGGATGCAGGTGAGCCGAGCGCGCGATCTTCCGGTTGTTCACCGAGGAACCCGGCAGGAACGCGTCCACACATGAGACAGGTCTATCATTACATTTTGCTGCTAGTAGACCTAATGTTTATCGAGATCTCCCGTTCACAGGGCTTCATCAGATCATCTTCAGCTCTCAGACTCAAGTGATGAACCTGATCTAATGAAACATCTCAGAAGATTGAACTAGAAACCTATATTTATATTTACATTTAGGGGTGACGCCCTCATTCAGAGCAACTTGCATTTATCTCATTCATACAACTCAGCATTATTGGGTTTAAGGGCCTTGCTCAGGGGCCAAATAGTGGCAGCATAGTGTGGCTGGGATTTGAACTCATGACCTTCATATATATATATATATATATATATATATATATATATATATATATATATATATATATATATATATATATATATATAGCTAATTGAGATGACTAAGAGATAAGGGCATCTGCCTGAAATGTAATAAAAAAATATGTGGTTGAATTTGCATACCATTTGCATATGTTTTATGATGCAATAATATTGTGCGAACTGAACTTTGTATAAATGAACACAGACTCGCCTCAAAAGGACTCTGGCTTAGGGTCTGTTTTTGTATATTTTGTTCAGATATTTTTTTATATGAGAGATTATTACCTGAGTATCTCTGTTTTCATTTATTAATTTTGTTTTATTCAATTTTTATGACGTGTATGCGTCTGGAAAGATCGAACTGTATTTCAAATTTCTATAGACAAGCTTGCTAGTTTTTCTTTCTTTCTTTCTTTCTTTCTTTCTTTCTTTCTTTCTATCTATCTATCTATCTATCTATCTATCTATCTATCTATCTATCTATCTATCTATCTATCTATCTAGTTAGCTAACTAGCTAGATAGCTAGCTATTTATTACTTTTTATTTTAATTTTTTTATTTAAATGTCTGAATAACCCCAAATCATACACTCTATAGCACCCGAATGGACAGAATAGTAAAAGAAAAAAAAAAAACGTGTGTTTTATCATCCAGGAAAAACATTTGTAGCTTTTTTTTTTCCTGTATAAATATACACTACAGGATGAGCTAGCTATTCTTTCTTTCTTTCTTTCTTTCTTTCTTTCTTTCTTTCTTTCTTTCTTTCTTTCTTTCTTTCTTTCTTTCTTTTTTGTAGCGTTTTTCCAAAATATTTATATATATTTGTATATATATCTTTTTAAATTAAATTAAATTAATAAATTTTTTACGCATGTATTCACCTGGAAAGATCGTACCATATTTGACATTCCTGGAGTAACCCTCATACCCTCGTACCCTCGTACCCCAGCTGATACACTCTATCCCACCTGAATTGACAGGATAGTCAAAAAAACATTTTCTGGTATAAACGCACTCCAGGAAGATCTCACTATTCTTTTTTTTATATGCAAAAACAGTAAAAAACTAAACAAAAAGTAAAACATTGAAAAGAAGATGTTCCAAAAGTTTTTTGCCTTCCTTCTGCAGGTTTCCACCTCCATACAATAGATATATTGAATAATCCTGTGGTCATGTGACCTACCCATCTGACCTACAGCACTGACCTACAGACACTAAACACGTCTCTGCTGATATCAGGGATTTTTTCATTTTTGCGTTTTTTTCTTCACTTCACTGAGCTTTCTTTCCATGTGACCGCCATTTATTTATCCTCGTATTACACACACTGTCTTTCCCAAGTGCCTGCATTATCGAGCAGAAATAAACCGGTTCTAACTGAGAAACTCAGCTGGCCTTCATCAGGCATAACCACACAGCCAACTTCCTGTTTTTCTTGGGTGCTTGATTGTGCGAACGATTGTGTGGCGTGCAGGAAGCACGTAGCATTGTTTAACACAAAGCAAACACACACACACACACACACACACACACACACACACACACACACACACCAGCGCATAATCTGCACATGAAGTCTGTGAAACCAAAATGTCTTTAACATCTATCATTTACTTATATATTCAGAAATCACCCATTTCTCTCTCTCTCTCTCTCTCTCTCTCTCTCTCTCTCTCTCTCTCTCTCTCTCTCTCTCTCTCTCTCTCTCTCTTTCTCCCTCCATCTCTTCATGTCTGTCTGTCAATCTCTATATCTTTCTCTTTCCATTTCTCTCTCTCTCTCTCTGTCTTCCTTGCTCTGTTTATCTATCTCTATCCCTCTTTTTTAACCATCTCTCCCTCTTCATCCCTCTTTCTCTCTTCAAGTCATTTTCTGTCTCTTTCTCTCTCTCTCTCTCTCTCTCTCTCTCTCTCTCTCTCTCTCTCTCTCTCTCTCTCTCTCTCTTTCTCTGTATTGTTCTCTATTCTCTCTTTCTAACCTTTTCTCTTTTTTATCTTTCTCTATTCATGTCTCTCTATCCACCTCATCTCTGTCTCTCTCCTTTCTTTCTTTCTTTCTTTCTTTCTTTCTTTCTTTCTTTCTTTCTTTCTTTCTTTCTTTCTATCTATCTATCTATCTATCTATCTATCTATCTATCTATCTATCTATCTATCTATCTATCTATCTATCTATCTATCCATCCATCCATCCATCCATCCATCCATCCATCCATCCATCCATCCTTCCTTCCTTATTTCTTTCTTTCTTTCTTTCTTTCTTTCTTTCTTTCTTTCTTTCTTTCTTTCTTTCTTTCTTTCTTTCTTTCTTTCTTTCTTTCTTTCTGTCTCACTATCCATCTTTATCTCTTTTCCTGTTTTGCACTCTCTCTCTCTCTCTCTCTCTCTCTCTCTCTCTCTCTCTCTCTCGCTCTCTCTCTCTCTCCTCACAACATTTGAGTAATTAAACTCCCCCCCTAAAAACACAGCACAACACATTCTCCTGAGAATCAGACACACTTCTGTCTTCATACAAAACAATCCATATGTGCAATTATTCCTGAATTTCCCTCTGTTACAAGTTCTTAACTTTTAGTTTTTCGTCTTGCTCTAGTTTTACTTTTATTCTTGCTCTAACTTTAGGTTTGTGTATGTAGCACTGCCACAAACTGAGCTTCGTCTGGTTAGAAGTGCAGCATGCACACCACGTGTTGTTCCTAAAATTTTTAACGCCATTTCAACGTCAGTCAACACTGTTATAACTTCCGACTGAATTTTTACCATAATCGTTGAGCTGCAGCATCCTGGAAACAGGTGAATATTAAAGCTAATATTAGTGGCGTGGCCTTATGCTGGTACTTCCTGTCTCTGTTTAACTTTAAAGATATAAAGACTGTTATTTGCCAAAAGTATCGGAACACCTGACATTTCCTGCTATATGTGGTTCTCCTGCTATAGAGCACCAACCCTACTGGACACCTTTGGGATGAATGTGAATGCTGACTGCACCCCAGGCCTCCTCACTTCACCTACATCAGTACCTGACTTTACTAACAACCATTGTGGCTGATGAACACAAATGTCAATTATCACACTCCAAAATCTAGTGTAACATTATTATTTGTATAAAATATTGCATTTTTCGAGAATTGATACAGTATCGTCAAACAAAATATCATGATACTTACGTGCATCAATATTTTCATACACCCCTACGGGACGGGTGGTTTGGTTCAACAAATATCATCCAAATAATTTATTTTCTGTATATTTAGAACAATCGGAGAACAGTGGGCTTGTGGGAAGATAGTGTAATGATTCGCCCTGTTACTCTGATCTCAGGATCATTCTTGAGGGATGATGTGCGATCTCCTTCCCACTCATATGTTCCAGCACGACAACTATGGCAACCGTGGATTGCCCACACTTGTATACCATACACATTAATCCTCCCTCGCGTATCTATAACATCGGCTCTATGGACGCTTTTATGCGCGTTCCTCAGTGCCGATCGATGCACGGTGTAACTCAGGGTTCTTTCCTGGGACCGTCCGCAGATGCTCTTTATGGCCCATTAGGAGAGTAATGAGAGTCTGACAGCCCACCGAGGCGGAGAAGAAGAGAGAGCAGTGGGGTTTAGGGCACAGAACGAGGAGCACGGAGGTTACAATATGGCTAACAGGGCTATTTCCCATGAGTAGGGCTTAGATGGAAGGATCCATCTGCTGAAACATGGCTCGGGTTACAGAGTAACGAAGTTGCGGGGAATAGTTACTACAAGAAGTGCTAATTAGCAATCATTTGAGATGGTGGGAGGGGCTAATTCTGGGTGTTGTCTACTAATTAACATATGGTAGAGGTATGATGTTTCACAAACATCAGTGATCATGTGAGGGAAAAATGTGTTACGCTATCATATATCATCTTAAACAATTTTACACACTCTCTCAAAGTCAAAGTTGTTCTTTACTAGTTAAAGATTTCTTGATATCTCAAAGCAGTACAAGAGGATTTATGTGCAGTGACATGATAGATGTCACGCCAGAAGACTGTTTGCTCTTCAAAATAACACTTACAGAGTTTGGACGTAGTCATCGTTTCGGCTCATCGTCGTGTTGTACGGTGAATTGTGAAGTGCATGAATATACATGATGTACAGAACATTTTTACAGGGTTTCCTGTAAGTGTTGTCAAATGGACTTTAACCGACCTCAGCAAATCCGGTTCTTCCTTAGGGGTGATTTCCAGTATCATTAACACCAGTACAAACAAATAAATGTACATTTTTACAAATTGTTGAATGAATAACTATGGTCTAAAAACCAACTTTGGTTCAACTGGGCCCAAACGACTTTTCCAAGTCTTTTACACGAAAGACTGTCATGCAAGGTTAAAGCTTCTACTCCAAACCCATCATAATGGGGTGGTGACATGTCACTTTTCTTTTCATTGACTTCTATTTATATGCACGTGAAAGCTGTAGACCAGAAATGCAACATTTCAACAATTTCGCTGTGTTCCAGAGATCAAGCCTGGTGAACTCTTGAACGTTTGACCTCTTCAGAAAACCGAGTGTAGAAGAAACATGACTTAAAGAGGTGTAACCCAATCCCATTTTATACCCCACATCTGAAAAAGAATGGAAAATCAGCATAAGAAGAGAACCTGCCTGGGTTTCAGTGTTGCTGAATACAGGAACCCGTTGTGTATGAAATAAAACAAAAACACAGAGGGCTTGTCTGAAGAGCATCATCTCAGCTGTAAAGCATGTTGGGAGGTGTTTTGATGGAAAAAGGATTAGTGTACCATAGAATATAGATGATAAATATCACAAGGAAGGATGATTATCTAGAAAACACTGAATTCTGAATCTCCTAGCCAGAAAGAAGTGCAGAAAACATATCAGACGATTATTGATCCAATGGCTGAACGTCTGAGTGTGAAACGCAGACCTGCTTAGTCATTTCCTGTACGTTCGGTTAACGAGTGACGGCCCAAACACGCTTCTCCTTTATTGACAATTCTGTGTTGCATCTTTTATTTTAATCCTGCCATAAACAATCAGGGCCTCTCTCTCTCACTCTCTTTCTCTCTCTCTCTGTCTCTCTCTCTCTCTCTCTCTCTCTCTCTCTTTTGCTAGTGCTAATTCATTAGTCGGCTAGCGTTGCTTCCTGGCAGTCTGTAGGTCTGTGGCGTGAGGAAGTTTATTGATGCTGCCGCTGCTCGCATTTCCATTATTTTTCCGTATCGATCCGATCTCAGACCGCTCCCCAGCCGACGACCGTCAAAACAAAGAACCAAAGACAGCAGGTCGGGTTTCCACATGGACCTTGACGTGTTGACGTCCAACGCTAACAGTAGCGTCTATCAAGCTTCATCCTGGTGAAGCTGCCGCCGCTGCTCGCTTATATTCTTGCAGCACGTGCGAATGAGACAGAAATCCAGTAGATAAAGGACTGATTGATGCATCCTGATATTGTCTCTCTCTTTCTCTCTCTCTATGTCCTGTGTGTAGCGCAGAGACTGTATCAGAGTGGTTATATTTAGGCCAACCCGAGAACGAACATCATTCTTACCGCTCAGGGTTTCGTTTTTTTAAGGTCACAATGAAGTACGGATGAGATTTGCTTCAAATCAACACTGATTCCGCCTCTGCCTTGGCAAATGTTGGACTTCCAAACCTCAAGATAAAACCTCATTAAACGGGAATTCTTCCAAAAAAATAAAAATAGCTAGAGGATTTCAGCAAGGGTGGAAGTCCGTATAGAGTTTCTATAGCAACAACTTACACGATAGTACATCAGAATGGAGATTCATTTCCCAGTGTGCTCACACGCATCAGGAATTTGTCTTGTCTTCCGTCCGAAGCTTCTGAATACAATATAAAATTAATGTAAAAAAATGGTTCATTCTGGTTGACATGAAAAGATTAGAGTTTATATACAAATATGTGCAGGAAATAGTGGAAGCATATGCAATGAAATTTCAATAAACAATAAATAGTAAATAAATATTTTTTGGACGAGTTACATATAGCACTTAAGTAGGTTGGTTACTGGTATGAGTTGAAGTCTTCATGATAAAGATTGCCTGGAAAAAACAGTTGTTGTGCCTTGAGGTTCTGGTGCTTGGGGCTCCTTAGCACCATCCAGAGGGCAGCAGTAGTACAAACAGGTTGTGGTCTGGTGTGCGATGACCATTTGTTTTTTTGGATGATTGTTTCCTCCCTGGAGTGGTGTACAGTTTGTGAAGAGTGGGCCAAAGAGCACCATTAATCTTCTCAGCAGTCTTCTGTAGTTTTCTAAAGCTTGATCTGGAAGCTGAGACAAACCAGACAGTAATGGACGTACATTTGATAGACTCACGGATGGCTAATTAAACTAATTAAACCTCTATCATTATTTGAGGGAATTATCGTATCAATGATATGGTGAAGATTTCTGTAAATCCATCTTATTAGATTCAGAAGAATAAATCCAAGTTAACAGATCCACTTTATTAAAATCTATATTATTAAAAATTTAATTTAAAAGTCAATTCCAGTTTATTACATTTGTATTATTAAATTCAGATGAGCAAATCCTGAATATTAAATATAGATTATTGATTCCAAGATAATAAATCAGGATTATTACATCCAGTTAAGTTTTTCCAGATGATCAAATCTGATTTATTAAATCTGTCATGTAATGTGCCGATATCTTACTGGAGAGGTGGCTGCTGCAATCCAGATAAAATCCAGATTATAAAATCCAGGTGATTAAATTGAGAATAATAAATCTTGGTTAGTAAACCCATTTTTTAAAATCCATATTATTGAAATGTATTAAAGAAATAATTAATTCCAGTTTATTGGATCTAGATGAATAAACTCAGATGAGCAAATCCAGTATATTAAATATAGATTATTAAATCCAAGATAATAAATCAGGATTATTACATCCAGTTAAGTTTTTCCAGATGATCAAATCTGATTTAATAATTCTGTCATGTAATGTGTTGATATCTTACTTGAGGTGGCTGCTGCAATCCAGATAAAATCCAGATGGTTAAATCTAGATGATTAAATCTAGGTTAGTAAATCCACTTAATTGAATACATATTATTCAAATGTATTGAATAAATCATTAATTCCAGTTTATTAGATCTAGTTTTTTGAACTTAGGTTATTCAATTCATTTTAGTAAATCTAGATCATTCAATTTAGATTATTAAATCTTCGTTAATAAAGAAGGATTATTACATCCTGTTAAATTATTCCAGATTATCCAGTCTATTTTATTAAATCTATCATGTAATATGATAATAGCTTACTGTAGAGGTGGCTGCAATCTGGATAAAAATCCAGATTGTTAAATCCATATTTTTTAATTTACGTTATTACATCCAGGTTATTACATTAAGGTTAGCAAATTAAACTTTATTAAACTTCACCTGATTAAATATATACTTAAAATCAGTTTATTAGATCTAGATTATTAAATCCAGGTTAATCAATTGAGGTTACTAAATCCAGAATAATAAATCCACTAAACTATACTCCATTATATTAACTCCAGATTATTAATTCCAGATTATTACAACTTTCTTTCAGTTTCTCCCATTAGGGGGCGCCACAGCGGATCCTCCGCATGTTTGATTTGACATGTTTTTATGCTGGATGCCCTTCCAAATGCAACCCTGCCCAATTTATCCGGGCTTGGGACCGGCACTGAGAGTGGGTGGGGTCGGTTCCCTGACCGGGGATCGAACCCGGGCCACAGCGGTGAGAGCGCCACATCCTAACCACTAAATCTAGATTATTAACGGCAGATAATTTAATCCAAGGTAATTAATCAGGATTATTGCATTTAAATGAATTCGGATTATTAAATACAAATGATAAGATTCAGATTATTCATTCCATATTATTTAATCCACTTTTTACCAGGCAAATGATTAAATCCAGGTTAGGAAATCCACTTTATTATTAAAATTAGCATAAAATCGATTGATTCCAGTTTATTAGATTATTAAATCCCGGTTATTAAAATCAGGTTAGTAAATTCAGAATATTAAATCCACATTATTTACTCCATTTTATGA
>NC_139593.1:5517283-5527283 GCF_946808225.1 Silurus aristotelis
GAATAAATGCAATTTGTTCCAGTACTTAAGTAACTTTACTGAAATATTTCCATTTGGGTAAACTTTTACTTTAACTTCACTACATTTCAAAGTCAAATATCTTTCTTTTTTACTCAACTACATTTTGTGAAATCAGTCGTTCCTTTTTATTTATGTGGATAAAAACTTAACTGGTCAAACAAACAGCGAGTCACCAATCAGTGTCGAGCGCATGCTCTGTTTTCAACTTGTTTTTACTGGCACTTGGTGGCAGCTACTGATCACCAACATCAAGTCAAGTCAATTCAAAGGCTTTTATTGTCAGCTTTTATTATAAGCTGTGCAATCGAAGTGCAACCTAATGCAAACAGTGCAGACGAAATACAGCGTGAGACAATACACATAACACAAGATAGCACTGACCAGTAAACCTACTGTATACTCTGAATATACAGTTCAGCCTCAGTTCAACAGCAAGCAGGTCATTTAGAGAGGAATAAATGATGGAGGAAACTCCAGACTCGAACTCGCCACAACACATGAGTTTTTTTTGAAGTAGAAACAAGGTTAAAAATAAGGTTTTGGGCTCATGATCATTTTAATAGAAATCAATTCATTTTTTAAGTCATTAATATCATTCTATTAATAGATCAGTGTTCTGAGAGTCACATTCGAGTCTTTTCACATAAACTGAGTTGATTAAGTAAAGAGTCTTGTGATAAAAATTATATTAGGAATATTATAGTTATGATAAATCATAGTACTTTGGATACTAAAGTACATTTGAAGGAAAATATGTTTGTACTTTTACTCAAGTAAAGGTTTAAAGGGACACTTTTACTTTTACTGGAGTCAGATTTCTCTCTACTTTTACTCAAATATGGTTTGTGTACTTTATCCACCAATGGGTGTTAGAAAATTCAGGTACTGATGTAGGTTAGGTGAGGAGGCCTGGGGTGCAGCCGGTATTCACATTTATTCGCATTCAGCTTTATAAAGCAGGCCACTCAAGATCTTTCTCTCCAAACCATGTAAAGAATATCTTCATGAAGCCGGCTTTGTGCACTTCGGCATTGCCATGCTGGAACAGGTTTGGGTTTTCAAGTTCAAATGAACACAATATATTATTATACCACATCCAAAGACGTCCTATACAATTGTGCGCCTGCAGCTTTGTGGTAACAGTTTGGAGAAAAGCCACATATGGTCAGGGGTCCCAATACTTTTGTCTGTAAAATGTATAGGCAACTTTGACTCTGTACTCAACTGCATTTATGATTTATACTCCACGATATTTTCCTTGACAATCACCGTTACAAATCAGACAGTCAGCTCTGAATATTTGGTTTTACTTTATTTAAAATGATTTGCTTTTATTTTATTTGTTTATTGAATACTTTCTTTTGGCTTCTCCCATTAGGGGTCGCCACAGCGGATCATCTGCATGTTTGATTTGGAACATGTTTTTATGCTGGATGCCCTTCCTAACGCAACCCTCCCCATTTCTCCGGGCTTGGGACCGGCACTAAGAGTGGCTGGGGTCGGTTCCCTGACTGGGGATCGAACCCGGGCCGTAGCGGTGAGAGCGCCGCATCCTAACCACTAGACCACCAGGGAACTGTTATTTGTCTATTGAATACTAATTTTTTTTTTACTTTGCCACACGATTCTGTCATTTTATTTGTAAATGAAGATCCCTCTTTGAAGAGGCGGGTTGAAGAGGCTTTTGTGTTGATCTTTTCTTAACGCAGTTTTGTAATTTGATTTGTATTTTAGGAAAATGAAACCTCACACAAATCAGGGCTCACAAATCAACTGTTTTTGTCTTTTCGCTCACACGTGTCTTGGAGTTGAGGACTAGTGCATATTCGAGCCTTCGTTCAATACGAGTCTGTATCCGAATGTTTTTATATACAAGGAATTGGTGACAGGAGCTTCCAGTTGCACATTGTTTATGAAAGATAGAAAAAAAAAAGGAATGAAATGAAATGAGATTAAAAAAAGGATGAAAAGGTCAGATACTCAAGTTAGAATTGGTGACTTGTAATGGAGTAAGTTAGCAGGATGGTGTTTATACTTTTACTAAAGGAGGATTTTTAGCTACTATTTACACCTCTGGATGTCTTAATATGATGGTTGTTGGATGACTGGGTATGAGGTGTATATCAGCACCTAAAACCTCCTTACGAACTTATTTCAGTTCGACGGTTATTCAGATCCTGGAGTATTTCATGAGAAAGGTTTTTGCAGAAATAAATACAAGATCGATTCAGGGCTTTAGGAAAAAATATCGAATCGGCCGCATACTTTTTTTTTGCCCAGCTTTAACCGTGATGCTGCTCGGTGCAGGAAACCTTCTCAACCAGGGCCAGCATGTGTTATTGACTTCCTTTGAGCTTGCTTATGAATACATATTCTTTATGCCTAAGTCAATAGAACTGATGCGTATTAATGATGATAGTGTGTTGATTTATTGTGATCTCTTTGGGTTTTATGGTGAGATTGTAAGTAGGATTTTCTCAAAAATGTTGTGCAAGTATTATTCCAATGAATCGCATATTATTAGAGAAAACACGCACTCGCACTTACACTTTATTCTCTCCCGTGTTGCAGCTGTCGCACCAGTAACCGCAAGAGTCTGATCCTCACCAGTACGTCTCCGACCCTGCCCCGACCCCATTCACCTCTTCCTGGACACATAGGTGAGAAACACGTCTTCTTTGTTTATGTGTAGCAAATACCACTGGTCTTTACTTCATCTGGATTTCACAGATTTCCAATTCCACTCATATTACACACCTCCAGTGCATGATTCTGAATTGATTAGGAAATTGAGGTTAGAAAATGTTGAATTTATTAATTTATTTTGTTCTGCTGTGTCCTTTTTTTCTGTAAACAGGAAGCAGTCCATTGGACAGTCCTCGCACCTTTTCACCCAGCGGCCCTGCCCACTTCTCTTTCACCCCCGCTAGAAGGTAAGAAAATCATATAAATCATTATAAGTAGCGTTAATGAGTCTAACTAAATAGTGGGTCTTTTTTAATTCATTTAAAATGTTCTCTTTTTAGGTAAAAAAAAAAAAAAGTCAAAAATATCATTCCGTATTAAATGTTTTGGGGACGGAATCATTAATGCACTGTTTTTAAAAAAAAAAATAGGATAGTATGAACGAATAGGCATTATAATATCCATTTTAATACAACCCCATTTCCAAAAAAGTTGGACACTGTGTAAAATGTACATAAAAACGTTGCTAATTTATAATAAAGAATTAGCTAATCTCATAAACTCCTATTTTGTTCACAATAGAACAAGGAAAGCAAGTCAAATGACCCCGAAATATATGTGAAAGACTTTGTCTACAAATTATTGAAGACTTTTCAGAATAATAACATCAAATTACAAAACAGTTGAATATCTCATTATTTACAGTACATATAATAAATATATACAGGGTTATTCATAAAAAGAATGAACCGATTTCATTACGCAATATTTTGGGAAAAGTAATACGAAACTCCAGCCAAGTCACAAGTATTATACTCACAATCACTTCTTTTTCAAATAGTCACTGACTCATTCCATGATGATGCTTGAGAACTGAAGCACTGCGTCATGATATCGGTTCATTCTTTTTGAATAGCCCTGTGTCCTGTATATCACATATATAAATGTGTGTGTGTGTGTGTGTGTGTGTGTGTGTGTGTGTGTGTGTGTGTGTGTGTGTTTGTGTGTGTGTGTGTGTGTGTGTGTGATATATCGCATATCATTATGATATGCGATATATCATTAAATGTCTTAAAGAGTCTGGAGAAATACATATAGCCTCTTTTACAATAGCATGAATTTGTAATAGAAGAGTCTGCGTGCTGAACTAGCCTGCCTGCAGTCTAGATTTTCCACCATTTGAAAATATTTGGTGCATCATAAAACGAAAAACACAACAAAGGACACCCAGAACTGTTGAGGAACAGAACAGAACCTGTCAGACACAAATTGAACAACATTCCTCTCCCAAAACCTCAGCAACTGGACATCTCAGTTCCCAGTTGTACAGCATTTGGGCATGTAAACATGGCTTTGTCCTAATTTTTGTTGCAGCCATCAAATTTAAAATGACTTAATTTTTTCCTTAAAATGGTACATATTCTTATTTTAAACATTTGATATGTATTTTTTGTGTTCTACTTGCCCAAAGTTATGAATATTTGATTCATTAAATTTTTTACAGTGTGTGTAAACATGGTTCGAGATCATGAACGGCGCCTCAAGCTGGTCTTAATGGTGTAACGTTGCCAAGGTCGTCCATTAATTATGATAATGTTTATCATTAGTCATTCGGCAGGCTGAGGAATTTTGCATGTGTTTACCCACCTCATGAGTTCTGAGGCGATGATTCATTTGTCTCACGAGTATTAATAGTTTAGTTTCGCCATGGCGACCACATCCGACAGCTCCATCATTAATTCGATCCCTCAGGTTGACTGAGAAGGGAACAACAACTCTGACATGAGGTCCGACACAGGAATGGATGTACTGGCTTTTCCCGCTCGTATATCACTTTAGCACTGTTCAATCAGTCACATGGCAGGAGCTTACGAACTGAGTATTGAGGAGACTTAGTGTCCACACCGCTCTCATACAAGCAGAGACACCACCTTCTACTCACGGATTTCTGGCTAAATAATACTCCAATGTTCGAGCAACAACCTTGTGGTTTTTCTCATGGTATAAGTGTGGTAGGACCAGGTTGCTAGTTTGTGCTCTGTAATTTCTCATCCAATATATATTTTTTAATATAATAACTTCATGGGAGACTGTTCAGTACTAAAGAATGTGCATGTAAAAAAAAAAATAAATAAAAAAAATTATATATATATATATATATATATATATATATATATATATATATATATATATATATATATATATATATATATATATATATACAGTGAGGAAAATAAGTATTTGAACACCCTGCTATTTTGCAAGTTCTCCCACTTAGAAATCATGGAGGGGTTTGAAATTGTCATCGGAGGTGCATGTCCACTGTGAGAGACATAATCTAAAAAAAAAAAATCCAGAAAACACAATGTATGATTTTTTTACTATTTATTTGTATGATACAGCTGCAAATAAGTATTTGAACACCTGAGAAAGTCAATGTTAATATTCTGTACAGTAGCAACTTTGTTTGCAATTACAGAGGTCAAACATTTCCTGTAGTTTTGCTCATACTGCAGGAGGGATTTTGGCCCACTCCTCCACACAGATCTTCTCTAGATCAGTCAGGTTTCTGGCCTGTCGCTGAGAAACACAGAGTTTGAGCTCCCTCCAAAGATTCTCTATTGGGTTTAGGTCTGGAGACTGGCTAGGCCACGCCAGAACCTTGATATGCTTCTTACAGAGCCACTCCTTGGTTATCCTGGCTGTGTGCTTCAGGTCATTGTCATGTTGGAAGACCCAGCCTCGACCCATCTTCAATGCTCTAACTGAGGGAAGGAGGTTGTTCCCCAAAATCTCGCAATACATGGCCCCGGTCATCCTTTCCTTAATACAGTGCAGTCGCCCTGTCCCATGTGCAGAAGAACACCCCCAAAGCATGATGTTACCACCCCCATGCTTCACAGTAGGGATGGTGTTCTTGGGATGGTACTCATCCTTCTTCTTCCTCCAAACACGTTTAGTGGAATTATGACCCAGAAGTTCTATTTTTGTCTCATCTGACCACATGACTTTCTCCCATGACTCCTCTGGATCATCCAAATGGTCATTGGCAAACTTAAGACGTGCCTGGACATGTGCTGGTTTAAGCAGGGGAACCTTACGTGCCATGCATGATTTCAAACCATGACGTCTTAGTGTATTACCAACAGTAACCTTGGAAACGGTGGTCCCAGCTCTTTTCAGGTCATTGACCAGCTCCTCCCGTGTAGTTCTGGGTTGATTTCTCACCTTCCTTAGGATCATTGAGACCCCACGAGGTGAGATCTTGCATGGAGCCCCAGTCCGAGGGAGATTGACAGTCATGTTTAGCTTCTTCCATTTTCTAATGATTGCTCCAACAGTGAACCTTTTTTCACCAAGCTGCTTGGCAATTTCCCTGTAGCCCTTTCCAGCCTTGTGGAGGTGTCCAATTTTGTCTCTAGTGTCTTTGGACAGCTCTTTGGTCTTGGCCATGTTAGTAGTTGGATTCTTACTGATTGTATGGGGTGGACAGGTGTCTTTATGCAGCTAACGACCTCAAACAGGTGCATCTAATTTAGGATAATAAATGTAGTGGAGGTGGACATTTTAAAGGCAGACTAACAGGTCTTTGAGGTTCAGTATTCTAGCTGATAGACAGGTGTTCAAATACTTATTTGCAGCTGTATCATACAAATAAATAGTTTAAAAATCATATATTGTGATTTCTGGATTTTTTTTTTAGATTATGTCTCTCACAGTGGACATGCACCTACGATGACAATTTCAGACCCCTCCATGATTTCTAAGTGGGAGAACTTGCAAAATAGCAGGGTGTTCAAATACTTATTTTCCTCACTGTATATATATATATATATATATATATATATATGTATATATATATATATATATATATATATATATATATATATATATATATATATATATATATATATATAATTTTTTATTTAATATATATAATTTATAATTAATAATTTATAACGTAAAAAAGCATTAAGTATAAAGTATTAATTATTGTTCAGTGATCGCAACCGATTTCCAGTTCTCGACCAGCAGCATTTTGGTGTCGACGTGCAAATCATTCTTCAATTAAACCAAAGCTTCTTGGTGTATTTTTGTCCTCTGTTCACTCAGCCAAAATATGGACTCTTTTGCAGTGGAAAAGCAATGAGTCGTTCCAAATTTTTAAAAGGGCTACTATATAATACTATATTGGTATATCACTGCAAGCTCAAATACATTTCAGGATTTATTTTGTGTTAGAATGCCCAAAAACACTTCTGCGAACCAGAATCTTATGATAGACTTGCTGTAGCATTGTTCAGGTTAGTTGGCCTGATGAAGAGATGTAGGTTTCAGTCAGCCAGGCTGCTAGGTTGCACGGAAAGAATCCCCAACACGACGGCAGCATCTTTACAAGCTATGCTGCTGCCAGCGTCCTGGGGTCATGCGAAAACAAACGAGCCTTTGAAGTACCTCAGATCTCAGCATGGACAGGGAGGGGATGGATAGATAGCTATTGGGTCCGTCGTTAATCTGAAAGATGAGTGCAGGCATAGGAAGGGAGGAAGTCAGAGAGACGATCGATCGATACGACCAGGCCTGTGGGAAGCACATTATTTCCTTTCTGATGGACCAAATCAGGGCAGCGCTATTGTAGAGAAGTGCATGCAGCTTGGTGAGGGTTCATCCAAATTATGCTAACTGGGCACTTCACAATCAGGTTAGGGTGTTAATATTAGATGTGATAGGTGACTACACTAACACTACAAGTCTCAGGACAATGCTCCTGTGTTTGGAAGACTTGCTTTCTCTCTCATGTTTACAATGCCCATGAAAGGCTGTCATCATGGAACAGTTGCTCAGCAACCAACTCAAATGCTAAGTGAACTGTTTTGTTTGCAGTAGCTGGAAGTCTCATCAGCTCTGCTTTCCACATGCTACAGACTTAAGATTTCCCAACAGTGCAGCTCATATAACATGACAATTATTTGTGTTATCTGATCTGTACCTGACAGTCCATCTCAAATGCAGCGTGCTTGTTTATTCGGCGAAGTACGCTGCACTAAATAGGTTGTTTTCTCGGCTTTAATAGCTTTTCCTCAAACACTCTTCACTCTAATGCATTTATCTGGTCGGTTCCCATTAATCAGTTGAAAGCAACTCTTGTGGAACTGTATCTTTTGCGCAAGTGATATTACCAGGAATCTATGCTACATCTCTATATTCCCCAGTAAAACCATACTACATCCCAGTATTCCCCAGTAAAACCATACTACATCCCAGTATTCCCCAGTAACACCATACTACATACAAATGTTCTTCAGTAAAACCATACTACATCCCAGTATTCTCCAGTAAAACCATACTACATCCCAGTATTCTCCAGTATAACCATACTACATCCCAGTATTCTCCAGTAAAACCATACTACATCCCAGTATTCTCCAGTATAACCATACTACATCCCAGTATTCTCCAGTATAACCATACTACATCCCAGAATTTTCCAGTAAAATCATATTTTCTGTATATCCCAGTATTCTCCAGTAAAACTACCGGTATATTATATCTGAATAGTCTCCAGTAAACCATACTACGTCCCAGTATTCCCCAGTAAAAACATACTACATCCCAGTATTCTCCAGTATAACCATACCACATCCCAGTAATCTCCAGTATAACCATACTACATCCCAGTATTCTCCAGTAAAACCATACTACATCCCAGTATTCTTCAGTAAATCCATACTACATCCCAGTATTCTCCAGTAAAACCATACTACATCCCAGTAATCTCCAGTATAACCATACTACATCCCAGTATTCTCCAGTAAAACCATACTACATCCCAGTATTCTTCAGTAAATCCATACTACATCCCAGTATTCTCCAGTAAAACCATACTACATCCCAGTATTCTCCAGTATAACCATACTACATCCCAGTAATCTCCAGTATAACCAAACTACATCCCAGTATTCTCCAGTAAAACCATACTACATCCCAGTATTCTCCAGTATAACCATACTACATCCCAGTATTCTCCAGTAAAACCATACTACATCCCAGTATTCTCCAGTATAACCATACTACATCCCAGAATTTTCCAGTAAAATCATATTTTCTGTATATCCCAGTATTCTCCAGTAAAACTACCGGTATATTATATCTGAATAGTCTCCAGTAAACCATACTACGTCCCAGTATTCCCCAGTAAAAACATACTACATCCCAGTATTCTCCAGTATAACCATACCACATCCCAGTAATCTCCAGTATAACCATACTACATCCCAGTATTCTCCAGTAAAACCATACTACATCCCAGTATTCTTCAGTAAATCCATACTACATCCCAGTATTCTCCAGTAAAACCATACTACATCCCAGTAATCTCCAGTATAACCATACTACATCCCAGTATTCTCCAGTATAACCATACTACATCCCAGTATTCTCCAGTAAAACCATACTACATCCCAGTATTCTCCAGTATAACCATACTACATCCCAGTATTCTCCAGTAAAACCATACTACTTCCCAGTATTCTCCAGTATAACCATACTACATCCCAGAATTTTCCAGTAAAATCATATTTTCTGTATATCCCAGTATTCTCCAGTAAAACTACCGGTATATTATATCTGAATAGTCTCCAGTAAACCATACTACGTCCCAGTATTCCCCAGTAAAAACATACTACATCCCAGTATTCTCCAGTATAACCATACCACATCCCAGTAATCTCCAGTATAACCATACTACATCCCAGTATTCTCCAGTAAAACCATACTACATCCCAGTATTCTTCAGTAAATCCATACTACATCCCAGTATTCTCCAGTAAAACCATACTACATCCCAGTAATCTCCAGTATAACCATACTACATCCCAGTATTCTCCAGTAAAACCATACTACATCCCAGTATTCTTCAGTAAATCCATACTACATCCCAGTATTCTCCAGTAAAACCATACTACATCCCAGTATTCTCCAGTATAACCATACTACATCCCAGTAATCTCCAGTATAACCAAACTACATCCCAGTATTCTCCAGTAAAACCATACTACATCCCAGTATTCTCCAGTATAACCATACTACATCCCAGTATTCTCCAGTAAAACCATACTACATCCCAGTATTCTCCAGTATAACCATACTACATCCCAGAATTTTCCAGTAAAATCATATTTTCTGTATATCCCAGTATTCTCCAGTAAAACTACCGGTATATTATATCTGAATAGTCTCCAGTAAACCATACTACGTCCCAGTATTCCCCAGTAAAAACATACTACATCCCAGT
>NC_139593.1:5532283-5589783 GCF_946808225.1 Silurus aristotelis
CTTGATTTGCCTGCTATAGAGCTCTGATGTCATCCCTACTGAACACCTTTGGGATGAATGTGAACGCTGACTGCACTCCAGGACTCCCCACATACATCAGTACCTGCCTTTCATAACACCCTTGTGTCTGATGAACACAAATATCCATAAACACACTCCAAAATCTAGTGAAACATCTTCCCAGAAGAGTGAAAGGAATTATAAGAGTGAATTGGGACTAAATGTGGTATGCGATGCTCAAAAATCACATACCAGGTGACCCAATACTTTTGGCAATATAGTGTAGATGGAATCATGAAGAGCTCCAGATTCCTTTTAGGTTTCTTGTCTTAGTCTTCTTTGCTGTATCAAATGAAAGTTGGAAAAATATCTGATACTATTTAAAATTTTTATTTAATTCATTTATTTATTTATTTAGATATTTTTTCTTCTTCTTCTTTCGGCTTCACCCATTAGGGGTCGCCACAGCGAATCATCCGTCTCCATACCCCCTGTCCTCTACATCTGCCTCTTTCACCCCAACTACCTGCATGTCTTCCCTCACCACATCCATAAACCTCCTCCTTGGTCTTACTCTTTTCCTCCTTCCTGGCGGCTCCATCCTCAGCATTCTCCTATGGATATACCCCATGTCCCTCCTCTGCACATGTCCAAACCATCTCAATCTCACCTTCCTCACCTTGTCTCCAAAACGTTCTACATGCGCTGTCCCTCTAATAAACTAATTTCTAATTCTGTCAATCGTCATCACTCACAACGAACATCTCAACATCTTATTTCTTTAGATATTTATTTATATTTTACCTCAGAAAATCCTCATAGCCTTTAATAGAGCTGTGTAGACCTTTAAATCCACTGTATATTAAAACCTGTGCGTGGGCTTTAGCTCTCGCTCTCTCTCTCTCTCTCTCTCTCTCTCTCTCTCTCTCTCTCTCTCTCTCTCTCTCTCTCTCTCTCTCTCTTCTTTCTCTTCCCTCTATTTGCCATTCTCATGCTCCATTAGGTAGCCTATTAGCAGCGGCAGGATCGGCACGAGTAAACTAATGACAGGAAGACAGGATGAACAGACGAGGAGTCACTCTGAGGGCTTAGACTCATAATGTCATAGCCAACAAGGCTGATGAGCACAGGAGATCCCTTTCATCCCTCTCACACACACACACACACACACCACACGCCTCGATGCTAACCCAGTCATTCAGCAGTATTTAGCAGCAGACTCTCTTCAGCGACTGTGACAGAATTATGTGAGACATTTATTCAGAGAGACGGAGAGACAGAGACAGGACACCATGATGGAGACTTTATAAGACTCAGCAGTTCCCCACAGGCACCAAGCTTTTTATTCCGCCTCTGACTCACCCCTCAGACTGGCGGGGTTTAGTCTGGCGAGAATAAAGATCAGGAAACAGCTCACACACACTCCAGACGTAAACACCACAGTGATTGAGGCTGACTCGGTTTGGTGAAACACCAGTCCTAACGGAAATCATCAAACACCAGCACTGCTAAAGCCTGGATTCGGATTGGTCAGAAGAGTGTCGAGTTGTTTCAACAGAAACTCAGAGAGTAGCGCAGCTGCAAATGACAGGTTTATATTAATACATTTGTCCTAATAGTCTGTTGTTTCTATGGTAACAGCTGATTGTTTTTATAATAGCAGCACAACACTGTTGTGTGTTTATGGCTTGAATAGTTAAATGCGCAATACAAATTTGTGCAATACCACTTTTCAAGTTTTTGTATTTTGTTATTTTTTTTTATAAATTGTTTGTGCAATACCATGTTGTTTTTTGTGCAATATAGCTTTTTACTCATTTCTATTTTTTTGTTAATATTTTGTGTAATACCACCATTTTTTAGAATATGTGGAATACCACTTTAACATTTCTTTTAAATTTTCTTTGTGCAATATCACTTTTTTTAAACATTTTTTTTCTGCAATAGCACTTTATAAATGTATTTTGGTGCACTACTTTTTTTTTTTTTTACTTATCTGTATTATTATTTTTTTTTGTGCAGCACTAATTTAAAAAAAGAAAATTATGAAATATGTTCAATATCACTTTTTTTTACTTTGTGCAATACCAATTTTTATCAAAAAGAAAAAATTGTGCAATGCCTTTTTAAAAATTCTCAGAAAAGCCATAATGCAGTGGAAAATGCTCAGAAATTCAGGGAAAACTCTGATTTGATGAGGTTAATATCGATGCTTCTGTTAGAGATAGTGTATGCAGGTGGTGCAGTTGTGGCTCCAGTGAAAGGAGACTTGTTGGATTGTGTTAATTTTGTTTCTTGTTTAGTAATGAAGTTCATCATGAGATTCCTGTGTGTGATGCAGCGCTCTGTTCTACTGCGTTTCTCTATAATACTGAGGGTTTCTATAGCCGTGGTGTCATAATGATGCTAGTAAAAGGTGGATTGATTCCAGACACCACTGAAGACCTGAAATACAGGGCTGAACACTGCTTAACCTCTCAGAGACTTACAATTTTACCTGGTCACATTATTCAGAGTCTGCCTCCTAACACGTTCTCTTCTGCTCTTTTGTTCACGTCCAGTCATCGAGCTCGTCTCAGGAGCGTCTGCACCAGCTGCCCTTCCAGCCCACCATGGACGAGCTGCACTTCCTGTCTAAACACTTCGGTAGCACGGAGAGCATGACGGACGACGACGGACGGAGGTCGCCGCACATACGGCCACGCTCCAGGAGCCTCAGGTACCCACAATGGTGTTAGTTAAGTCAGATATTGATGTAGGTGAGGTGAGGAGGCCTGGGGTGCAGTCAGTGTCCCAAAGGTGTTCAAAAGGGCTGGAGCTCTATATCTGGAGATCTTCCACATCCTCCAACCCCATGTAAAGCATATCTTCATGGAGCTTTGTGCACAGGATCATTATCATGCTAGAAGGGGTTTGTGTCTCCTGTCGAGTGAAGGGAAAATTTCATGCTACACACCCCAAGACATAATATACAATATTCTGGCTTGATATATGATATTCTGAAATGTATATTCTGTAATATCAGAGCTATGTATTAGATATTCTCTAATCATGGGGACATTCAGTTTTTACAGACATCACACACACACACACACACACACACACACACACACACACACACACACACACACACACACACACACACACACACACACACACTCATCCTCTGTTTGTTTAGACAGTTTTCTGGAAGCTTCTTCAGTCTATTGGCAGCTCCTGTGGGACCTCATGACAGCCATGATGAGTTATTGTGCATCAGTCCGCACACACACACACACACACACACACACACACACACACACACACACACACACACCGAGTCCTGATTGCTCCGTTAGCGTTTAATGTTTAATATCCATCCAGCTGGTCTCCAGAATAATGCAGCTTCCCAGCTTTAGGACTGACTGATTCTCTCTCTCTCCTTTTTTTTCTCTTTCGCTCTCCTTCTCTTTCTGTCTCTCTCTCTCTTTCTCTCTCTATTTTCTTTTTGTCTCTGTTTCTGTCTCTGGCTCGCTCTCTCTTTCTCTTTTTTTTCTTATTGTCTCTTTTGCTCTCTGTCTCTTTTTATCTCCTTCTGTCTTTTTTTTTTCTTTTTTTTCTTTTTGTATCTGTCTCTCTCGCTTGTTTTCTTTTACTCTTTCTCTATGCTTGTCTCTTTTTTTCTTTCTCTCTCTCTTTTTCGTCTTCTTCTTCTTCTCTTTGTCTCGGCTTCTCTTTTTCTTTGTCTCTCTCTCTCTCTTTCTTTCTTTCACCCTCTTTCTTTCTTTCTCTCCTTCTCTGTGTCCAGTCCGGGACGCTCACCCTCCTGCTACGACAACGAAATCGTCATGATGAACCATGTGTATAAGGAGAGATTTCCAAAGGTCAGACGCACCCACATACACCCCCCCACACACACCCCCGTACTCACTCAACGTAGTAATATAAAAAAAAAAGCAACATGTTACTTTTTAATATGAAACATATTACACGCGGCATATTTTGGTATCAGAATTCAGAGATGTTTAAACCTCTTCGACCTGCCGAGCAGCAAAATAGCCAATCAAAACAATCGATTTAGATTTTTGTGTCATGCAAATGATTTTTTTTAGAAATCCAAATTTAGATTATTGTTTATTGTCATATGCACAGTAAAGAAACATGTTTCCCTATACAATGCGAATCTCCCATTAGGGGGCGCCACAGCAGATCATCCGCATGTTTGATTTGGCATGTTTTTACACTGGATGCCCTTCCTAACACAACCCTCTTTATTTATCCGGGCTTGGGGATCGAACCCGGGCCGCAAGAACAGATATGTTAAAAACATTTTACTATGCGAAAAATATTGTGCAACATCACCAATGTGTACCATAGTCACAATAAAATCTAATATCTCAGGGATCTTTGTAGAACATCTACGTCTTAGAGGATTTATCTAGAGTCCTTTCTCACCCAGTCGTCCATTTTTTAAATCTGAATCCAACTGAAATTGGCTCTGATTTCGCCTTTCACGCTGCAAATCATTAAATCAGTCAAACAGAAGTGTCCTGAAGGTGTCCTCGTAAAAAGCTCTTCTACTCATCATCAGATGAGACATGAAAAGTCTGGACTGAGACCAATGTTTAAAAAGTTCACATATAAATCACATAATAGCCCGAGCATTGAAAGAAAAGTGCTTTATACTTGTCACATGTACTTTACAGCTCAATGAAATTCTTTCTTCGCATATCTCAGAGATGTTCGGACAGCGCTCCCAGAGCACAGAGAACTAAGGGCCTTGCTCAGGGGCCCACAAGAGTGGCAGCTTGGCGATAGCAGGGCTTGAACCCCCGATCTTTTGATCAGTATTTCTAGAATGCACGGCACATCTGCAGCTCTGTACTTTAGATCGTTTTTAACTCGTGCCATTGTCCAGTTTGCTGGTTCTTCCAGTTTACACCTGTTCCTCTTCACGTGTCCAGGCCACGGCTCAGATGGAGGAGCGCTTGGCGGACTTTATCCAGTCCTACTCGCCGGAGAATGTGCTCCTGTTGGCCGACGGCGTCCTCAGCTTCATCCACCACCAGATCGCCGAGCTCTCCCGTGACTGCCTGACCAAATCCCGCGAGGGCCTCATCACCACAGTCTACTTCTATGAACTGCAGGAGAACCTGGACAGGCTTCTGCATGACGTGAGTGTCCGGTCGCGTTTTACTAATCGCTATCACGTGTACGCCGGATTTACGATCTCTCTTTCCGGCAGGCGTACGAGCGATCCGAGAGTTCCGAGTTGACTATTATCACAGAGCTGGTCAAGAAACTGCTCATCATTATTTCTCGACCCGCACGACTTCTGGAGTGTTTGGTGAGAACGCACACACACACACACACACACACACACACACACAAATATGAATTAATATACAGTATATATTATGGATATGACTCAGCTATCTTTGCAATACAATACGATTCAGCCCTGTTAAGATTTAATACGATCCGATTTCCATTCCATTCTTCTTTAAGAAGTTACAGCTCTACCTCTACCATGTTAATCTGTATTCTATGTAACTCTCAGGACACGCCTCGGTCTCCGTAGTGTTGTGATAACTCATATATTTAGCAGCAGCGGTGCTGAGAGAAACAGTTTAGAGAGGAGAAAATAAAACTTAATATAAATTCACAAATTATCGGTTACTTTTTAAACAATAAAAGTAGAGCGCATCTACTAAAAATAATAAAAAATATATATATATTATTCTTTCCTGGTGCATCGCGTCGTTAACATTTATGCCGATGCACCGACGCGAATCGCCAGGAAAAGATAATATTCATTTTTTGTATCATTTTTAGTAGATGCGCTCTACTTTTATTATTGAAAAAGTAACCAATAATTTGTGACCAATATTTATATGAAGTTTGATTTCTCCTCTCTAAACTGTTAACGCTGAATCTTCCCATCCCTGCCGCCCTTTTCACGCTCATCGACTGTTCAGAGATCCGTTCTATCGACGGCAAGTAAACCTGAGGCATCCCCTGTTGTCATGGTGCCTCACGGTTGCCACGGCGACCTCACCATCACGCTAACATTGGGGTCAGATGTTGCATTTCGAGATCTCCAGGTATATTAGCAGCACGAGCGGTTTGTAGTCTCGTGGCCAGATTTCTGCTCTGACCTTTTCCATCGAAAAGACAGAAACATTCTCCCAATTCATCTTCAAAACATGCTTCTGTTCTTTTTCAAAAGGAGAAATGGCAGAGGGGCTCGTAAACACAGGCGATATTTTAAACCCTGGAAGTGCATGCGGATGCGGAAAATCGTTTTCAGACAATACATATCACAATCACCCTGATGTGAGATATCTGATATTTATAATGTTTTTGTTATATATCATATTATTATATAATAATTGTTGTATTATTATTATTATTTTCTAGACTTTTGTGGCATGATTAAGAAAATCTTTTACACTACTGAAGAGTTCATTAATCCCCATTAGTCTGTATTTGCTGCCTCCTTCACTCTTCTGGAAAGATGTTCCACTAGATTTTGGTGTTTAATAGCATTAATGCTTTTCGATCTTCCACATCTTGCAACCCAAAGAAAGCACGTCTTCATGAAGCTGGCTTTTGTGCACAGGGGTGTTGTCATGCTAGAACAGGTTTGGGTCTCGTCAAGTCAAGTGAAGGGAAAATTCCATGTTACTGTACCCAAACATGTCCTCTATAATGTATAAAGGCTTAAAGTCTTCCAGCGTCAATATGTTTTTAGTGATACAGCATTTGAGAACAAAACGAAATGAAATTAATGTATTTGTATATATAAACAACTTTTCATGTTCAATTCAATTAATTTCTACTTGTAGAGCATTTAACAATGGACATTGTCTCAAAGCAGCTTTACACAGTTTGTCCCTAATGAGTTAACCAGTGTCAACTGGTAAAACTCCCCAAAATGGCGAGAAACCTTGAGAGGAACCAGACTCAAAAGGGAATCTTGTCCTCAAATGGGTGGCCTTGATTGTCTTAATATCCCTAATCATAACCAAAATCATTAGCTTGAGGAGACAGGACAGGTTATTGAGTTCACAAGGCTTGAGGTCCTGTAAAGGGTCTACTAAAAGTAAGACTGCTTGAAGGTGTGAGTCCAGACGGCTTGGAGGTTTGAGTCCTGAGTTGAGACGGCTTGGATGTGTGAGCCATGAGTGGAGTTGGTTTGGACATGTGAGCCGTGAGTTGAGACGACTGGGACGTGTGAGTCGAAACGGCTTGGACGAGTGAGTCAAGACGGCTTGGACGTGTGAGTCCATACGGCTTGGACGTGTGAGTCCATACGGCTTGGACGTGTGAGTCGAGACGACTTGGACGTGTAAGTCGCGACAACTTGGATGTGTGAGTCGAGACGGCTTGGACGTGTGAGTCCAGACAGCTTGGATGTGTGAGTCCAGACGGTTTGGACGTGTGAGTCCAGACGGCTCGGATGTGTGAGTCGTGAGTCGAGGCAGCTCAGACGTGAGAGTCAATACGGCTCAGATGTGTAAGTCAAGACTGTTTGGACATGTGAATGGAGACAGCTCAGATGTGCAATCAGGTTTTCGCAGGTCTCTGAGTGAAACTTTTTTTGACACTGCACAGGAGTTTAACCCGGAGGAGTTCTATCACCTGCTGGAGGCGGCAGAGGATCACGCTAAAGAGGGACACCTGATGAAGACGGATATCCCGCGATACATCATCAGCCAACTGGGTCTGACACGGGATCCGCTTGAAGGTATGACACACACACATGGCAGTCAACAGAAATTGGCTAAACGATAGTCAGAGATGAAAACAAGAAGCTGAGAAGAGAAATCTGTGAAGTGAGGGAACGAGAGAGAGAGAGAGAGAGAGAGAAAGACATGTGTGGGGGACGGAGCCAGACGCAGTGATGTACAACGAATCACAGTGAATGAATACACAAGCATGAAGTAGTAGAGCATTTTGCCACTTGTATTAGAGAGAGTGGATCCTGAAATGACTCTCTTTTATTTTCCTGCCTGTCAAACACACTGATAGCAAATGGAGTGAGTTTCTGAACATTCTGATCAGTGCGAGTTTTTCAGTTTTCTTAACACATTTCCAGCTCCACTAAAACTTTCTTTCAGCTTCTCTTATTTGGGGTCGGTTCCCTGACCGGGGATCGAACCCGGGGCGCAGCGGTGAGAGCGCCGCATCCTAACCACCAGACCACCAGGGAACCATTTCCAGCTCCACTACATTTTAATAATAATTTTAAAGGTCCCGAAACTTAAAAAAAAAAAAAAAAAAACATTTTTATCTCATAATACGTTCTTTTTTTTATTGACATATTTGTTACATTTCTTTCAATCAATGTCCTGTTTTTGTTGCACATTTACGTTTCCATACGTAAAAAAACAACAACGTATATATACGTATATAATATTCATAAATATATATTTCGTCTTTCATATCTTGATCTCCTTAAGATATTAATGGAATAAAAAGAGTAAAAGTCATTCCTTACACACAGAAATTCTTGACTTCATCATATTCCCATATACAATAATAAAGCATTTCTTTAAACTCACTGCAAGTGCCAGGAACATCTTCATTATTCATTCATTCATTTTCTCCCGCTTATCCGTAATTCGGGTCGCGGGGGCAGCAGTCTAAGCAGGCCCCCGCCTTCAACTGCTGCCCAATCCTCACAGCACCGTCCCTTACGGTCCCTCCTGCAGGTGGTGAGCCCACGGGAAGGCGGCCCCACGTCACTCCGACGTCACGGACCTTGATATTTCCCTCGTAAGGGACCCCTGGAGCATGGAGGGTTAAGGGCCTTGCTCAAGGGCCCAAGAGTGGCAGATTGGCGATACCAGGGCTTGAACCCCAGACCTTCCGATCGACAACCCAGTGCCTTAACCGCTGGAGCCACCACTCCCCTATCTTCATTATATTTACGCAATACAACTGGAGTTATGTATATTCACATTAACCACTTGTAGAAGCTTCAGACGTGTTTTCATTGTTTGGCATTCAGCTTCTTTGCATGATTCTATCCAGACCTCCATCTGAATATCCTCCTTTACATCCGATCTTTAAGCTTCAAGTCCTTTGATCCTGATTAAACGTATTAACTTATAAAAACTGATGAAATTAAACCTTTATTAAAACAAATACTTGTCACTTTTTTTTCTAAGTTACACAATGAAGGCATATCAAGAGAATTATTTTGTGATTCAAGGATAAAATTTCTCATTTGTAAATATGTAAAGAAATGTTTTGTAGAAACATTGTTTGTTGTTAAAACAATATGGAGAATTTCTATTAGTAGAATTCTTTTAATGTACATGATTGTGCGAACTTGATCATTGGAGGTTGTTTTGGCCTCTCCGTGTCCTCTTGAGTGTTTCTCAAATGCACCTTCCATCTTACTATCTCTGGTCTGTAGATCAGGATATGTTCTTGCCTCCACGTGTTTTATAGATGCTCCTAAGACACTTCCGGTCTCTACATACTTAAGGTCTTAGACAAAAATAGTTTTTTATAGATTTTTTTAGCACCAGCACACAATGACAAATTACTTGTTCAAGCAACCCATGATACTTGACAATTACGATTGTTCTGATTCTGATTCTGTTTGATTCTGATTTGATTTGATTTTACTATGATTTTGATTCTGATTCTGATTCTGATTCTCAGCCACTGTTACTGTGATTGACAGGGAAGACAGGGTATGATTCCCACATATTAGACCCTTTAGGAATCAACAAAAGAAAAACAAAAGCATCTGATTTGTCCTATTGGTTCTCTTGGGGGTTGTTTACTGCAATGGGGTTAATGTGATAGTAGAGTCTGGACCTTGTGGGGTCGCTCTTAATGTACTTACTCCAGAGTTCGTATGTGTGTTCATAAGGAGTTTTTTTCATATAGAAATGGTGAACCTGGAAAGCTATGACAGCGAGGGGCCACACACACCTGAGACAGATGACTCAGCTGAGGTGGGTCATGTGTGTGTGTGTGTGTGGGTGTGTGTGTGTGTGTGCATGTGTGTCTGAGTGTGATTGTATTTCTTCCGAATGGGCACCAATTAGCAATACAGTTAACCAGTGCGTTACTATTATGAAAGTGTGTTATGTAAGCTCTTCGGCTCATGTAATAAACACAAGTGTGTGAGAGTGTGCGTGTGTGTGTGTGGGAGAGGTTATAATGAGGGTTATATTGCTCTGCTTCCTCATTTTAAATGCCTCCAATGGGTGCATTCTGAAGGGAAAGATGAAGGTCATGAAGCCGCCCTGCGAATCTGACTTCCAGACCATCAAGCTGATTAGCAACGGAGCGTACGGGTGAGTATGCACAGGGGCACCAACACACACACACTCACACACACACACAGTTATTTGTGCTGAAATTATAATTGGACTTATTGGTGGTTAGTTTTAGGGGTCCAAGCACCAATTATTATAGCAGACAAAGACAAAAAAAGGATACACCATGCTTTTTAAAAAAGAGGCATGCAATGAACACTGTGGACATTAGCTTAATAGTTCAGGCTCTGTGAAACTGATTAAAAAGTTAGTGGTTCAAGCCTCAGCTTAGCCAAGCTGCAACTGTGGGGCCCTTTAGCAAGGCTCTTAACCCTTTCTACTTCAGGGGTGCTGTTTCTTAGGTAACCCGGTGCTCTGACCCCTGCTGGAACATGCAAAGAAAGGATTTCCCATGTCTTGCAGTGTCAGCTAAAAGACTCTTTTAAAAGCCACCTCTAGGGGAAGTGGTAGCTCATTGGTTAAGACTCTGGGCTACTGATCAGAAGGTCAGGGGTTCAAGCCCTAGAATTGCCAATTTGCCACTTATGGGGCCCCTGAGCAAGGCCCTAAACACCCAGCTCTGTAACATGGCAGACCCCTGCTTTCTAACATCACTGGGATATGCAGCGAAGAACAAATTCTCCTTGCTTTACAGTACATGTGAGAAGTAAGAAACCCCTTTCTTTCTAATTTAAAGCTATATAACTAATATTATATTTGCTTTCTCTTTCTCTCTCTCTCTCTCTCTCTCTCTCTCTCTCTCTCTCTCTCTCTCTCTCTCTCTGTCTCTCACTCTCTGCAGGGCAGTGTACCTGGTGAGGCACAGAGAGACTCGGCAGCGTTTTGCGATGAAGAAGATCAACAAGCAGAACCTGATCCTGAGGAACCAGATCCAGCAGGCATTTGTGGAGCGAGACATCCTGACCTTTGCGGAGAACCCGTTCGTCGTCAGCATGTTCTGCTCTTTCGAGACTCGTAGACACCTCTGCATGGTCATGGAGTATGTGGAGGGTAAGACACACCCACCCACACACACACGTACACACCCACCCACACACACACACACACACACACACACACACACACACACACACATATATACTACATACATATGTGTAGTTGTGATCCTATGTGCATACAGCTTTCCAGATTCAGACCTTTGCACAGCAGAGTAACACGCTCCTCTCTTTTGCTCTTTCTATCGATCCGCAGCATGTTATGATGACTCATCTGTGTGTGTGTGTGTGTGTGTGTGTGTGTGTGTGTGTTTGTGTGTGTGTGTGTGTGTGTGTGTGTGTGTGTGTGTGTGTGTGTGTGTGTGTGAGTGTGTGTGTGTGTGATAGACAGACCAACACAACTGAGCTCACTTCTGTTGTTCACCAATCACTCCAGCATCAGCTCAGTGCCTCTATTTATAAAGGAAATGCTGCTGTAGTGATACACCTCTGCAACTGGTCGAACACAGACAATCAAACTCCAAAGATTGTGCTCTTTTATGTAATAAAGTGCAGGGGAAGGGACTGATGATTTCTGGGAACTTGTATGCAGAAGAATGAGTTGTGAGTTTTAGTCCAAAGTGATAAAATGCCTTCACCCACGGATCGTGGCTGGGCTGATTTGTGGTGATGCCAGGATCGAATTTGAAGTGTGGCATCCTTCTCGCTGGCATGCTGTCATCTATAGAGAGACAAAGACCTGACATTAGTAGAGACGTTTTCATTCCCCTAGTGCAGCCGCCATGTCTTTCCTTATGAACTCTGCCAATTCAAGTTTATTTCTAAAGTGCTTTTCACCATGGACATTGTCTAAAAGCAGCTTTACAGAATGCAGGAACGATAGAACAAAAATGTAAATATAAGTGAATTATGTGTATTTATCCCCCGATGATCAAGCCTGCGGTGAGGAGCTACTTCGTTCATTCGTCGGCTTTCCACAATGCGTTTGCTGAACTGGCGCTGTCCGTTCAGCACCACACTGGAAGTTATGTTCAAAGGGATTTTCTTTCACACTGTTTATTGTACCTTGAAGGTTAAAATACAGCCACATAGTCGTGGGTATTTAGGTAGTTACCTTGCACGTAAAGTCATGTGACACTTTTTATTCTATTGGCTTTCTATGAGAGTGGAAACGCAAGAGGTTTGTAGCTGCATTTCAGAGTTCATATTTGGTGAACTCAGCATGGATCTTGAATTCCTTTAGGACGTGGGACCAAAAATGTATACTTCACACCCTATAGCTCATGTCCCACTGTCTTATTTTGTTATGCGGCTTTAATGAATAGCTGAAAAAAGATACCTAGTTTGTGGTGTTTCTTCATACAAAACCATTGTATATTGTGTATTGTATTTTTTAACACTGAAGCATGATGTCATATCCAGGTGTCACTCCTTTTGATAGAAGTTTTACAAGTCTACTGTGACTGCAGCCTAAATAGGCATTAGTTCTCACCCAGCATCTGCTGATTCACTAATGCACATTTTATTTAGTGATTACACAGCACCAAGGATCCCTCTGCATTTTTTGGTCACTAGGAGGAGACTGCGCCACCCTGTTAAAGAACATCGGTGCCCTGCCAGTGGAAATGGCTCGAATGTACTTTGCTGAGACCGTCCTGGCTCTGGAGTACATTCACAACTACGGCATTGTACACCGGGATCTCAAACCAGACAAGTGAGTGAGCGCCCTCTACTGGGCAAGAGGTTTCAATGTAAACACTGGAAAGTTTTAATTCAAAAACTTCACCTGTGTTATGTGAGCCATCAGACATAAAAGCTACACCTCCTTCATTAGGACTAACAAATACAGAATACACGCCTCCTTCATTAACACTGATGGATATAGAAGACACGCCTTCATCATTAAGGCTGATGGATATAGAAGACACGCCTCCATAACTAGGACTCTCTCACACACACACACACACACACACACAGCGGCCACACCTACTTTATAAGGCCCCCCCCTTATATATATATATATATATATATATATATATATATATATATATATATATATATATATATATATATATATATACACTCACACACACACGTACACGCAAAAGCCATGCCTCCTTCATTGGAACTGACACCCATTAAGGCCACACTTCCTTCAGTAGATCACCTGTACCTGTTCCTATTACGCTGTATAACTGATCGTTGTATCTGTCTGTCCTCAGTCTGTTAATTACGTCTATGGGGCACATTAAACTGACTGACTTTGGCCTTTCCAAGATGGGTCTCATGAGCCTCACCACGAACCTGTATGAGGGCCACATTGAGAAAGACACTCGTGAGTTCCTGGACAAACAGGTATGAGACACACGAGTTAAATATTAATGCTGAAAATTCGAAATTTTAAGAATCTTTAAATTGTATTAAAAAGTGAGTGTTAAAGTTTTGGAACAGACAATATGGAAGGAAACATCACCCCTGAAGAGAAAGGTTTTTTTTTCTCTCGGGTAGGTGTGTGGCACGCCGGAGTACATCGCCCCGGAGGTGATACTGCGTCAGGGTTACGGAAAACCCGTGGACTGGTGGGCCATGGGAATCATCCTTTATGAGTTCCTGGTAGGATGTGTGCCATTCTTCGGGGACACACCTGAGGAGCTGTTTGGCCAGGTGATCTCAGGTAAGTAGAGGTGTGTATCTCCTTCCAAAGATGATACGAAGACCAACAAAACAGCTAGCTAGTTAGCTGCTGAAGTAATCCATCCATCCCAGTAGCGTCTTTCTTATTAAAAACAAAAATTCAAATTTATAATTAATGAAAAATTTCATTTGTCTTAAAAAAATCATGGTGATGGAAATAGGATTTGTCTTCTAGTCCCTTTGTCTCATTGGAAACTGAATTGCACATTGTGTCCACACTGAACTGTTTAATGTTATGCAAGCAACAACAACGCTAAATTTAGCTGCAAGTTTGCTAACAAGAACAGCAACTTTCCCAGCTCTTACAAACTGTGTCTTAGAGGAGATGTGCCAAATATAGCATGTGCTAGGCTTCTCAATAGAGGTGATATCTATGTGTGTGTGTGTGTGTGTATGTGTGTGTTTGTGAGTAGATGACATCGCCTGGCCTGAGGGAGATGAAGCGTTGCCTAGCGACGCCCAGAACCTGATTTCCACCTTGTTGCAGACAAACCCACTGGTGCGATTAGGAACCGGTAGGCTGAACTTCTCTTAAAGGATGGATCGATTGATGAATGGGTGGATGGATAGATGTAGGACTGTATAATGCTATAAAAGGTGATGAATGAATGAATAAATGAATGAATGAATGAATGAATGAAGATAGATGCTCTGATATAGAGCATGTCATATATATGAATGACTGATGATGATAGAAGGAAAGATAGATAAACGGATGGAATAGAGTAATGGATGGATGGGTGGATGAATGAGTAAATGAATGATATGTTTGAATAAGGCACAGGTGAATAAATGGATAAAAATGGATAGGTAGGGGATATGAAGGATGGAAGAATGGATGGTATGGATGGTAATGGATAGTAAATGCAACCAAACAAATTCCCTATAGGATCAATCAAGTATTCTGATTCTGATGATTGATTCTGATGATGGATGGAAGTATAAATGCTATGATGGACGTGTGGAGGGGAGAAATTTATGGAAACTTTTGTACGTTCTGGATAAGGGAATCTGTTAAATGCTTTATAAGTATATATTGCTGGATGGATGGATTTATAAATGGATGAGGAATAAAATAGGTGGAAGGAGGGATGAACTGATAATGGAAGAATGAATGCCATGATGCATGGGTACATGGATGCTGAATGAATGAATGATATGGTTGAAAATGTGATCGATAAATGGATGATTGCATGGATGGATGGGTGGATGAATGGATGACTGGATGAATGGACAGATGAGAGAAATGATGGATGGATAGAGCCAATTTTGTATGTTATGGATAAGGGAATTTGTTAAATGCTTAATAAGTATATTCAGCTGGATGGATGGATGGATGGAAAGATTAATGGCTGAATAGATGGATGAATAGATGGATGGGAGGGCAGATGGGAGAAATGATGGATGGATAGAGGCACTCTGGCACTTCCTGGATAAGGGAATCTGTTAAATGCTTTATAAGAATATGTGGATGGATGGATGATTGGATAATTGGATGGATGGATGGATGGATTGATGGCTGGATGGATGGATGAATAGATGGATGGGCGGTCAGATGGGAGAACTGATGGATAGATAGAGGCTTTATTGTACTACCTGGATAAGGGAATCGGTTAAATGCTTTTATAAGAATATGTGGATGGATGGATGGATGGATGGATGGATGGGTGGATGGATGGATGGATGGATGGACAGATGGACAGATGGATGGATAGATGGATGGATAGATAAATGGATGGATGATGTGACAGATCAGTAGATGAATATGGATATATAGAAGTATTCAAATGTATGGAAAGACGACAGATTACTACAATCAACATATTAATTACTGATGTTTACATATTTGTGTTTATATTTATGCTAAAAATGCTCCATAAACAGGAGGAGCCTATGAGGTGAAGCAGCACTCATTCTTTGCCGATCTGAACTGGAACAGTCTGCTGAGACAGAAGGCGGAGTTTGTCCCTCACCTGGAGTCTGAGGAGGACACCAGCTACTTTGACAGTATGTTTCCACTGCTTCACAAAAAGTGGCTGCTGGTGGTATAAGAAGAGTAAAACTTAATTAATATCTATACAGTTTATTCAGACAAACTATTTTATAATATAGTAAATAAATTATACAAAGACAAATGCAGATATGCAAATGCCTTGTTCATATCTAATGCAAGGGGCGGGGCTTATCTCTGACCCTCTGTGTTTCTCAGCGCGCTCAGAGCGTTATCACCACGTCAACTCCTACGACGAGGACGACACGAATGACGACGAGCCGGTGGAGATCCGACAGTTTTCCTCTTGCTCGCCACGTTTCAGCAAGGTCAGCCCTGAACCGTTCCATCACTCCAATCTCCTCTTCTCCATCTTGCTCTTCTTCTCCGACTCGTGATGCTCTCTGCTGTCGTTATCAGGCTGAGCAAATTTCCTGCAGATGGTTTTCTCCCAGCACTTGATTGCTTTTTTTTCTCAAATCCTTTTTTTTTTTTACCAACACGCCGCTTTTATCTCCTCTTTCATAACATCTCTCCTGCATATTCTCTCGCTCCAAATGTGAAGAGGGTCTTATGAGAAAAGTAGAGTGGAAAGGCAGCAATTAAGAGACCTTGTGTGAGGCACACACACACACACACACACACTCAGTCACTTAAACAGTGCTCAACATAAAGCAAAAAAAGGAAAGAATGTATAATCCATAAGAGACCGTCACTTAAAAATAAAGAGAGAGTTTCATAAGCATCACTGTGCAGCAGGAAGTCAGAGAAATCAACTCCTACTTGGTTTACACCAGCTCACTAGTTGCAGTGTGTAGACTCCCACTAGCATGCAATTCTCACTGAACTGCATTTAAAAAAAAAGCACTTTTTTCACTCAAAAAGAATTTGAGGAAATTGTGTTGCTTTGCATCTTAAATAAGACGTTTTTATTTTTTATTAGAATGTTGCATTACTGTAAAATGCAATAGTGTGACCACTGCAATACTGGTGAACATTCACACTTTAGGCATTACACGTTTTTAGTTTAATCAGTCTCAGATCCTCACATGTTTATATTTACAGCAGTTTATAGCTTTATAAGCATATATAGATGGATGGAATCATAGATGGATGGATGGGAGAATGGGTAATAGATAATAGGTGGAAGGATGGATAAAATGATTATAGAGGAATGAATGCCATGATGCATGGATAGGTGAATGCTGGATAAATAAATTATATGGTTAATGGATAGATGACTGGATGGATGGATGGATGGATGGATGATGGAGGGATGGATCAATGGATGGATGGATGGATGGATGTGTGGATAAAGGCAGTTTTGTATGTTCTGTATAAGGGAATCTGTTAAAAGCTTTAGAAATATATGTAGATGGATGGACAGATGGATGATGGACGGATGGATGACTGGATGGATGACTGGATGGATGGATGATTGGATGGATGGATGGATGGATGGGACAGTCGGACAGATGGATGGATGGATTGACAGTTAGATGACTGGATTAATGGATGTTTGGATCTATGATAGATGGGCAGATGGAGGGATGGATGGATGAATCTATGATAGATGGGCAGATTGGACAAATGATGGATGGATAGAGGCACTTTTTTTACGTTCTGGATAAGGAAATCTTTGAAATGCTTTATAAGTCTATGTAGATGGATGGAGGATGGATGCATGAGAAAAATAATAGGTGGAAGGAGGATGAAATGATGATGGAGGACTGAATGCCATGCTGCATGGGTCGGTGGATGCCAGATAAATAATATGTTTGAATAAGGGATGGGTAAATGGATGAAGAGGGTGAATGGATGAATACATTTTACCCTGCAAATGTACTGATTAGATTAAAAAATTTGGGTTTAAACAGGAATCAAGGTCACAGCAAGTTCAAAGGGCAAATGTAAATAAGTAACAAGAAGGTCTAGACTTGGTGGAGTCGAGTTTGGTTTTTTTTAGACTTCGTGGAGTCTTGAATACATTTTTTGTAATTAAAAATTGGTTTTTATATTTTTTACATTTTTGTACATAATAAGTGAACTTGAACTTATTGTTATTATATTTTGTATAATTACATAGTATCTTAATTTATTTTTTGATCATTTTGTGGCGTTATTATTTTTCATTAAAAAAAAATGTTATATACAGTCACCATTTATATGGAAAATCCTCTTAAATTAAATTTATGCAGACAAGAACAGATGTTTGCTCACAATTCCAATCTATTGAAGTTAGATGAAAAAGTGTTTTGCTAAATGCACACACCGTGTCCTCACACTGCCTGAGATCAGAGCAGGTAAGGCAGCAGTGCTAGCAGAGACAACATGATTATATGGACTACATGCACTCTGCATGCTGTGTGAGCTCAGGCTTACAGTGACTATAATTTGTATCCAGGTTGCTAGAGCACACTCCCACACACTTTCTCACAAACTTTCTCACACACACACACACACACACACACACACACACACACACACACTTGTGCTTTAGCAAACAATCCTCGCCTCAAATCACTCTCACATTTGCAAGTCACTCCAGATGCAGTTATATTACAAAATAAAAGAGCTCCTGCGAGGATAAAGAGCTTTGTGTGGCACGACTCGTTTAAGCGCTGAAACAAAACCATGGAAGTTACTAAAAGCATTTGCTTCCATTTGCCACTTCTAAATCGAAATACAGTCATTTTAGAATTTGTGTAGTCAACTATACTGAACGAAATTATAAACGCAACACTTTTGTTTTTGCCCCATTTTCATGAGCTGAACTCAAAGGTCTCAAAAGTTTTTTTCTATGTACACAAAAGGCCTATTTCTCTTAAATATTGTTCATAAATCTGTCTAAATCTGTGTTAGTGAGCATTTCACCTTTGCAGAGAGAATTCATCCACCTTACAGGTGTGCCATATCAAGATGCTGATTAGACAGCATGATTGTTGTTCATGACAGATGTTGCAAGTTTTGAGGAAGTGTGTATTTGGCATGCTGACTGCAGGAATGTCCACCAGAGCTGTTGAATTGAATGTTTATTTCCTCACCATTACCCGTCTCCAAAAAAGCGTTTCAGAGAATTTGACAGTACATACAACTGGCCTCAGAATCGCAGACCACGTGTAACCACACCAGCCCAGGACCTTCACATCCAGCATCTTCACCTGCAAGATTGTCTGAGACCAGCCACCCAGACAGCTGCTGCAACAATCGGTTTGCATAACTAAAGAATTTCTGCTGAAACTGTCAAAAATCATCTCACGGAAGCTCATCTGCATGCTCTTTGTCCTCGCTGGGGTCTCGACCTGACTGCAGTTTGTCGTCTTAACCGTCTTGAGTGGGCAAATGATCACATTCAATGGTGTCTGGCACTTTGGAGAGGTGTTCTCTTAACAGATGAATCCCGGTTTTCACCTTACAGGGCAAAATGCGTGAGGCAAATTGTGGTCACACCAGTTACTGGTTTTCGGACCCCTAATACAGTAAAACTGCACATTTTAGAGTGGCCTTTTATTGTGGCCAGCCTAAAGCACACCTGTGCAATAATCATGCTGTCTAATCAGCATCTTGATCTGCCACACCTGTGAGGTGGATGGATTATCTCGGCAAAGGAGAAGTGCTCACTAACATTTAAACAGATTTGTGAACAATATTTGAGAGAAATAGGCCTTTTGTGTACATAAAAAAAGACTTAGTGTTGCATTTATAATTTTGTATATTTGTATATTTGCTCGCACAGAGTTACATAAGCTGTGACAAAGCGGCAGGTCGACACTCGCATGTGAATTATATGTTTTTTTTCTCAGGTGTACAGCAGCATGGAGCATCTGTCCCAGCTGGAGCAAAAAACACCAGTGGTCACCCGACGAGAGCATAAGGGACGCCGTGAAGACAAAATGTCTAAAAGAGAGAGCTTTGGGAGCTTTAGCAAGAGCTGGAGGACTGGTTCACCAGAGATGTACGTACTTGATTATGTGTGTTAGGCTATACTTGGGGGGAAAAATCCTGAATTTGAAATGACAATAACTGACACACTCTGGTTCTTCCTGCTTTCTCTTTGTAGGAAGCGTTTGTCATGTTCTGAGTCCCTGTACATGGAAGGCGATGCCAGTCCTCCTCTAGGTGCCAGGCGCCGCTTTTCTGCATTGATGGACACTCACCGCTTTGCCTCGCCTTTAGAGGGCGACACAGAAACTCAGCCACAACAAAGCGGGGCTAAAAGCAGGGGGTCGTCAGTAGAGGGCACCACTGCGCCCTTATCACCCAGCGCTTGTGAACAGAGTAAAGAGTCTGTAAAGGAGGCACCAGCAGTGTGTGCAGGAGGTAAGGGAAAGGAAAATGCCTGTACTGCCATTAATATTGGCTATTATCATGATGTATCATAGTATAAGAGATTTTTTTTTTTTTTTTTTTGCAGATAAGCCCACCAGACACGGAGAGGTATCAGCACCACAACCCATTCCTTTAGCGCCCACAGCATCAGTACCGGTTTTCCGAGACACCGTAGTGATGGGCGACTCGCACAGCCAGCGGGCCACCAATGATCTTGTCCTCAGACGAGCGCGTCACCAGCAGCTCTCAGGAGATGGGGAGAAGCGAACCACGCGTCCAGGCAACAAGGTCATCAAATCTGCCTCAGCTACGGCACTCTCTGTCATCATTCCAGCAGGTAAATTATATGTCTAAGAGCCTCTGGTTAAATTAATATCCAATGGTAATAATAGGTATGATTTCTTGATACACTGGTATTCTTGTTTGTAGTTGAGCAGCATGCTAGCTCTCCCCTGGCCAGCCCAATGTCGCCTCGATCTGTCTCGTCCAACCCATCTTCGCGAGATTCTTCCCCAAGCCGAGACTACGGCCCTGCGGTTAGCGTACTTCGCTCACCCATTACCATCCTGCGCTCGGGCAAGAAGTATGGCTTCACGCTACGAGCCATCCGTGTCTACATGGGGGACAGCGACATCTACAGTGTACACCACATGATCTGGGTACGGATCTAAGATTATGTAGGAATGATTCTTTGTAAAAAAAAAAATAATAATTCCCATTTTACTCATAGGCAACTCCCACTATTATTTTCCCCTACTGTGTCTCAACTAGGGATGGGTATTGTTTACATTTTATACACAGTACCGATACTGTTATCGATACTACTCTCGAAAATTTTGTGCAAAAAGACATGATATAAATAGAGGTTGAAAATGTCAAGTGCTTTAATACTGCTGACTGTAATTTACAAATGCCACTAAGCAAACAGAAAAAGGCACATGTTTTTGGATAAAAAATTCTTTGTTTAATAATTTTGCATTCACTTGAACTGGAAACCCAAACCTGTTCCAGCATGGCAATGTCCCTGTGCACAAAGCCAGCTCTATAAAGATATGGTTTACATGGTTTGGAGAGGAAGAGGGTGGTCTTGAATGGCCTCCTATAGATCTCAACTCTACTAAACACCTTTGGGATTAATTGAAACCCTGACTGCACCCCAGGCATCCTCACCTACATCAGTACCTGACTTTACTAACACCCTTATGGCTGATGATGTCCACAAGCACACTCCAAAATCTATTGGAACAGCTTCCCAGAAGAGTGAAGGGAATTAAAAGAGCAAATAAAGACTAAATGTGGAATGCAACGCGTAAAAAGTGCATACCATACTTATGACCAGATGTCAGCAAACTTTTGGGTATATAGTGTCTTGCCCACTCTACCTGAACCAGCATGACTACAGCTTGTAGTAAAGGGCAATGACAGCCCTATGACATAATGCCATGTTTTCAGGGATCATCTTCAATTCAATTCATTTTTATTTGTATAGCGCTTTTAACAATGAACATTGTTTTAAAGCAGCTTTACACAGATAATGTGGTGATAAAAAATTAATATGTTCGTTTAAGTGTTAGTTTGTCCCTTATGAGCAAGCCGGTGGCAAATGTGGCAAGGAAAAACTCTCCACACATCCGGGTCTCTGTCTCATTCCTTACTGACGGTGAAACCCTTTCTACGCTAGCATTTTCTGTGGGGTTTTTTCATATTTAGATTTTCATTTTAAAACCAATGTGGTGTCCCCAAAGACTACTAGTACTAACTAAAGACTTATCATCATATATTGAATGTTGCAGCCACGAGGGGTTAGGCAGGGATTTGCAGTTGGAGCCGGGAGACGAGGGAGATGTAGTAAATACAGCACATTGCTTGAGGTAGAAACATATTGTGTTTGTAAATGTTTCATTATATTGCTAGTGTTGCCTCCTTTGTTGACTATTAAACTATTGCATATATTGCAGTCAGATGACATCATTTAGGTATGGAAAATGACAAGCAGCTTCTAATTCGCCATTAACACCGAAGTACACAGAGATAAAACCATGCAAGTATCGATAACAGTACCGTTTGCAATGCAGTTTGGTTTTTCGACCAAATAATGTACCTGTTCAAAAAAATACTAGTTCTCGAGTACCGAAACCTAGTCTCAACTGCTGCTGATGTAATAAAACGCACTAACTACCCTGTTCTATACATTCATAGCATGTAGAAGATGGTGGCCCGGCTCAGGAGGCTGGGGTGTGTGCTGGTGACCTCATCACACATGTCAATGGAGAGTCGGTTCATGGATTGGTCCATACAGAAGTGGTAGAGCTTATTCTTAAAGTAAGGACAATGTCTGATGCTAAAGATAACTTAAATAAGTTTAATCTAGAGAACTTTTTGGGGCATCCAGTTCCATACAGCAATCACGCATTTGAGTTACCGATAATTGTCTACAGAAGAATTACTCAAATAGAATCCATGACCTTATGTGATTTTGTTTAATTGTTTTTTTATATGACTTCAGAGTGGCAATAAGGTTACCGTGACCACCACTCCCTTTGAGAACACGTCGATCAAAGTGGGTCCTGCTCGCAGATCCAGCTACAAATCCAAGATGGCTAGGCGCAGCAAAAGAACAGTCAAAGAAGGACAGGAAAGGTAACCAAAAAGTCGGGTGACAGATCTTATAGGGGAAAATTAAATGGTATTTGAAATAAAGTATTGTTGCTAATTGCTTTTACTTTGACTTGACAGCAAGAAGCGAAGCTCTCTGTTCCGCCAAATAACCAAGCAGTCTAACCTTCTGCACACCAGCCGTAGTCTGTCATCTTTAAACCGCTCGCTGTCCTCTAGCGAGAGTCTGCCGGGTTCTCCTACGCACAGCCTGTCTGCCCGATCACCCACTCAAAGCTACCGTTCCAGTCCTGAATCCTCTTATTTAGGTGAGAAGGTTACCCGTATAAATCAGGATGTCTTCATTAACGAAGCTAAATCGAGCACGATAACAACAGTTGCAGTATTATCCTGGTTGCTTGCTCATTTCAGGTGCCTCTTCTCAGAGCAGCTCTCCAGCCTCCAGCACTCCGAATTCTCCTGCTGCCTCCCAGCATATGCGCCCCAGCTCCCTGCATGGCCTTTCACCCAAACTGCACCGTCAGTACCGCTCAGCTCGGTGCAAATCTGCTGGCAACATCCCTCTCTCACCTCTTGCGCATACGCCATCCCCAACTCAGTCTTCTCCCCCATCCTTGTCGGGTCACACTGTTGGAAGTTCCAATATGACCCAGAGCTTCCCTGTCAAGCTTCACTCATCTCCTCCTATTACAAGGCCCAGACCCAAGAGTGCTGAACCACCTCGGTCTCCTCTTCTCAAGCGGGTGCAGTCAGCAGAAAAGCTTGGGTCACCTCTGTCTTCTACTTCGTCTCCTGGAGACAAGAAAGGTGGAATTGGGGCAATGAGGAAGCATAGCCTGGAAGTTGGACATTCAGATTATCGGAAAGAGGGCTTCCATTGTGAGCTGGGGCTCCAAAGCCTGTTGGAAACCGAAGGAGAGAATCTAGCCTCAACTTCTGCAACAACCCCATCACCAACCAAGCCTACAGTTCCATCACCCATGGAGACAGTTTTTAAGCCTGTACGGAAGCTGGGCAGGCAGGAATCTCCACTGAGTAGAGATGCTTTACTTGCTGGAAGAGTGAAGGAAAAGGACAACGGCAAGGTGAAGTCTGGTGATTTAAGCCAGGGAGGTGAGAGTAAACTGGAAATAGTGTTGGAGAAGTCACCCCCTGCCTCTGAGGCGCGTCAGGATCTCATGAGCAAGAGGGTTTTAGATGATAAGTCAAGTCACATAAGATCTCAAGTTGTTGATGTATCTCAGCAGTCACCATCCACACCAAGAGATGCTAGCATAGTGAAGCCTGAAACTAGTCAGCCTGTTGTGACCAAACCTTCACCCGTTGCACCAGAGTCTAGAATTAGTGTGGTTCCTTTAATTCCATCACCTCTCACCACTGCTACAAAAGCCACAGATCTTTCCTTGACAAGTTTTAGTGCAGCAGGCAGGAATCAATTTAGTGACACAAGCATAATTGTCCAAACCCAGATATCAGGAAATGCCAACGCTCACCAGGTTTCCATCAAAGACCTGCAAGGTAAAGAGTCAGAAAAAAAATCAGAAATGAGGGAAGTGAAACAAGACCAAGGAAAGACTGCCAAGTCTGTCGTACCATGCAGTGGCAATGTAAAGGCAATGCCACTCTCTGACAAAGTTCAAAAAGGACCATCAGATGTAGACGCACTTAAAAAGCCTAGTCCCGAGACCCATAGTAGAACTTCAGACATAAGGGCGAGGCCTAGCTTACCTCAATCCAAGGGGGTTGTTCCATCCTTCCCACACCAGGTCCAGTCTCCTGCTCTGGGCAAGCCAAGACAGGACAAGGGTCTTTCTCCGGTCAACTGCTACCGAGGCACCTTGGATTGGGAAGACAAGTGTCTTTTAGAGGTTGTTGAGGAGCATTCTCCATCTCCTACTCCGTCTCCTACTGGATCCACTCCTAGCATGTCAAAACCACCTCTCCAACCCATTGCTACTCAGTCTTTGTCCCCTGGGGACAAAAGAGCCCCGACTAGTGCATCTAAACTTGGGCAAGAACTAGCCAAAGGGTTAATCCAGGAGGTGGCTAAGGGCAAGGAAGCTGTTAAATCAACCGAGGAGACCAAGGCTATCGCACAAGAAAAGACTAGCACAAACCTAAAAGTAGCAACACCGAGCCCTGCCGCCGCAATACCACCGAAAAAGAACGAGAGCACAAAGAACGGCTTGTGACGTTTCAGCACAGTTTGGTTTTTGCCTTTATTGGAGATTATGCACTTAAACAAATCAGGACATCCCAAGTGGTAAATATTAAGATCGAGTGGGAGAGACAACGAGGAGAGAAAACAATTGTGCAAAGGTTCTAAAAGTGATGGTTTTATTTATTGTATATAAAAAAAGATTGATGTATTACAGGTATGTGTGTAGAGAATGACCGTGTGTTGCTTGAGTGGTAAGGTTAAAACGAAAGCACCAAGTGCTTTAACAGATCAAACGATGCTGAAAACTGTGAATGCCAATTCATTGCTTAAACAAAATGGGGTTTTTTTTCTCTTTTTCCTGAGACATAAACAAACCAACATTGCAAGGATCTGATTTAGTATACATCTTTAGACTTATTTTTCTTTAGGTTCAATTCCTCTATGTGTAATTAGCATGCTGCCCCAGTGATTACGCAGCTCCTTTTTTAAAGCTAAGTATGTGGAGGGATAAATAGGAGCAAAATAAAGAAAAGAAGCCCCGAGAGAGATTTTCATTTTCCGTCAGCCGACAAACCAGTGGAACATTTTTAAGGGTGAAAGCCACCAATTCAGACAATTAGCTTATCCTGCTTATCAGGTGACAACAGAAGGCCCAGCATAGTAGCCCAGTGACAGCTTCCTCCATCAGAGCTTCAACAGCGCTGATAATATCGCTGACTCTGGGTTTATTTTAATAGTGTTTGTGTGCTTTGTATCCGCTCTGTTAAACAGGTGCCTTTCAGCTGGCTTGGCATTTATGAGCACTGTCAGGATGGATAAAGAGGATTGGTATTAGCGATAAAGCAACATTTTGCACATGCCCGTTAGGAAGCGTGAGTGGTTTGTAATGTATTTGGTGTAGAGGGTCAAACTGGCCAAAATACATTTAGCTGAAATTCGATTTTAGAGGCTTTTTTGCTCATTCTTAAATAGTTGATGAATTGCAACCCATTTTAATAGAATGTAGAACTTAGCTTTTCCTTCCGAACACACTTTATGGGTGAACTGTAATATCCCATTGAATCCTTTGATTTAGGGTGTATCATATTTAAAAGAAAACATTCACAATGTTATAGCTTTATCTTTTAATATAATGATGGTACTTGGTGGTTAAATATACAGCAATGGTATGTCTTTGTTGTTCAGTGGCTAGAGCTATGATGTATAGATCTATGACAATAACGTTTGGCCTTCGCCTACGGAGAACACGTTCGAATTATTCATGTGCTACAAGTACGGCAGTCGATCTAGCTGTGTCGTTTCTGTCTGGGTCCGTCTTTGTATTTTGTGTTGTCGTAGTAAAGAGAAGCCTGAACATTAACACGTTTCATTGATTACATTAGTTGATTTTGTCATTCGCTGTGCTGTTTGGTATATTAGCCGGCTGGAGATTCGTCACTACAGTACGGAGCCAGCCCTTAAGGTTTCCAGAATTACATAGTAATGCTGCCATCTAGTGGCTGAATAGCACCTTGGTGTTGAAAGCATCTTGATAACGTTTGGTCCCTCTGCTGCCTTGGAGATGAACTGTGAGTGCAATGGAAAGAAAACCCCACATGCTTCTCCATGGCCTTCAGTTACTACGGATGTCCTAAGAGGCCATGCATTATCATTTTCTTTATTGTTCACAACATAAAATAGTTTTCTGTGTATTTTGCATAAGAGCATGTTCTAGAGGCAGCATCATGGACAATAACCATAACTATTTGTGGTGCTGGTGCTCGTCCACATGCCCCACTGCCACAAATGGCTATAGCTATTGTCCATGATGTGGCGATGATGCTGTCTCTAGAACATGCTATTTTAAGCTCTCGGTTGAAGGACAACTATTTGTTTAATTCAAATCTGCCCCTTGGTAAAGCAGAACTGCTCAGTCCTGTCGCTTTTCTTTATGGTGCAACAGTTAGAACAGGGCAAAAAGTGGTGATTTACGGAAGTCCTGAAAGGCCATGCATTATAATGTTTTCTCGTGATCACGACATAATTTTCTCGGAAAAACAAGTTTGCTTGTTATCACGGCTTCATTTTCTTGGGATCTTTACGTAACAAACATTTTTTCAGCATACGAGTGTATGCTGAAAGTCGTGATCGTGAGAAAACAATAGAAAAGAATTTATGATGCATGGCCTCTCAGGACTTCCGTAACTCATCACTATTTGCCCTGTTGTAACTGTTGCGCCATAAAGAAAAGCGTCAGGATTGAGCAGTTCTGCTTTACCAAGGGGCAGATTTAAAGAGAACAACGTTGGGGGATGGTAGCCTAGTGGTTAAGTCATTGGACCTTGGATCCGAAGGTCGTGTTCTCAAATCCCAGCCACACTAAGCTGCCACTCCTGGGCCCCCAGAGCAAGGCTCTTAACCCCATAACTGATTGTATTAATGTCACTCTGGATAACAACACTTGTATTAACATATCTTTAAAATCGATCAATCATTGCAGACCTAACACCACATGCAGAACATTTCAAACAACATTGATCGAGCTTGATTGCTGGACTGATATGTTTTCGGTAGATGTCTATTGATTTGTAGTTTGAAGTCCACAAGGTTGTGTGTGTTGGTGGGTGGGGTGGGCTTAGTTTGTCAAGCTTGTCAGCTCAGGAGTGCTAATTAACTGCCTGCTCTTTCCACCCTCACAATCCGGCTGGTTTGGAGTGAAGTGATCTTAAGTGGTTTCTGGATGTCATCTACTACACTATCAGGAACGTATTTTCTCATCACTCTATGATCTATAGCATGTAATGGTTTATACGTATCCTGATATATCTGTGAGCACCACATTTACAATCCGGTGCTTGGAGTTCATCAGGCATCTTGGTGATCTATATTAGCTGGAAACGCCGTACGTCCACATTTAAACGAAGTGAAAGTACAGGACAGCACTGAAGCTAAAAGTTTTTTTTTAAAGATGTTAAACGGTTAGTCAGAAAGCACAGCATTGGGCTCAGGGGTTGAAGCAAACACCCCCAGTTTTTTCACTTTCTGAACAGAGTTGTGATTGGCATCTGGAGTTTGCTTCTGCAGTTCGGCCACAATCCAACGTAGAGAAGATGTAATGGAATCAGTCTCGTTAACATTTACAGAGTGTTTGAAAGTCTCCAGTTAGGCGTACAGTAAACATATCCTCAAGCTAGGTCTATAGATCACAGTCTCAGAGTAGAATCTAATGGAAAATGTCAGAGAGACAGGAAGTTGGTACAGCAGGAAAACCCACAAGCAAAAGGACATTTTTTTGGTCCCGTTCAGAGCTTCAGAGTAAAATTTGACTTGCATAACTGACATGACGTGATGGAATCGAATTTTCGAAACTATTCGGAGAGACGAGTGTTTCCGAATCGGTACAACAATAATATTAGTAATAACACCAGAGAAGGTTTGACACTTTTATAAGCATGTGATGCAGAAAGATTCCCATTAATTAGACCTGAAACTTGTGTAAAAACCACACTTCTTTCGACTGTTGTCACTTTTACACGTGACTGTTACAGAATATCAAAAGCATACAAACTAAACATTTAATAATACCTTCTGTTTCACTCGATCGCATAGTTTCTGAGGTGAAATGACCGATCTGATGAAGATGAACCGCCTCCCGGCTCGGTCCAAGGAAATCCTGACCCCTGAAACATAATCCGTTCCTGTGCATTGTTTTTTGCGATTTTGTGGGTTTGTTTGTTTGTTAGTTTATTTATTCTTAATTCTATGATGTGATCTACTGTGAATGCACTTTATTTTAACTGGGTTTTTGTTTTTTTTTACAAGCACGTATGAACTTGTACTGTATCCATGTAACACGTAGAGAAATGTACACTGACATGCAGGTGGATTTGCATCGAGAGGAGAATGAAGGAACAATCGTTCGTTATGTACCAGAAACGCTCAGCTCGTCCATAAGTCATAACTCAACACATTTCTTTCTTTATTTCATGATTTGTTTGCTTGTTTGTTTGTTTGTTTATCTGCAGCACTTTTGATTACCAGTCGATGCAGAAGTGCCACCTGTTTGTGTAACCAAATAAATAAACTGATATTGATTCATGTTTATTAATAAATAAAACTGATTGATTGGATGGAAATCTGTATTCCATTCTCCAGATGCTCCATGATTCTGACCGGCAGTTAAACGAGTTAATAAAGGTTTGGTAAAACTCCACCCCCCCCCCCCCCCCACCTTTTGGTTTTAATCACTGTGGTTAAGATTGCTAGAGTGAGGCTTGGGTTGGATTTTAGACTGGGTATAAAATGAGTTCAGTTCAGGTTGGGTTTAAGCACATTTTAATAAAATTTTAAATATAAACATGCAGAACAGAGGATTTTCTGTGTTTTTTTGGGTTTAGGGGTTTGCTTGGGGTTAGGATTAGGCTATGGGTAGGTTTTGGTCTTAGGTGAGGCAAGAGGGAGGTTTGGGTTTTATAGCTGGGATTGAGGGAGATTTGGGGCTTTTGGTTGGGCTAGGACTAGGTTTGGGTGAAGGTTTAGATAGAAGGAGGTTTGGGTTTAAGTTTGGGCTAAGCATAGGTTTGGGTTTAATGTAGGGCTAGGGGTATTTTTGGGGTTAAGCCTGTGCAAGGAATAGGTTTTGGACTTAGTTTGGGTTAGCTTTGTGTTGAAGGTTGTGGTAGGGGTAGACTTGGGCTTAAGGTTGCACTAAGGGTAGGTTTGGGTTTTACATTTGGGCTAGGAGTAGGTTTGGGGCTTAGGTTGGACTAGTGGTAAATGTGTTTATGTTTGGGCTTGGGGTAAAGGTTTGGGTTTATTGTTGGGCTCGGGGTAGGCTTGGGGTTAAGGTTGGGTTTGGGGTTGGTTTTGGGGCTTAGGTTGGACTAGTAGTACATGTGTTTATGTTTGGGCTTGGTGTAAAGGTTTGAGGTTTAATGCTGGGCTTGGGGTAGGCTTGTGGTTAAGGTTGGGCTCAGGGTAGGTTTGGGTGTAAGGTTGGGCTGGGGGAAGGTTTGGGGGTTTGTTAGGGGTAAAGGTCAGGGGGCTGATGGTATGCAGTGTTGCGTGAGCTGAGTATACTGAACGTTTAAAGTTTCATGTTTACAGGATCACATGTTGGTTTCTTTAGTTTCTTCTCAGTATCCCATGTGCTGGAAGGTGAATTCCGTTCTGCAGCTTTCTTTCACAAATATAAAAGAAATAATAATCACAAAACACTAGCAGAAACCCATATTAGCAGCTTACAGACAGACAGACAGACAGACAGACAGACAGACAGACAGACAGACAGATAGATAGATAGATAGATAGATAGATAGATAGATAGATAGATAGATAGATAGATAGATAGGCACAAAGGCAGATCAACAGACGGACAGATTTACGGAGAGACAGCGGATAGATGAATAGAGAGATAGAAAGACAAGAAAAGCAGGTGTAGGTGTGTGTCGGTGGAGCTCGGAATGTAACAACGCGCCCATTTGTAATAACATATTAATAGTAACAACCTGGGCTGTGTTCCAAACGGCACCCTTGCGTTCGCGCGCGGCGTCGGAAGCGCTGTTTGCGTAGAGCGCATCCGTTAAGGGCGCCTACGTAGGGCGCAAGTAGCGGTTTGGAACACAACGCCTGGCCACAACCAGGAAGTGAATAGACACCGTAGGGCGGAGAGAGAGTGTGTGTATGTGTGTGTTTGTGTTTGTGTGTGTACGTGTACGCGGTAGTTGTTGAGTGTCAGGCCGGGAAGGCGACGCGGACAGCGGCGGTCCGCCTCAGGCTTTCCATGGACGGTCAGGTCAGGTGAGGTCAGGTCCGGTCCGGTTCGGTTCGGTTCGCTAGTTATCTAGCTGGTTAGGGGGACCGGTCCACCTGTCCTTATCCTGTCATCTAATACTGCAGAGCCGACATTACTAACAACTGAACACACACACACACACACAATCACAATGAGGGGTTTAATATTAAGGTAAGTGTGTATTCTGTAATAATATTTACTAGATAAAATGTTTTGTAATTGATTGATTATTATTTCACTAGTATTATTTATGTATATATGTTTTCTGGTTACTAATACTTCATCTTTGCTTTTGTTTTGTTTTGTTGGTTTTTTTGCAACTCTTAGTAAAAAATAAATGCATTCAGTCACACTGAGATCACATGCCTGCTTAGTGCCCATTTTTCACACACACACACACACACACACACACACACACACACACACACACACACACACACACACACACACACACAAACGTGAATTGTGTTGTACAACGTCTTTTCAGGGGAAAGTACCTTGTCCTTGATTAGAGACGTGGCCATATGACGTCACTGCGAGGCATGGGCCGCTTATAATAAAATTAAATTAAACGTGTAACTAAAAATGGATAAAAACCCAGTTGTTTAGGGTTTATGGAAGGAGACTCCGGTGTCAGGGAAAGCTAGAAAGATATAATAGAAACCGACCTCTGGTTTGTACATTGAATGTGACTGTAAACGGATAAAAAGTATGACGTTCTTTATGCCTCGTTTTTCATTGTCCAAGGAGTCTCCAGTTCCAGTCATGTGTAATATATATACAATATATGGTTCTTCTCCAAACTGTTTGGCCCAAACCTGTTCTAGCGTGACTGCAAACATCCACGGGTTTGAAGATGTGGAAGATTTTCTTCTCTATCCAGCCCTATTAAACATAATGAATCTGAACGCTGACTGTACCCCAGGCCTCCTCACCTCCCCTCCCCTCCATCAGTACCTGACTTTACTAACACCCTTATAGCCCAGTGAGTGAAAATCTCCACAAAAATCCAGTGGAACATCTTCCCAGTAGAGTGGAGTTTATTATAAGGGCAAATGGGGTGTTCAGGATCATTCAAACAAATAGCAAATGTGAAATTCTGCGCGAAACTGGACAAATCTGCCACGGAGACATACGGCGACGCTGCAACGAGTCGTCCGAGGCGGTTCGAGTTTCACGCGTGCTTTAAGAGCCGAAGGACGTCGCCGGAAGACGCCGAGAGATCAGGAAGACCTTTGACGAGCTCGACACCCGAAGACGTCGAAACCGTCCGGCAACTCGTACGTGATGATCGTCGGAGAGCGATCCACATGATCTCGATTTGGCTCGTGCGGACTTCTTCCTGAAGATGAAGATTCTGTGCAAAGTTCGCCGTTTCGGCACCTTTGCGGAGATCCGGCAAGAACAGCAGAATTTGACTCTCTTCGAAAAGACTTCCAGGAGGACACGTTCCACAAGTGGCAGGAACGCAGGGCTCGCTGTGTTGCTGTGCAATGGGGACTGTTTTGAAGGTGATTGTCTGTGAACGTAGATAAATGTACTTTCTTGTAAATGGAGCGAGTCTCGAAACCTTTTGATTTCCACTGTACAATTGTTTGCCTCCATATTTGTGGGAACAGTTTGGAAAAGAACCACATATAGCCGGAAAGCGCAGGTGTCCCAATACTTTTGGCAATATTGTGCGTGTGTGTGTGTGTGTGTGTGTGTATATGTATGTATGTATATATGTATATATATATATACAGTACAGACCAAAAGTTTGGACACACCTTCTCATTCAAAGAGTTTTCTTTATTTTCATGACTATGAAAATTGTAGATTCACACTGAAGGCATCAAAACTACGAATTAACACATGTGGAATTATATATGGAATTATATACATAACAAAAAAGTGTGAAACAACTGAAAAATATGACACATTTTCAGTTCACTTTTTTGATATATATTAACTTTTGGTCTGTACTGTGTGTGTATATATACAGTGAGGAAAATAAGTATTTGAACACCCTGCTATTTTGCAAGTTCTTCCACTTACAAATCATGGAGGGGTCTGAAATTGTCATCGTAGGTGCATGTCCACTGTGAGAGACATAATCTAAAAAAAAAATCCAGAAATCACAATGTATGATTTTTTTTACTATTTATTTGTATGATACAGCTGCAAATAAGTATTTGAACACCTGAGAAAGTCAATGTTAATATTTGGTACAGTAGCCTTTGTTTGCAATTACAGAGGTCAAACGTTTCCTGTAGTTTTTCACCAGGTTTGCACACACTGCAGGAGGGATTTTGGCCCACTCCTCCACACAGATCTTCTCTAGATCAGTCAGGTTTCTGGCCTGTCGCTGAGAAACACGGAGTTTGAGCTCCCTCCAAAGATTCTCTATTGGGTTTAGGTCTGGAGACTGGCTAGGCCACGCCAGAACCTTGATATGCTTCTTACAGAGCCACTCCTTGGTTATCCTGGCTGTGTGCTTCAGGTCATTGTCATGTTGGAAGACCCAGCCTCGACCCATCTTCAATGCTCTAACTGAGGGAAAGAGGTTGTTCCCCAAAATCTCGCAATACATGGCCCCGGTCATCCTCTCCTTAATACAGTGCAGTCGCCCTGTCCCATGTGCAGAAAAACACCCCCAAAGCATGATGCTTCCACCCCCATGCTTCACAGTAGGGATGGTGTTCTTGGGATGGTACTCATCATCCTTCTTCCTCCAAACACGTTTAGTGGAATTATGACCCAAAAGTTCTATTTTGGTCTCATCTGACCACATGACTTTCTCCCATGGCTCCTCTGGATCATCCAAATGGTCAATGGCAAATTTAAAACGTGCCTGGACATATGCTGGTTTAAGCAGGGGAACCTTTCATGCCATGCATGATTTCAAACCATGACGTCTTAGTGTATTACCAACAGTAACCTTGGAAACGGTGGTCCCAGCTCTATTCAGGTCATTGACCAGCTCCTCCCGTGTAGTTCTGGGCTGATTTCTCACCTTCCTTAGGATCATTGAGACCCTACGAGGTGAGATCTTGCATTGAGCCCCAGTCCGAGGGAGATTGACAGTCATGTTTAGCTTCTTCTATTTTCTATTGATTGCTCCAACAGTGGACCTTTTTTCACCAAGCTGCTTGGCAATTTCCCTTTCCAGCCTTGTGGAGGTGTACAATTTTGTCTCTAGTGTCTTTGGACAGCTCATTGGTCTTGGCCATGTTAGTAGTTGGATTCTTACTGATTGTATGGGGTGGACAGGTGTCTTTATGCAGCTAACGACCTCAAACAGGTGCATCTAATTTAGGATAATAAATGTAGTGGATGTGGACATTTTAAAGGCAGACTAACAGGTCTTTGAGGGTCAGAATTCTAGCTGATAGACAGGTGTTCAAATACTTATTTGCAGCTGTATCATACAAATAAATAGTTTAAAAATCATATATTGTGATTTCTGGATTTTTTTTTTTAGATTATGTCTCTCACAGTGGACATGCACCTACGATGACAATTTCAGACCCCTCCATGATTTCTAAGTGGGAGAACTTGCAAAAAAGCAGGGTGTTCAAATACTTATTTTCCTCACTGTATATATATAAAAATTTTGTACACATCAGGCTGTCATGCCGTTTGTGGTTCATGACTCTGCTGTACTTTTTCCCAAGACACATTTTCTGTGAAAAGGGAAGTGAGTCCTGTACTTAATAAAGGAGGAGGGGAGGGGGGGGTTGCAGCTGGACACACTAGTGCTTCTGGAAAGGAAAAAGGAACCGAGACGCCTTTTTGGCACACACACACACACACACACACACACACACACACACACACACACACACTGTCTTAAGGTGTCTAATGACTTGGGTCTGCTCTAATGACTTGAGTCTGCTTTATAGATGTGATAAGAACTTTTCAGGGCTGAATAAACACTCTTCATGTGTGACCGATCCTCTGAGTCTTTGCTCTTCCTGTATTTCCTGCTCTCATAAAAGAAAATGAAAAATCAACAGCTCGCCTTCCCGCTTCTGTGTGTTTGTCTGTCTGGAATCCGGTTCTGCGAGTGAATGACGTTGGGAGTGTGCTTTTATAGGAAAAGAATCACAGTTTCACTTTATTCTCCTCCCCAGCTTACACTGATGAAGATGATGATGATGATGCTGATGTCGTTCCACAAAGGTCAGCGCAAGGCCTAAGTCATGAACACGGTCACCCCCGGCGCCGCTCAGTACATAAGGGGCGGGGCTCTTCACAATGACCTCGTCGATGGGAGGAGGCTCACACCCCCACCTCCTTCGCCGCAGGTCCCGGAGACAAGGGGGCATTTCGGTAACGGGTCACTTAGCGACGGGGCCGGAGAGCCGGACGAGGTGGATAAGCTCAAGCTGAAGCTGATGTCGGCGTGGAACAACGTCAAATACGGTGCGTGAGATAAACAAATGTCTTCATTCCTTCGCTCCTTGGATATGTGGAATATTTTTTTTTTTTTTCCCTTCACAAACTTGCGGTCCGCCACTCCATATGTTAATGAGGCATTTTGGATTGTAACTGTAACTTCCGCACGTAAAAAGGATTGAATTCGGTCACAGGAAGATCTTTCACGTCCTCCAACCCATGTAAAACATACAGCTGGCTTTGTGCTCTAGGGCATCGTCATGCTGGAGCAGGTTTGGGTCCCCTAGTACAAGTAAAGGGAAAATGTCATTGTACCGGGTCCAAAGATACAACTAATACCACTCTGAACCACATACTGCTGGAACAGTCAGGTGTCTGAATACTTTTGTCAATATTGTTTGTGTTCATAAATTCACTAATTTATTTCTTTCCTCTAAAGGATGGTCGGTCAAAAGCAAAACGGTCTTCAACAAAACGTCCCCGCTGATCCTGATGGGACAGTCCTTCATACTCAACAGTGAAGGTGAGCCTCATGCCTGTAATAATCTCCGTTCCATACTTCTCATTAAAGCGTCTGTAAGCACGTTTGAACGAACATTTGGACGTTTTTAAAGACTGTATAACTGTAACAATTAAAAAAAAAAAGTTCTGTTGACATTTTTCTGGCCCTGAAACAAACTCAACCTCTTTTACTATAAATGCAACTATTATTTTATTGAGAGACTAAAGAGGGATGCGTCTGATTAACAGCGCTGTCTGCAAAATCGCATTTCAGCCGACAAGATAAAATGACAAACTGCCGCTTTAATCTTCAAGCCTGTTTCCTCAGAGGAAGTGGAGCGTTTCCGGCTAGCGTTCGGCTCGCGGGTGTGGCTCACCTACAGGAAGGAGTTTCCTCAGCTGGACGGCTCGAACCTGACGTCAGATTGCGGGTGGGGCTGCATGCTGCGCAGCGGACAGATGCTTCTCGCCCAGGGGCTCATGCTCCATCACCTGCCTCGAAGTACGCACCAGACGCTTACTCACACCCCCGGTTCCGTAGCGCGGTATCCGTTACTAACCCGTGATTCTTTTCAGACTGGAGATGGCCCGACTGTCCTCAGCTAACTGACGTGGATTTCGAGGTGCTTAGACCTCGCTCTCCGTCTCGTCCCTCCGGAATCTCCATGCCCTCCTTCAGCTCTACATGGAGCGCATCGGGATCCAAGAAACGCGTGTCATCCAGCTATTTAAAAGGAGACGATTCGCAGACGGAGAGTCGGCACCGCAGGCTAGTGTCGTGGTTCGGAGACGAGCCGGCTGCACCTTTCGGGGTTCACCGGCTGGTCGAGCTGGGCAAGGACTCTGGGAAGAAGGCGGGGGACTGGTACGGACCGTCGCTCGTCGCACACATCCTGCGGTGAGCCGAGCGTTCTCGTTCTCTCATGTTGCATACGAGGTGGTATCAAAAAGTTTACAAGAAAGTACTTCATTTATTTACGTTCACACACGATCAATTTCAAAATAGTCCCCTTACACGGCAATACAGCGTTTCCAGAGTTTTGTCACGTCTGGAACGTGTCCTGGAAGTTTACTTCTCAAAGCGCCTCAAGCACCTTCTGCTATTCGCGCTGCCTCTTGGTGTGGACGTGGTAAGGAACGTGGTCAGAATTGCACAGCTCCTGATGTACACAGGATGATCTCTTTTGGCACACTGATTTATGAAGGTCGGTGCTCCCTGTGACTGTGCAGGCAGCCTTGTTCTGCTATCTGATGGCGTGTTACAAAACTAGTCTCGAAACTTTTTTAAATCACCTCGTATAAGAAACGGTCACATCACGAAAAAAGACGTTTTTATTTTATTGCTTGTTTTTTTTTTTTCTCTTTCTTCAGAAAAGCTGTGGATAAGAACACGGAGTTCGATGATCTGGTCGTGTATGTGGCTCAGGACTGCACAGGTAATGAGTGCCTTTACTTTATACCTTCCTGCCTTTACTATACACCTATAAATAGTGTGTTATAATTCACCTTTTCACATTTCAGTGTATAAAGGGGACGTGATGCAGCTGTGTGAGCAGACGTCCCCGGATTCCCGCTGGAAGTCTGCCATCATCCTGGTCCCGGTTCGACTTGGAGGAGATTCGCTTAACCAGTCCTACACCGAATGTATCAAGGTAAACTCGGCATATCATAAGCCGGGTTTTAAGTCTCGGGCAAAGATACGCAAAACATCAAATCACTTGAGATTGGGAAAAGTGGGAGGAGCTTAATTTGCAGGCGTTTACACACTGTGCAGATGTTGTAACCGTGGCAAATGTGTTCTGTTTTCAAGAATCTGCTAAAGTCGGACTTCTGTATCGGGATCATCGGTGGGAAACCTAAACACTCGCTTTTTTTCATCGGCTTTCACGGTGAGCAGTAGGCGATCGGTAGCTTCACGATTGACTGGCTAGATTTTGCCTAGATTTCTGCGTTCTGATTGGTTGCCCTGTGTCTTTGCCTGCTTCAGATGAGCAGCTCTTGTATTTAGATCCACATTACTGTCAGCTGGTGGTAGACGTCACGCAAGAGAACTTCCCGCTGGAGGTAAGCATGTGATGATTTTTTTTATTTATTTATTTTTATTGCATCATAAAAAAATTGCAAACGGTTATTGCATTATTAAAAATAAGAGCCAATCGTGTTCCGGTATGCAAATGAAAGCCATTGCTGATTTTTTCATTTTTTATTTTTTTGGCCTGCATCATTTAGATTTATTTTTTATAACTGGAATAAAGAGTGTAAAGATTTCATGTTTACAACCGAGTGGAAATTTCCTAATTACAATTTTGATAACCTGGATGTCTCCATTTTTCTGCTTGTAATCAGAAGATGTACTACTGGCTAACAGTATCCTGAGTATGCCGAATTCCACTTTATGCAGAATTTGCTGGTTTTTGGGTCAGCGTTTCGTCCTCAGTACCAAACAGTGGCATATAAACTGTTTCAGAGCAGGAGAGTCTGAGTCGGTTTCTCACTCCCAGCCTGTGGAGTCCAAATTTTGTCCACAGTCACAAGCCATTAAGTCTTGGTTTCTTCGAGTACTGATTTCCAAGCTCAGCGCAATGCCTTGAAAGTTTGGCAAATCCCAAGTTTAGTCCACAGTGTCTAGGAGGACATGCATGTAGTCAGGTCCATAAGATTCATGAGCCCTTCCTTTCCTTTTCCATTATCTTCTCTTCAAATATATGTGGTACAAGTTAATCTTGGTTACATTTGTCCTTTTTATATGGATGGCATGTGGTAGACACTCTTATCCAGAGCCACTTGCTATTGTATCATTTCTACATTTAAACAGGGTACAGGGCCGTGCTGAAAGGGACCACAAGTAGCAGCTTGGAAGGAACCAAGGAATTGAGCAACCACTTCTGTTTAGATATAATAAACCCTGTGTATTTATAGCCAGCATTTAGGAAAAGTATGAAAAAGTTTGGAATTTGAATGATTTCCACCTCTGGATCTGTATTGGGGAAATGAGTTGCTCATCCACACTGAAATGTCTGAAAACGCTCATGTCTCTGTCCCTGTCCTTTATGAAAAGGAAAATGTGTAGGAACCCTGTGTATCCATGAAGGTATCTCTTGATTTTAGAGAGATTATAAAGGAGTTTTTTTTCTCCACCAAGGAACAGATTCTTTGGCTTTTTAGTGCATCCCATTTTTTTAAAGAACGTATCGGATTGTGGTTTTTTCCCCAACCTAAAGTGCAAGGATGCGCCTAATGATGTTTTTTCAGCCTGTTGATAGCCTCCTTTCCTTTGATCCACATTGTTTAATTGTGGATAAACAAATTCAACCCTTAGAATCAAAACCCAGACCTTTAATCTCTTTAATTATACAAGGAAGAAAAGAGGAAACGGGGCCACACCTGGACTGTATAGCAGGCGATTGTCCGATTACTTTTAAACCTGTTCAAATGCATGCACACTACAATGTTACTTATGGACCAGGCTAGATCAGACGATGATTAACTGATTAAATTTGGAAACGTCATGCTGACGTGACCCACCCCCTCCCCCTGGCGATTCAATCACAGTTATCTTCCACGTGAAAATATTTACACAGTTCTGACTTGGAGACGTATAAAGGATGTGTCCTCTTTAATCCCTTTTTGTCTCTGTGTCTCTTTCGCGTCCAGTCCTTTCACTGTAACTCTCCCAGGAAGATGAACTTTAACCGCATGGATCCCAGCTGCACTCTGGGCTTCTACGCTCGCACTCAAAAGGACTTTGAGTCTCTGTGTTCATCCGTCACTCAGGTGAGTCTCACGTCACACGCGTCCTGTGAACCCTGTAGACATCATACTGGACGTCGCGACCTCGTCTTTACGAAGATTGTTTTCTCTGCAAAAAACGTTTCCTCTGCTTCAGGCTCTGTCCCTGTCTGGAGAGCGCTACCCGATCTTCACCATCGTGGAGGGCAGGGGGCAGGATTACGGCCTGGAGGGGTACAGCAGGGGAGGCACGGACCCCAGCGCACACATCCTGCCCACCGACCCCGCAATCAGGAACAGCGCTGAGGGATTCGTGTTTCTGTGAAGGACCTGGACATGTGGAGCTCAGAGCAGCTTCAAAACACACACACACACACACACACACACACACACACACACACACACACACACACACACACACACTGCAGCTGGAACTAGAGCACGACACACTGCACTGCGTTTCTTTCTTTCTAAAATTCTTTCTTTTCTAAGTCTCTGTCTCTTTCTTTGTTCATCTATCTATCTTTGTATATCTCTCTCTTTTTCTCTCTCTCTCTCTCTCCCTCCCTCTATTCCTCTCTCTCTTTCTCCCTCTCTCTCCCCTCTTTCTCTCTTCCTCCCTCTATTCTTCTCTTTCTCCTTCTCTTTACCTCTCCTCATCTCTCTCTTTCTCCCTCTCTCCTTCTCTCTTCCTCCCTCTCCCTCCCTTCTCCCTCTATCTCCCTTTTCCTCTCTTCAGCTCTATCTTTCCCCCTCTCTCTCTCTCCCTCTCTTCCTCCTTTCTAAGTCTCTATCTCCTTTTTTGTTCATCTATCTATCTTTTTATCTATCTTTTTATCTCCCTCTTCCTCCCTCTCCCCCCCTTCTCCTCCTTCTCTCTCTTCCTCCCTCTCCCTCTCCCTCCCTTCTCCCCCTCCCCTTCTCCCTCCCCTCTCCTCCCTCTCCCTCTCTCTCGCCCACTGTCAAATGTCGTTCTATATTCGTTCCAGCATCAACATTTTTAAGAACGCCCCCCTACGGTGGTGTCGTTCCGTTACCATGACAACATCGGAACATTGAAATTGATTGTCGTAGTTACGTGTGTGAATCGCTGAAGACGACGTGATTCAGAATTCTGACACTTTATGAAGCTCATCCTTTATTTATTTTTCTTTCCGCTCAGAACAAACTTCTGCAATGTAACTTTATTATTTAATTACTACGTATAATTGTGTTTTAAATCGTGTTTTGTCCTTCGCTCTGTAGTGTGGACATTCTGTAACGACAAAAAAAGAATCATGCAGTGAAATCGATTCTTTTACAGAAGAGTCACGATTCCTGAGTCATTTCTAAGCTCTGTAGTGTGGACATTCTGTGAGGATCAAATGAAATGTGCAGTGACATGGATTATTTTACAGAAGAGTCGTGACTCCTGAGTCAGTCGTGACTCCTGAGTCAGTCGTGACTCCTGAGTCAGCCGTGACTCCTGAGTCAGCCGTTCTTCTGAGTCAGCCATGATACTGGAGTCACGATCCCTGGAAGAGTCACGATCACTGAGTCACGATTCAGAGCTGACTCACCTTAAATCGAATATAATCTGCTACAGGAGATAAAAACAGATCATCTGTTGTTTAATTAATGTCAGAAGATCTTCTTCCTCAGAAGCCCAGTCTGTAAGATCCTCTACAGCAGCTGTTTTATGCACATGAATGTCGGAACAGTTTGTCGTCTTTTTTTTTTTTTTTTGTATTATAATTTTTATTTACATGTTTTATTTTCGTTCTCTGCTGTACTGTTTGTTGTCTCTATGAGGAGTTTATGGTGATGTAGCATGGGGGTGAAATCAAGCTGCTGATACTTCTCTCACCGATCCCAGTCCCATTAACCACAATTAATAATGGACTCTGTGTCTTTAATCGACAATCCTCTGAATCTCGAATGTGAACGGAGCTCGTGATCATTCCTGGACAATTTTATTCATAGTATCCTTCATCCTGGGATCTCAGGAATATCTGATTTGTGATGAAATGAAACACTGGATTAATATTATCACATTTTCTCTGTATGTGCTGTTATTGAATGTGGAAAAGGTAATGCTACCACAGATGTGCTGTTCCTGCTGATTAGTTTATTAGATAGTCCTGTCTTTTTTTTTATTGTGTTGCCTGAGAAATACACTGCAGATGTTCACCTTTACTGCTCATCCCTGCTTTAAACACCCAGCTGCAGGTTTGGTGTGTATGATATTGACACTAATAATTTACTCAGTCTGCTTTTTTTTTTTTTTTTTTTTTTTTTTTTTTTTTTTTTTTTTTTTAAGTGAACGTCTCTGATTTCAAGTGAAACCCTATTTTGTTACCAGTTTAATATTAATAAAAACCTAAAAAATATTTTTATAGAATGGTTTCGGTATCGCTGAGCACATGGGGAAATCCTAATCCGAATGAATTCAGGGGTTTGCTCTTACTTTCGTTGCAGATCTCTGACTCTGTTTTCACCCTGGAACTTTTTTGCAAGGTTTGAAGAGGTTTTTGGGATGTTTTTTCTGGCGGTTTTGAAAAGTTTAAATAATTTGAAAGGTTCTGTGATGTTTTGGGGAGGATTTGGGTAGTTCCGGGATGTAACTCGGCTTCAGATCATAATTTCAATCCCAGCATCGTTAAGATGCCGCTCCTGGGCCCTTGAGTAAGGCCCTTAATTCACAACTGCTCAGTTGTATGAATAAATTCATTCTAAGTCACTCTGGGTAAAGGCGCCTACCAAAATACCGTAAAAGTGAACGCTTTTAATCTTTTTCCTTGTTTTTTGCCCTGTAGTTGATCAAGTGGCCCGAAATGAAAAAAGAAGAAAAACATTTTCTTGTGTAGTTTTAATTGTGTTGAAATTTTTTAGCGTTCTTTGGAGGATACGATTGACAGAATTTTATTAAACGGTTATTAGATGTATAGACATATTTATAGGTAAGTGTAATTATTGGATGTTGAACGTTTCCAGGGTTTGGTTTGATTTATATAATTGTATAGCGACGTTAAATTTGACAGGGTTACGTCACTAATTGTATTACGCTAATGCGACTTTTATTTTGACATCGCTTTTAAATGAAAGACGCGGAAGTTACACCGGCATAGCGAGGGCTTCTATTGGGGACTTGACAGTTTTGTTTAGATTTGTATTTATTTATATTGCAGATGTAAGAGATTTTTAGTGTTGAATTTGTGTTTTTTAACTGTATTTTTGCCTGTTGATATTTTTCTAATGTCTTAAAGAGAACTTTTTTTTTTTTTTGTGCAAAGTCTTCTGGGTGTGGTTGAATGCGGAAGTGAAGCTGGGCGGGGCTTCCGGCTGTGCTGAGGCGAGTCGGGCTGCAGGTTCAGGGCGGATTCTCGGGCTTTGGGGCAGAAGATGGACTCTCAGGGCAGGAAAGTGGTGGTGTGCGATAACGGCACCGGGGTAAGTGCGCGCACTCTCGTATTCTCTTCTTCATTCCCGCGGGTTCGGGGCAAGATGTCGTGAACGCGCCTTCGGATTTTTTCAGCCGACGGAAACGGGAAGTCCGGGTGCATCACCTACCTACAGCATTTGGGTGTCGGTTTGTCAGTTCGCGCACTCGTATTCCGTCAAGTCCCGCCTCTGGCTCTAGGATTGGCTAGATTGATCCACTTACCGCGTTTTGATTGGCTGAGTCCTCTGTATGGTTCTCGCACAGCCAATCGGATGATGCGAGGCGGAAAACGGGTGTGTATTTTATTTTTGAAGAGGTGGGTGTCTGACGAGGCTTTGGGGCTGGTCAGATGGAATGTGATAGTCAGCAAAAGACATTAACGTTGTTTGTTTGTTTATTTTTTTTTAATGAAAAACGCACGATACGATCAGAGCCACGATTGTGTGTTTTATATCAGGGGAAAAAAAGTGCAGCATGCTAGCTCATTGATTCCCAGCCAGATAAACAAGTGAGAACTTGGCTGAGAACCATGGAGCTGGAGATGATGAAGGTCTGGTGGTGCGTCTCATTTCCTGCTCATGCTCCTTTAAATAAAAAAATAAAAAACAAACACCACCACACATTAGTTTTACTATCATTGTGAGGACCCGGTGAGGTCCCTATTCCTATCCAGTCAATCTTTCTAATCTACAGTCTAATCAACCTTTTTTCTCTGACTCCTTTCTCCACCCCAGGATCCAAACGCAGACACGTCCAAGTCTTCAATTCATTTATAAATTGCATTTGCCTTCTGGGGACGTGTTAAGAAGAACGTGTCCCCACCAGGATATAAAAACAAGTAAAAGGAAGTCACTCTTGTCACTTACGTTACAGCAGCTATAAACAGTCGTTCCTCCGGCAAACCCTCTCCTCTGTTTCTTCTTTTTTTTCACTAAAGATCACTAAAGATAAAGTGTGTGTGTGTGTGTGTGTGTGTGTGTGTCTTCTGAGCGTTCACACAGGAAGGTAGCTTCACACGTTTCTGATGTCGAGCATGACTCATTTGTGAACCTTGTGCAGATGTGTGTCAGAAGCCTCGGTCTCAGAAAGGAGGTCAGAAATCCGACCTCGGACCTTCTTCAGGAGGAGTAGTTTCTGTTTCAGGAGCTTTGTGTTGGTTCTGTGTGCACCATTCAGATCACACCTCCGTAATTCTGTTTGCGGGTTGAAACTTCTCATAGGCACGAGATACCTGGTGGCTGTGTAAGAAAAGCCTGAGACTGGCCAGGTCTGAGGTTGGGCTGAGGGTGGGAGAAGCCTGAGATGGGGAAGGGTGAAGCATTAGGGCAGGTGATACACACCTAGGGCTGGCCAGTAGGAACCTGCGGTCAGTATGGATGAAGTCTGAGGGCGGGCGGAAAAACCTGATTGGAGAAACTTTTACTTATGCACATGAAGCCATAACCTGGCTGTAAGAAGCCCAGGGTCAGACAGGAGGAGATCAACTTCCCTACCAGGGGCTTCACTTTGTACTCTGTGATGATCAAAAGTAGGCGAATATTGACCTGATTTAATAAGAGAGTTAGAATAGAACAGAGCTGTGTGTGTGTGTGTGTGTGTGTGTGTGTGTGTGTGTGTGTGTGTGTGTGTGTGTGTGTGCGTGTGTGTGTGTGAGACTTTACTGCGCAGTAAATAAATGCATCTTATTTGTTAAATGTAAGCGTTTGAATTGGATGTAATGACCCTGACTGTGTTTCTTCTCTTTTCTCCCTCTCTCAGTTTGTGAAGTGTGGGTATGCCGGCTCCAATTTTCCAGAGCACATTTTCCCTGCACTGGTGGGGCGACCAATCATCCGCTCTACTGCCAAAGTGGGCAACATCGAAATCAAGGTAATAACTCACACACACACACACACTCACACATACCACCATACCTGCACACACATACACACACACACCACCATACCTGCGCACATACACACACACACACACACACACCACCATACCTGCGCGCACACACATACACACACACACACACACACCACCATACCTGCGCACACATTCGCACACACCACCATACCTGCACACACATTCGCACACACCACCATACCTGCACACACATACACACACACACCACCATACCTGCGCACACACACATACACACACACACACACACACACACACACCACCATACCTGCACACACATTCGCACACACCACCATACCTGCACATACATACACACACACACCATACCTGCACACACATACACACACACACCACCATACCTGCGCACACACACATACACACACACACACACACACACACACACCACCATACCTGCACATACATACACACACATACCACCATACCTGCACACACACACACACACACACACACCACCATACCTGCGCACACACACATACACACACACACACACACACACCACCATACCTGCGCACACACACACACACACACCACCATACCTGCGCGCACACACACACACACACACACGCACACACCACCATACCTGCGCATACATACACACACATACCACCATACCTGCACACACATACACACACACACCACCATACCTGCGCACACACACATACACACACACACACACACACACCACCATACCTGCGCGCACACACATACACACACACACACACACACCACCATACCTGCGCACACATTCGCACACACCACCATACCTGCACACACATTCGCACACACCACCATACCTGCACATACATACACACACATACCACCATACCTGCACACACATACACACACACACCACCATACCTGCGCACACACACATACACACACACACACACACACACACACACACCACCATACCTGCGCGCACACACATACACACACACACACACACACACACACCACCATACCTGCGCACACATTCGCACACACACCACCATACCTGCGCACACATTCGCACACACACCACCATACCTGCGCACACATTCGCACACACACCACCATACCTGCACACACATTCGCACACACCACCATACCTGCACACACATACACACACACACACCACCATACCTGCGCACACATTCGCACACACCACCATACCTGCACACACATACACACACACACACCACCATACCTGCACACACATACACACACACACACCACCATACCTGCACACACATACACACACACACACCACCATACCTGCACACACATTCGCACACACCACCATACCTGCACACACATACACACACACACCACCATACCTGCACACACATACACACACACACCACCATACCTGCGCACACACACATACACACACACACACACACACACACACACACACACACACACACACACACCACCATACCTGCGCGCACACACGTACACACACACACACACACACACAAACACACACACACACACACCACCATACCTGCGCACACATTCGCACACACACCACCATACCTGCACACACATTCGCACACACCACCATACCTGCACACACATTCGCACACACCACCATACCTGCGCACACACACATACACACACACACACACACACACACACCACCATACCTGCGCGCACACACACACACACACACACACACACACACCACCATACCTGCGCACACATTCACACACACCACCATACCTGCGCACACATTCACACACACCACCATACCTGCGCACACATTCGCACACACCACCATACCTGCACACACATACACACACACACCACCATACCTGCACACACATACACACACACACCACCATACCTGCACACACATACACACACACACCACCATACCTGCACACACATACACACACACACCACCATACCTGCACACACATACACACACACACCACCATACCTGCACACACATACACACACACACCACCATACCTGCACACACACACACACACACACCACCATACCTGCACACACACACACACACACACCACCATACCTGCGCACACACACATACACACACACACACACACACACACACACACACACACACACACACACCACCATACCTGCGCGCACACACATACACACACACACGCACACACACCACCATACCTGCGCACACATTCGCACACACACCACCATACCTGCGCACACATTCGCACACACACCACCATACCTGCACACACATTCGCACACACACCACCATACCTGCACACACATTCGCACACACCACCATACCTGCACACACATTCGCACACACCACCATACCTGCACACACATTCGCACACACCACCATACCTGCACACACATACACACACACACCACCATACCTGCGCGCACACACACACACACACACACACACACACCACCATACCTGCGCGCGCACACTCACACATACCACCATACCTGCACACACATACACACACACACCACCATACCTGCGCACACACACATACACACACACACACACACACACACCACCATACCTGCGCACACACACACACACCACCATACCTGCGCACACACACACACACCACCATACCTGCGAACACACACATACACACACACACACACACACCACCATACCTGCGCACACACACATACACACACACACACACACACACACACCACCATACCTGCGCGCACACACATACACACACACACACACACACACACACACCACCATACCTGCACACACATTCGCACACACACCACCATACCTGCGCACACATTCGCACACACACCACCATACCTGCGCACACATTCGCACACACACCACCATACCTGCGCACACATTCGCACACACACCACCATACCTGCACACACATTCGCACACACCACCATACCTGCACACACATTCGCACACACCACCATACCTGCACACACATACACACACACACACCACCATACCTGCGCACACATTCGCACACACCACCATACCTGCACACACATACACACACACACACCACCATACCTGCACACACACACATACACACACACACACACACACACACCACCATACCTGCACACACATACACACACACACACACACCACCATACCTGCACACACATTCGCACACACCACCATACCTGCACACACATACACACACACACCACCATACCTGCACACACATACACACACACACCACCATACCTGCGCACACACACATACACACACACACACACACACACACACCACCATACCTGCGCACACATTCGCACACACACCACTATACCTGCACACACATTCGCACACACCACCATACCTGCACACACATTCGCACACACCACCATACCTGCGCACACACACATACACACACACACACACACACCACCATACCTGCGCGCGCACACACACACACACACACACACACACCACCATACCTGCGCACACATTCGCACACACCACCATACCTGCACACACATTCGCACACACCACCATACCTGCACATACACACACACACCACCATACCTGCACACACACACACACACACACACCACCATACCTGCGCACACACACATACACACACACACACACACACACACACACCACCATACCTGCGCGCACACACATACACACACACACGCACACACACCACCATACCTGCGCACACATTCGCACACACACCACCATACCTGCACACACATTCGCACACACACCACCATACCTGCACACACATTCGCACACACCACCATACCTGCACACACATTCGCACACACCACCATACCTGCACACACATACACACACACACACCACCATACCTGCGCACACACACACACACACACACACACACCACCATACCTGCGCGCGCACACTCACACATACCACCATACCTGCACACACATACACACACACACACCACCATACCTGCGCACACACACATACACACACACACACACACACACACACACACACACCACCATACCTGCGCGCACACACACACACCACCATACCTGCGCGCACACACACACACCACCATACCTGCGAACACACACATACACACACACACACACCACCATACCTGCGAACACACACATATACACACACACACACACACACACACACCACCATACCTGCGCACACACACATACACACACACACACACACACCACCATACCTGCGCACACACACATACACACACACACACACACACACACCACCATACCCGCCGCACACACATACACACACACACACACACACCACCATACCTGCGCACACATTCGCACACACCACCATACCTGCGCACGCACACACACACACACACACACACACCACCATACCTGCGTGCGCACAAACACACACACACACACACACCTTCATACCTACATATACACGACACTTGTAAATACAGTAGTAATAATAATAATAGTGTGTTAAATCAGTATTCTGAACTGATATTATCATCACACACTCTTTATCACTAAATGGGTGGAGCACACAGATTAGGTCTCTTTCTTTATCTCTCTCTCTCTCTCTCTCTCTCTCTCTCTCTCTTTCTATTTTTCTCTTTACTCTGATGTGTGATTGCTCAGTGTTTTATTACAGCTCTGGTTTTAATCATTATCCAGTACAATGTTGGAATAAATACCACTGAAGCTGACACACCTCAGAAAGAGGAAACTGAAGTTCTCTCTCTCTCTCTTGTCGCTCTTCCTGTTTGTGGCTTTGTGTATTTTAGATTACCTATTCATGCATTCAGATGTGATGAGTTGGTGTGTGTATACTTGTGTGTGTGTGTAGAGCATTAAATATCAAGGTCACAGTCTGTCAGATTGTGGGTGTGGGTGTGGGTGTGCTCGCTGGCTGCTGTTCCGTTCTCTACTCTTAATGGAGTCACTGATGATTGCATCATTGTTCCTCATCCTACTGATGTGCAGATGTGCAGCTAAATAAAGAGCTTTAGTCCCCTTTTACCATCTCAACCTCACCAGTACACACATCTTATTTCCAATGTCTTTATATCTCAATCTTTATATAGATCAATATATAGACATTATCTAACAAAAGTGAGTGCACCCCTCACATTTCAGACACCATTTTATCAGAACTTCTCATAGGTCAATACTGTAGAAATGAAACGTGGACATATTTTACAGTAGTCAGTGTGCAGCTTGTGTATCAGTACTGATTTACTGTCCTTTATAAATAATGCAACATACAGACATTACTGTCTAAATAACTGGCAACTAAAGTGAACATGTTAAAATTGACACATCACATCAAAGAGTCAATGTTCTGTGTGAGCACATTGATATCCAGCACTGCCTCAATCCTCCTGGGTAGGAAATTCACCAGAGCTGCACAGGTTGTTGCTGGGATCCTCTTCAACTCCTCCATAATGAGATAATGAGAGCTGCTGGATGTTAGATACATTCTGTTTCTTCACCTCTTGCTTGAGGATGCACCACAGGTGCTCAATAGGGTTCAGGTCTGGAGACATACTTGGTCACTCAATCAGCTTCAGCTTCCTCAGCAAAGCAGTAGGTGGTGTGTTTTGGTTTGTTATCATGTTGGAAAACCCCAGCCCTCAATGAACCGCAGCTCCACAGAACCCAGACCATGATGCTACCACCACCATGCTTGACTGTAGGCAAGATATCATTTTCTTGGTTCTCCTCACCAGGGTGACACCACAGATGCTGGACATCATCTGAGCCAAACATGTTTACCTTATTCTCATCATACCACAGGACATGTCGTCTTCAGCAAACTGTTTGTGAGCAGCTTCAGACGAGGCTCCTTCTGGGATGGCAGAAATGCAAACCGACTTGTTGCAGCGTCTGGCGTCTGGTCTGAGCACTGACAAGTGCACCTTTCGCTTCTGCAACCTCTAAAGCAATGCAGCAGCACTCGTGTCTGATTTTCGAAGCAGCTTCTGCACCTGACGCACATCACGAGGACTCGACTGCTCTGATGGACCCTTGTGAGGTCTGTTCTGAGTAAAACACGTTGTGGAAAACTTCTGTATGACCCTGGACACTGTACTGTAACTCAGTTTCAGTGTTACCGATCTTCTTACAGCCTCGGCTTCTTGGTGAAGAGCAACAATTCTAATTCTTAAATCCTGAGTTCTTTGCTATGAGGTTTCACGTTGAACATCCAGTGGTCAGTATGAGAGAATCGTCCTCAAAGCACCAAATTCTAACTGCTCTAATACCCACATTAATGCTCTCAAGTATATCCAAGTTTAATTTCTATAGAATTATCCCTTGAGAAGATGCACTAAAATAGTGGGCAACATGTGCAGAAGCCGTTGATGTAAATAGCAGTAAGAAGTCTGTATGCACATTAAGATCTACAGTGAAAACGCAGGAAATCGTAAATGTGAGTTTTATTGCACAGTGTATCTACAGACAGTATAGAGAAATTTGAAGATGACCACAGACAGACTGCGGCTGTGTATGTTGGGTTTGTCTGAGGAAACGTTATACAAGGAAACGCTAACGTGTCATTCGTCCACATTGAGGAACTGAAAGCGGGAGGAAGAAGGCAAAGCGTGGTCTGGTCTTGCACTTTCTTGTAAAGCGCATAGTGCCACTCTACTCATAGTTCTACTAAAAACCGAATACTGCTCACACTTGCATTGTTGCATCACACACTAGATCGCATGCATGGAATACATCCTGAAACACTTGCAGATTCACAGGATGTTTGCTGGTACTTAATACTTCGGTGCCCGAAAAAAGAAAACCCGATTCTTGTCCACATGCAACCCTACAAAGTTGAATACTTGCATGCTTGCACCCTTGCATATTCGCACACTGCCCAGTGTACTAGTGCATCTTCATCTCCGCTTTGTTGCTCACTAGCATACTTGAATACTTACACACTCACTTCCCTGCATAGCTGCAGACTTCTTTGCACACACACTTGCGCACTCGTACACAAGTTTTTTTTTGTGACCGTGTGACCTTTGGCTCGATCAGGATCTGATGGTGGGGGACGAAGCGAGCGAGCTGCGCTCAATGCTGGAGGTCAACTACCCAATGGAGAACGGAATCGTGCGCAACTGGGATGACATGAAGCACCTGTGGGACTACACCTTCGGCTCGGAGAAGCTCAACGTCGACTCGCGCAACTGCAAGATTCTCCTCACCGAGCCCCCGATGAACCCTACCAAGAACCGGGAGAAGATCATCGAGGTATGGCTATTTCCATGATCTGCAAGTAATCAGACAAGTTTTTTGTGTCGGTGCTCAATGGAGTTTTGTGCGTCCTCGCTTTTCGTAGGTGATGTTCGAGACGTACCAGTTCGCTGGCGTTTACATCGCCATCCAGGCCGTCCTCACGCTCTACGCTCAAGGTAACCAGGCAGCTGTCAAAGGTCCAAGTACAGGACTGGTTTTGAAGGGGTTAAGTTTTGAAAGTATTGTGAGGGATTGCATTCGAGGTAAAGGATTGATTTTTTTAAGTCTGAAGTTTGGGGGGTCACCAGATTTGTAAAAGGAACGTTGTTTGGAACTCTCTTTAATAGGTGATTGAAAGTCAAGATCAAGTGGAATCAGCTGTGCTTCTGCAGGCAACAAATAGACGCCTTTTCTGGTATATGAAGTGTGAGATGTAGATTTCGATTTGAGGGTTAAATGTGTAGTTGGGGTGTAGTATAGTGTATTTAGATTTGGATGAGGGTAAAAGGTTGGGTTTGGGGTTAAAAGGTTGATTCGATGGTCTGGGTTGATGTTTAGGCTTAAAGATTGGAGTTAGGTGTTGGGGACTACTGTTAGATCTGAAGGCTGTGGTGAAGGGTCCAGGGTTGGGGTTAAGTATTGAGGTTGGAGTTGTGGATTGGGTTTTGGGTGGAGCATTGGGGTTGACAGTTGAGGGTTGATCATTGGGGGGTTGAGGGTTAAACATTGGGGTTGAGGGTTGCATATTGAGTTTGGGGTTAAAGTTTAAGCATTGGGGTTGTGGTTGAGGGTTAAGCACTGGGGTTGGGGTTTGACTATTGAGGTTGAGGGGTTGACCATTTGGGTTAAGGGTTGAGCATTGAATTTTGGGGCTGGGGTAACATTTTGGTTTGCTTGAGGTTTGAGCATTCGGGTTTGGGTGTTTGGATTTTTAGAGTTGGATTTGAAGGTAGCAGTGTGGTTTTAAATATTAAGGTTGGGGTTGAGCATTGTAATTGAGGTTGGGGTTTAGGTTTGAGCATTGAGGTTGGGCTTGAGGATGAAAGATTGGGGGCAAAAGATAGTGTGGGTTCTAAGTTGACTGCTGTGTTTTGGAGTTTAGGGGTAGATATTTAAAGTGTTGTTTTCTGGTGAAGGTTTGGAGTTGAGTTTAATATTTAGATTTGGGATTCTAGGAGTTAGTTGTGGCATGCAGGTCTCTTATTTGTGTGTTTGTGTGTGTGTGTGTGTGTGTGTGTGTGTGTGTGTGTGTAGGCCTGCTCACTGGTGTGGTTGTAGACTCTGGTGATGGTGTGACTCATATCTGCCCGGTGTATGAGGGCTTCTCTCTGCCTCACCTCACAAGACGACTGGACATTGCTGGCCGAGATATCACACGCTACCTCATCAAGGTACGGACACGCACACACACAAGGTACAAGTCCACCCAATCAGTCCTTCTCTTGAGCTCCCCCTTGTGTATATTTGTGTGTTATTTTGTGTAGTTGCTGTTGCTACGAGGTTATGCCTTCAACCACTCGGCTGACTTCGAGACAGTGAGGATGATGAAGGAGAAGCTGTGCTACGTGGGCTACAATATTGAACAGGAGCAGAAACTTGCTCTGGAGACCACCGTGCTGGTCGAGTCTTACACTGTGAGCCCACACACAGACACACACGCACACATGTTGATGTTGGATTTAGCGTCCACTAGAGGGCAGTAGAGTGGTTTAAATTTCCACTTGTTTTTCCTCTAAGGCTTTTTTTTTTTGGGAGTACTTTGAATACTGCAGTATAGAAAGTGATGTAAAGTAGCAAAACAAATTAGCTCATTTTTAAATCTCTCTCTCTCTCTCTGTCTCTCTGTAGCTGCCCGACGGCAGGATAATAAAAGTCGGGGGAGAGCGTTTCGAGGCTCCCGAGGCTCTGTTTCAGCCTCACCTGATCAACGTGGAGGGGGTAGGTGTGGCCGAGCTGCTCTTTAACACCATCCAAGCAGCCGATATAGACACCAGGTTGGTTTCCTTGACAACAGCAGCTCAGACAGGCTGTTCATGAACTACAGCCTGGTGTTCGCAGACGTTCGTCTTTCTAAAGGAGTCTGCTGGAGCTTCCTGATAGCCCTTATATAACTCTTTCTTTCTCTCTCTCTCTCTCTCTCTCTCTCTCTCTCTCTCTCTCTCTCTCTCTCTCTCTCTCTTTCGCTATCCCACTATCTCTCTCTTTTACAGGGCTGAGTTTTATAAGCACATCGTGTTGTCCGGTGGTTCGACCATGTATCCTGGTCTCCCTTCCCGTCTGGAGCGCGAACTCAAGCAGCTTTACCTGGAGAGGGTGCTCAAAGGAGATGTGGACAAGCTTTCTGTTAGTGTACACACACACACACACACACACACACACACACACACACTTGTTTAACACATCTTTATTTATCCTACAATCTAAATCTGTGGGGTTTTGTTGGAGAAAGTGAAGGGGTTACCACCATCACCACCAGGTGGCGCCAGAACCGACACAGCAGCTCATAAGAACTCATAATGTTTTGTTAATAGAAAATCATGGTACTTGGCATAGTATGAAAGCCCGTTTTTTAACACATGGAAAAATGGCCTAGTTGCGACTTTATTTTGCATTTTCTTGTAATTCCGACATTTTCTCACAATTCCAACGTTGTTTTCTCCGGACACTCCTGGGAAGATTCGCCACTCACCATAGCTTGCTGGAGTCGCAAAGCTTTAAAAAAAATGGTCTTGAAACTCTTTCCACACTGATACATATCAGTTTCTTTGTTTTTCATTTGTGTTCTTAAAGTTCTTTAGATACATGCACACTAATATGCTGCAGTGATTTTTTTTTATAAAAAGTGTGCATCAGATACAAGCTGGCATTTGCATCGCCGATGCATCGCCTCCAACATATTTAAAAATAATAAAAAACGATTTATTTATATATTATTATTAGATGTGCTTTACTTGTATTATTTAGAAAGTGACCAACTGCTGTGAACATGACGCGTCACAACACTGCGTCCTGAGAGCCGCATACAATACAGATTAACACGGCAGAGGTAGAGCTGTGAGCTCCTGCACACAGAACAAAAGAGCATGTGTGTGGAAGGCAGCCATTGCATCAGTAGCTGCTTTATATGTTCATATGTATCTTAATTGATCGTATCTTGGCTACGCATCAAGATGCGACTTGCAGTTATGGAGAGGCACATCCTCAATATATATATATATATACTATATGTATATTAATACATACTATAATTAGTTTTTTTCTTTTCTTTCTCTCTTTTTGATCATCCATCTGTAGAAGTTCAAGATCCGTATCGAGGACCCACCACGCCGTAAGCACATGGTGTTTTTGGGCGGAGCCGTGCTCGCTGACATCATGAAAGATAAAGATAACTTCTGGCTGACCAGAGAGGAGTATCAGGAGAAGGGCATGCGTGTGCTGGAGAAACTCGGAGTGACCGTCAGATAAAGCCGCCACACACACACACACACACACACACACACACACACACACACACACACACACCCCAACACACTTGAATTAATTCACACACATTCTTACAGGGTGATATTTTGGCAGTGAATCCATGTGGAAATAAGCAGTTCTACCTGATTGTAGTAATAATAAAAATAAAGATACTTGAATTTCACATATGAAGTGTTAAAAGAATCTCATCGTCCTATTTTTGCGACCTTCTGACCTTCTTTAAAGCTCTGATATCAAACCGGTTAAGGAAAAATCCTCACTCATAAAACTACTTGTTTACGCTGCCAAAATTTATCCTAGAATGGAGCTTATCTCTCTTTCATTCTTTCTTTCCCTCTCTCTCTATCTCTATTTAACGCTCTCTTTTCATTTCGGTTGCCACTTATTGAAGGACGCCCCGTTCACCCAAACGGTTAAAAGACGTGTATAATAAACTTCAACAAATAAAAGAATCGCCACAAAAGGGGCCAAACAACCAGGAAAGTGAACTGTAAAGTGTTTAAAGGTGCAGTCTGTCTTTTTTTTTTTTTTTTTTTTCCCGAAGCATTCCTAGACTGTAATACTCATGACATTTCCAGACAACTTAAGATATTTCTTTTTTATTTCTTTTTTATTTTATTTTATTATTATTATTATTTTTTTTTTTTTTTTTTTTTTTTTTTTTTAGTTCCCTTTATTTTTTTATCATTATTTCACTTGCTGTTGTTGTTTTTCTGGCCCTGAAATGCTCTTTCATGTCATGTTTCCATAAAAGTCCATTCACAAAGCAAATGCATTTTAAACCCAGGGTGGTGGTGTTTTTGGCTTTTTTTTGTTCTGTTTTTGTGCTTTAAAAAAAAAAAAAAAGGCAAATCGCCGCTTTGAAGCCAATAGGATCAAATGTGTTTGGGGTATCCGGTTGAAATCGGCTGTTTTTTTTTCTTTTTGTTTTAAATCTAAAGTGTTTTACTGAACTGTCTGTATTTTTTTTTTCATGTTATTATTGTTTTTTTTCCGCTTGATGGAAGTGTACACACTGTTATAGACATTCTCGTCCACTAGAGGGCGATAAAGCGAACAAATTTCTTCAACGTTTCTTAGCCTTGTAGTTTCTAGTGCAGTGTTGTGTAGTGTAAAAAAAAAAAAAAAGGGCTTTTTTATTATTTTTTTTTTAAATCCATCAGGAACAAATGATCGTTGTTTCCGCGTGGTGTTGGAATTGCTACGGATTATAAAGAAGAAACGATTCTGGATTAGGACGTAGCCTGTAACCGGAATCATATTCCCAGCGTTTCATCCTGAAAGTCCCTATAACTGCCCTAATACACTCGCTCTAATGTTTAAATATGCTAAGCAGGCTAATCCAGAGCGACCGCTAGTCTTGCTAGCTCTTCGCTTATTTTCCCTATTAGCATTTCCTTTTTTTTTTGTTTCTTAAAAATTTCCCTAAGAGCTGCAGCTTCTTCTTCTTCTTCACCATCGAGTCGGTTTATCACGTCAAATCTGCCCCCTAGCGACTCTCATACAGGGTTATTTTTCCCCCTTTTCTCTTTTTCGTACGCACTTTCTGTTTTGATACGGTTCGTTTTCTCGTACGCGGTTTGTTAGGTTAGCGCGGTTCGTGTACACAAGCAGGTTTTGTGCGCTCTAGATGGAAAAAAAAAGCGTACAGGGCTAATAAGTGTAAAGAAAAAGAAAAAGACGTATGCTAATAAGGATGCCACGTTGCTAGGTGGTATCCGGCGGTTATATTAGCCGCAGCTATCCTCACATTTAAACGGCTAACAGGTAGATTTAGGCGTTTTTGTTTTGTTTTATTTTAAATATAAAGGAAGCCCAAAATCATAAAAAATAATTATGAAGGATTACTTTTTATCTCCCACTTTTTCTTCCGTATGATTAGTGATCGTTTATTTTTACTTTTTGCTATTGTTATGCTAATCGTATCACTCCGTACAATCTACTGCTAGTTCATTCTTTGAATCAGACCATAATCATTAGCAAAGTGATATTCCCTGACTAGCGACAGACGTTAGCGTGGTTCCTGCGTACCGGCCCTTTAAATGTGAGGTGGTTGTTGCTACTGCTGTCAGCACTGTAGTTGTGGGTAGTGCTAATGCTAATACGCTGATTGAGGATGTATTACGT
>NC_139593.1:5592283-5639783 GCF_946808225.1 Silurus aristotelis
TTCCCGGCCTGAGTGGACACCTGCTCGTCCAGAGGCTGGTGCATGCAGTATACGAGACGGCCCTGAGGTCGGTGCCATGGCGACTCTGAGAGAAGGTCCGGGTGAAATCATGTATCGAGTCGTGCGACCAAACTCAATTTATTGTATTTTTCAATTGTGTTCTATTTTGTGTGTTGTGTTATTTCTTAGAAGTGTGCATTTCCCGTCTCTCCTTTTCTGTATATATCTCTCGTCTTTCTGTATCTCTGTCTGTCTCTCTCTGTATCTCTGTCTTTCTCTCTTTTTGAATCTCTGTCTCTCACTTTCTGAATCTCACTCTTTCTGTCTCACTTTCTGGATGTCTGTCTGTCTCACTTTCTGAGTCTTTGTCTGTCTGTCCTACTCCAAAATCTCTGTCTCTCTCACTTTCTGGATCTCTGTCTGTCTGTCTGTCTGTCTGTATCACTTTCTTAATCTCTGTCTGTCTGTATACCTCTCTTTTTAAGTCTGTCTGTATCTCTGTTTGTATCTTGTTTCTGTGTCTGCATATCTCTTTCTGTATCTCTGTGTCCTGTTCCTCATTGTTTTTTGTGTCTGTGTTGCAGTTTATTTCTGTCTTTTCTTCTTTTGAGTGTACATATCCACCTCTCTCGATTTGTATCTTTCTGAATCACTCTCTCTCGTTCTCTCTCTTTCTGAATTTTCTTACTGTGTCTCCCTCTCTTTCTCTGTATCTCATTGTGTCTGTGACTCTCTGGGTTTTTTTTTGTATCTGTATAACTCTCTCTCTCTCTCTCTATCTCTCTCTCTCTATCTCTCTCTCTCTATCTCTCTCTCTCTCTATCTCTCTCTCTATCTCTCTCTCTCTATCTCTCTCTCTCTCTCTCTCCCCCCCATTTGTATCATTGTCTCTGTCTCCTTCTGTATCTTGTCTGAGTTAACATTTGATATTAATCGCGATAAATTATCTTAATCAATTGACAGTCCTGTCATTCATATATATATATGAATGTGGAAATTGTGGAACCAGCAAAAAGAAAAATGTCCTGTTTCCCTGCACCACACTTTATATGTATTATGTAGTATGTATATATATTTATTAGGGGTGACCTCTAATAGTTGAAGATTCGATGCTTCGATAGGAGAACTCCCAATCTCAGTCGAATTTTGTTATGAACTACAGTTTTTTTCACAATAAGTTAATATACAGCCAGTTATGATAATGCTGTAAATAAAAAAACATTTTAATGTGCACGAATAAATACATGACAGATTAAAGTTTCTTGGCGTCAGAGATTTAAATATTGAACAATGTCTGGAAGATTGTGTAAAGTAATATTGTTTTCATTTCATTCTGTAAATAAATCGCACAGGCGATTTCCCCGATTTCATTTGATTTGCCGACACATGAAATGCAAATCCTGTTTGCATTGTGGCTTTTCTGCAGTTATTTCCTTTTCGGTTTATTAATCCAAAATGTTTTTGATACATTTTCTTCAATATCTTTGTGTGATGTTCTGCACATTGTGGGTTTAAAATATGAGGAATCATTTTACGACACATATGATTTGACTATCGGTGGACTATTCACAAGACAACAATTCTGATACAACTATGCATATCCTTAGTTGGGGACACCCCTATATACAGTGAGGAAAATAAGTATTTGAACACACTGCTATTTTGCAAGTTCTCCCACTTAGAAATCATGAAGGGTCTGAAATTGGCATCGTAGGTGCATGTCCACTGTGAGAGACATAATCTAAAAAAAAAAATCCAGAAATCACACTATTTATTTTATGCAAACTATTTATTTGCATGATACAGCTGCAAATAAGTATTTGAACACCTGTCTATCAGCTAGAATACTGAACCTCAAAGACCTGTTAGTCTGCCTTTAAAATGTCCACCTGCATAAAGACACCTGTCCACCCCATACAATCAGTAAAAATCCAACTACTAACATGGCCAAGACCAAAGAGCTGTCCAAAGACACTAGAGACAAAATTGTACACCTCCACAAGGCTGGAAAGGGCTACGGGGAAATTGCCAAGCAGCTTGGTGAAAAAAGGTCCACTGTTGGAGCAATCATTAGAAAATGGAAGAAGCTAAACATAACTGTCAATCTCCCTCGGACTGGGGCTCCATGCAAGATCTCACCTCGTGGGGTCTCAATGATCCTAAGGAAGGTGAGAAATCAGCCCAGAACTACCCGGAGCTGGTCAATGACCTGAAAAGAGCTGGGACCACCGTTTCCAAGGTTACTGTTGGTAGTACACTAAGACGTAATGGTTTGAAATCATGCATGGCACGGAAGGTTCCCCTGCTTAAACCAGCACATGTCCAGGCATGTCTTAAGTTTGCCAATGACCATTTGGATGATCCAGAGGAGTCATGGGAGAAAGTCATGTGGTCAGATGAGACCAAAATAGAACTTTTGGGTCATAATTCCACTAAACGTGTTTGGAGGAAGAAGAATGATGAGTACCATCCCAAGAACACCATCCCTACTGTGAAGCATGGGGGTGGTATCATCATGCTTTAGGGGTGTTTTTCTCATATGGGACAGGGCAACTGCACTGTATTAAGGAGAGGATGACCGGGGCCATGTATTGCGAGATTTTGGGGAACAACCTCCTTCCCTCAGTTAGAGCTTTGAAGATGGGTCGAGGCTGGGTCTTCCAACATGACAATGACCCGAAGCACACAGCCAGGATAACCAAGGAGTGGCTCTGTAAGAAGCATATCAAGGTTCTGGCGTGGCCTAGCCAGTCTCCAGACCTAAACCCAATAGAGAATCTTTGGAGGGAGCTCAAACTCCGTGTTTCTCAGCGACAGGCCAGAAACCTGACTGATCTAGAGAAGATCTGTGTGGAGGAGTGGGCTAATATCCCTCCTGCAGTGTGTGCAAACCTGGTGAAAAACTACAGGAAACGTTTGAACTCTGTAATTGCAAACAAAGGCTACTGTACCAAATATATACATTGACTTTCTCAGGTGTTCAAATACTTATTTGCAGCTGTATCATACAAATAAATAGTTTAAAAATCATATATTGTGATTTCTGGATTTTTTTTTTTAGATTATGTCTCTCACAGTGGACATGCACCTACGATGACAATTACAGACCCCTCCATGATTTCTAAGTGGGAGAACTTGCAAAATAGCAGTGTGTTTAAATACTTATTTTCCTCACTGTATATATATATATATATATATATTAGGAGATTAATTTATGAATCTCATGGCACTATAGACCTTCGAGAGCTTTTAGAAAAAACGAATGTATTGAACTTCAGTCACTCCTTTCGGATTCGAAACGTTGTGATTGTAAAATGTCCTGTTACTGTTCTGTCACTTCCTTTAGGCAAGATCCTGCAACGGTTCACTCACATGTCATTTGTCCCCAAAAGAAAAAAAAAAAAGCACAAGATGCTCAGATTGCTCACGCAGGTACCACCAACACCTCCTGACCAATCAGAATCGAGGATTTGGGAGGGAGAAGTTCAGAAAATACTTTTTTTTTTTCTTCTTGAAAATATACACAAGTAAACAGCAGCAGATTGTTCAGGCACTTTTCCTTTAATGTCTCAATGTCTCCAGGAGCAGGACGTCCACAGGACACACACATACAAATACACATAGAGAGAGGGCTCTTTGGACTTCCTGCTTCTGTTTATCATTAGAAAAATAGAACAGCTTTTTTCCCACCTTTCTTTTACTCTCATGATTGAATATTGCAGAAAACGAGAAGGAAAGATTCATAGAGAGAGGGAGAGGTGAGATGAGATGAGTGTACAGGATTTCCTATACCTCACAGAGATGGGATGGTTGTGTGTGTGTGTGTGTCGTGTTTAATAGTCTGTCATTCGTCTGTGTGTGTTTGTGCTTTAGACCAAAAAAAAAGGACGGCTTTTTATTCGTCTTGTGAATAACGGCATTCAATTTTGAGGCTGGTTTTCGATTTCAAATATACACAGTGTCAATACGGCTTTGTACATTCACACACACACACACACACACACACACACACACACACACACACACACACAAACACAAACACAAACATAGACATTTGCAATACAGTTTGACAGCAATGTAGGCTGCGTGTTACCGGGACATTTAGTAGCACAGAGACTCTGAACCCCAAACGGCTACCTTGCTTTTTTTGTTGTTGTTGTTGCTGTTGGATTTCTGTATGAATCGGCATCAATTTATATAAAAAATGATGTTATTGCATCTTGTCCAGATCTGCGATTTTAGAAAAATAAGAGCGTGCCCATCGTCAGTGCTTGGCCCCCTAAAAAAAACCCTTATTGTTTTACCTTTTACCTCACTGTCATGACTGTCCATCAGCTTCTAAAAGATTGTCCCACCACTATATATACATACATACATACTATAGGAACAAAAATGTTTCAGACTCCTGACCAAGATTTTGGAGTGTGGTTTGTGTGCGATTTCATTCAAATGTAAGGGTGTGAGTAAAGTCAGGTACTGATGTAGGTGAGGTGAGGAGGCCTGGGTTTGCAGTCAGAGTTTGAATTTATCCCAATGGTGTTCAATAGGGTTTATAGCAGGAGATCTTCCACATCTTCCCAACCCAAAGGTAAAGCATATCCTCAAGGAGAAGTGTGTGTATATATATATATATATATATATATATATATATATATATATATTACACACATACGGTGTGTAAATCATTGGTCCTGGAGCGGTTAAAACCGCATTTTCTTTATTCCTTATACAGTACAGTAATGCTTAAAAAAAAATACAGAGGTACTACTGTGACTATATAAAGAGATGGAGATATCGAGATAGAAAAATAGATAAATGATCCAGATACTTTTCCCATCCACGACGTTAACTGTTTAAACCGTCACTCGACAAAAAGAAGTGTAAAGCGTTTGGTTAAATAAGATTGTCTTTAGTTATTATTCTCATGACACTTGAAGGACCCATTCATATAGAAATCCAGATCGTTCCAGAAGTTTCTCTCTCTAACACGCACACAGGTTTATATCACAGTTGAATTTCAGTGCCGGCTCACACAAACTCGGCAGCTTATACCGATTTGGCTTTAGCAAAAAAGAAAAAATCAATTCCACAATTTTTATGTCTCCATTTCATCACACACACACACACACACACACACAACACAGGTTTGTCCATATGGACAGGTCGGACGTTCATGTGAGAATATGAGTTAGAGCTCCACCTCTGGCAGGCCACGGCGACAGACAAAACGGTAAACATAAAAAAAACAAACATAATCCAGAATATTGTAAAAACATAAAAGTACCTGAATTTATATATTTATATACATATTTATATTGATCTATATAGATTTCTGTATAGCCCGGTGTATATATACACTTTATCATATATAAACGACTATAAATGTATTTCTTGTTCATGGCATAGAAGCTTAATGGCACCAAAAATCCCTGATAAACACATCAGAAGGTGTCCAGAGGAATCAGCCGGTGGGGAAAAAAGTCGTTGACTGAGACTGACCGTGTCAGCCGGCGGCTTTGTGTCTGGCGCCGCAGCAGTGACAGGCGACGGCACAGCGATGGCAGGCACGCAGTGGTGCGTAGCAGCACATGCAGGGGGCGATTAAAGACAGGCCGAGCAGCGCAAGCCAGCGCAGGACGAGTCGCCCGTCGCTGGGGTCGCACGAGCACGGCTCGGAGTACTCGCCCTCGGCGTCGGCCATGCAGTGGTACAGCAGGCTGTCGGCGCACCACATGAAGCTCACGCGCCTTATGAACGCCACCACCGGGTCAGGCGCTTCCTTGCACTGCCCCCGCCGGTTCTGCGCGGGGTTGAACACGTCCCGGCAGTACGCGCAGCGCACCTGGTCGTCCTCGGTGCGCCACGGCGCCCGCGGCTGGCACGCCACCACGCCACCGCTGATCCCCGATTTAGCGTCGTCTCCAGAGAGCCGGTGTGGGTACGGGTACGTGTAGTCATGTTTAAGCACTTCGCTCTTGGCGAAGGAAACGTACGCGTCTGTGGGTTCCGGGCGCAGGAGTTTTTGGGCGGCCGTGGTGGCGTGACGGTAGTCCTCGTATCCTGTAAGCCAGGCGCGCTCCCGCGGGTTTATGCGCACGAGCTCTTCCTCTTCCTCGGGGAAGTTCATGGGGACGTGGGGGAACATTGGCACCGCCTGAAGGCACATTTCAACAGCAAGAAATAGCTCATGAGATGGCAGTGTTAAAAGTCATGTGAAACTTGCTGCTTTCATAGGATTCATGACTTCAAAAAGAAGCTTAATTGTTGGATTTATAGTATTTTAACTTGAAAAAATGTCAAGAAGCCATCAATTCCAAAACAATGAAGTATGTGAATAAAGGGTTTTAACGCCAACGAGGGTATAATGAAGTACCTGGTCCAGGAAGTAATTGTCGGTTTGCCTGTGCTGGGTATAGAGATGTCCCAGAATGCACTGGTGGTGACGCGATTCGCAGAAGTTGATCGGTGCGAGCGTCTGCAACGACGGCTCTCTCTTCTGAGACGAGTTAGACGAGCTGTCTGTGGCAGTCTGAGTGAGAGGCGGGAATAAAAACAGAAAGCAGAATAAGGAAGATTGATGAGATGGAATAGATTCTTATAAAACCTTAAGAATGCGATAGAGAACCTGGGTATAAAGATTATGTGGAAGAATGACAATAAAACCCCACGCGTAAGGAACGCACTCTCAGACTCCGCTCTGATCAGTCCCTTGACGCAAGGACGAGGCTTGTTATTTGTAAACCCAATGTTTACGAACGTGAACGTGAACGTGTGTTTGGAAAAGGACAGGCGCCCCTCAGCTCTCATCCAGCAAGTTTAAGACCAGTGAAGGGGAACAAGACGAGCTGTCAGACAGCACCATAAGCTAATGCAAAAGTGTAATACGAAAAAAAATATTTTCTATTGACAAAACCGGCAAACACTGCAGATGAGAATGTGTTTTGCCATTATTAACTAACTGCATTGTTATATTTATTTGTTGATACATAGGTATTGGATATTATCTTTTACTGAAACTGAAAGAGGCCACGCCTCCACTAAGATTTATACACGACAGAGGCCACGCCTCCTTTACTAAAATTTATAAACGACAGAGGCCACGCCTCCTTTACTGAGATTTATAAATGACAGATGCCATGCCTCCTTCACTGAGATTTATACATGACAGAGGCCACACCTCCTTCACTAAAACTGACAGATGACACAAAAGCCACGCCTCCTTCAATAAGAATGGCCAAGATGCAGTGGTAATGTTTCTAAACAAACACTAAAAATTATTTTAACGACCCTCCGTGATCTTAACCTTTGACCACTTTTTTGTGCTCTACTGAGGAAATAAAGCGTCTGTACACGATGATCTTCGCAATCAGCCGTAACCTTTGTCCTACAGAGTCAGAGCTATCCTTTTCCTGCACCACTTCCTGTTCTGGCAGGACTATTCCGAGCCAACGTTGTGTGTGTGTGTGTGTGTGTGTGTGTGTGTGTGTGAGAGTAATGACTGCAAACCGTTGCTCTGTTCACTGTGAGGAAACAAGTTACGCATTTCACAGATCTGGTGGAGGTGGAGATACAGTAGCACAGCTGCAAATCACAGGTTTATATTAATACACTCGTTATAGTTTCCATAGTAACAGCTCGTTCACGAGGACTCGTTCGGTGGACGCTTGACATGATCTAAAACTTATTATCGATGTATTCATAATCGACCGGACCAAAAAAAAAAAAAGCATTCTTGCATGATATGGTGAGGTATAACATATTCTACAACATCAACAGAATAAGTCTTCAGTGTCAGAGCTTCATAGAAGTAAAGCTGCATGGTTTTGTAGGTGTGTGTGTGTGTGTGTGTGGTTAGAGACCACTTTCTGAAAACTATCCTCGCTCAAACACACACACACACACACACACACACACACACACACACACACACACACACACCATGAACCGCACGATCATCAGCTTTTCCCTGAAACACACATTTACATGAAAACAGCTTATAGGGACACATACAGAGAGACAGAAACGTGTCTCACAGACAGTAGAACAGGAGACAGAGGGATCCTCACCGTGAAGACATCGTCGTCCCCCAGCTCAGTCTCGTTCTGCAGCGTAGACGAGGACGTAGTGGAACCTGCGCAAAAAAACACCAACTGTTTGGTCATGTTTATTATTTTATAGAAAGTGACCAATAATTTACATGTAGCTCGATTTCTCCTTGCTAAACTGTTTCTCCCAGCATTTCATGTTGTCCATTTGTAACTTCAAGGGTCTGTGCTTTGATTAACGGAGCAAACAACGTCCAATAATTGCGCAACTTTCGCCTTACAACGGCAAAATTGTGCAGCAAATACGTCTTGTCGATCTAAACGATGTGCAACGTGGAATCTGAAAGAAATGCGATAGAAATATAATTGGACTTCCTCTCTCACCATCGGTCAGGTCTTCGATGGCCTTCCTGACACCGCGGTCGAAGGCACGAGCGTCTGCCGGACTCTGAAACGTCAGGCCGCACTTCTTGTTCTCCACTCGCCAGTGATGGAACGTGGGAGTCGCTTTAGTGTAGATCAGGTCCTTCTTCAGGAAGCACTTGAGGATCACCTACACATGACATGGCACTCTGGATCACTGGGTTTGTAAGCTAAGGAAATGGAGCACTGCTCCTTCATTAACATGGTTAAGCAGAAATTACAAACAGGTCATGTGAGGTATTTTACTTCTGTGACAAAAGACGGAATCTAATCATGACCAGGCTGTTTAGCGACTTTTGGTGTGACATATACACATACATCATCCGGAAAATATTCACAGCACTACACTTTTTCCACATATCGTTATGTTACAGCCTCATTCCGAAATGGATTAAATTCATTATTTTCCTCAACATTCTAAAACCAATACCCCATAATGACAACGTGAAACTGTGAAAATGTAAAATGTGTTTGCATTTATTACAAATAAAAAGCGAAAAAGAATCACATGTACATCAATATTCACAGCCTTTGCAATGACACTTGAAATTAAGATCAGGTGCATCCTGTTTCCGCTGATCATCCTTGAGATGTTTTTACAACTTGATTGGAGTTTACCTGTGTTAAATTCATTTGATTGGACATGATTTGGCAAGTCTCACGCCTGTCTATATAAGGTGCCACAGTTATCGGTGTATGCCAGAGCACAAACCAAGAAATAAAGTCCAAGAAATTGTCTGTAGACCTACGAGACAGGATTGTATTGGAAAAAGATTTCTGCAGCATTGAAATTCTTGAGCAGTGGCCTTCATCATCCATAAATGGAAGATGTTTGGAACCACCAGGACTCTTCCTAGAGTGGGCTGCCTGGCCAAACTGAGCGATCGGGGGAGCAGGACCTTAGTAAGGGAGGTGAGCAAGAACTTTATGGTCACTCTGAAAGAGCTCCAGTGTTTCTCTGTGGAGAGAGGAAAACCTTCCAGAAGAACAACCATCTCTGAAGCACTCCACCAATCTGGGCCTGGGCACATGACAGCCCGGCTGGAGTTTGCCAAAAGTCACCTGAAGGACTCTCAGACCAAGAGAAACAAAGATTAAACTTATTGGCCTAAATATCAAACGCCATGATACAGTCAGGATAAAGGGGTGCAGCAATGTACAGAGACGTCCTTGATGGAAACCAGCTCCAGATCGCTCTTGATCACAGACTGGGGTGAGGGTTCATCTTCCAACAGGACAACGACCCTAAGCACACAGCCAAGATAACAAAGGAGTGTCTACAGGACGAGTCTGTGAATATCCTTGAGTGGCCCAGCCAGAGCCCAGACTTAAACCTGATTAAACATCTCTGGAGAGATCTGAAAATGTTTTAGCACTGATGTATCTTTTGCAAAGCCCAGACGAGGTGATTAAAGTCCTTATTTAGTCGTATTGCATGTATTACACTATGTCAGTGAGGTAACATTCAGCACCAGTGGCAGGTCGTGTATTTCACCCCCAAACCTTCAGTGGTGTCCTACCCGAATCAACCCACCTCTTAATACTGTCATTATGTTGCCACGACTATAGAAACCATCAATATTATAGAGAACTGCAGGATAACAGAGCGCTGCATTACAGACAGGAATCTCATACAGCGATCATGAATGCAATAAAGCAAGAAACGAAATGAACACAATTCAACAAGTCTCCTTTCACTGTAGCCACAGCTACCCCCCCCCACCACCACACACACACACACACACACACACACACACACACACACACACACACACACACACACACACACACACACACACATGCATCATCTCTAGCAGAAGCATCGATAGTAACCTCATAAAATAACCCCAGGTTTTCCCAGCATTTTTTCTGTGTATTACGGTTTTCCTGAGGATTTGAAATGAAGGCAAAAAGTCTACAGGAAAGAAGACGCAAAAGTATAAATGGTTCATGAAAAAGCTGTTTTGGATAAACGGTCAAACATAATTAGACTACACCAACAGGGTGCAATAATGTGGCAATTTAATGATTCTGATTCTTCAGTAAAAGTTCTTGAGAAATCGAAAAAAGTCTGATATTTCTGTGCAAACAAAACATATTTTTGTCTCATACCTTCTACAGAGATACCTTACTGTATGTCTACATCTTTTAAAGCGAAGCGCACACCTGTTTGTCTCGGAGTCTCTCTCCGTAGATGAGGAACCCGTTACGTTCGAAGAGGTCCAGATCGCTTGGAGCCACTTTACACACACCCACCCGGCTGAGCCCGCCCCCTTCCTGAGCCAGCCAACCGCCGCTCGAGTCGTCCCGCGTCATCACCACGGCCTTCACGCGCACCAGGTAGTCGTCACTGTGGAGACAGAGGAGGAAATATCACGTGAGAAGGGCATTATTACTCGGTCATATTTAGCGCGCAACCCGAGATCCAAGTGCAGTCTCAGGTATACCTCCACGCCCCAGATGGAGAGCAATGCAAATCAGTGATGTGAAGAATCAGATTAAAGGTGTTTGTGCTGCCAAACCAAAACCCTGCTAAACTCTGGGAACAGCAGCTAATCGCAGCCCCCCGGGGGCTGGTAAGCAAAAACTCTCACCTCCATTTGACACTACAGCTTCAGGTTTTGGTAAACATGCACACAAAAGCATATTGCATCTAATACGTCCTTATTATTATTACTCCACATTGTTGATTGCTCAATTCTGATTGGTCAGAAGATGCCCTGTAGTTCATTTCAATTGGGTTGATATTAACCACAAACCCTAGTAATGCTTTTCTGTATACAGATGTTACTGTAACTTTTAGATGGAGTCTCCAGAGTCAGCGATGTCCAACAACCCTTATTATTTAAGCAACAAATGAAGCTACAGATTAGGGTGTGATTATAAATCTTAAAACAATGCAAATAAGTGAGAACTACCATGAATAGTCTTATACAATCAGTTGACGTTGTGGAACCAGGAGCTCCTGAGCAAAATTTAATAGCTCAACATTTGAGATCATAAATATAACACCAGCTCCTCCATGCCAGATGTTTCGATCAATAAAAGTCTATTAATTGTGATTTCCAGCACATGTGTTGGCCGACACTTTCCACGCTCCACAACGCCTTCTGATCCAGGGCCTGTACTGCAAACAAGGCCTCGTCACTCACTGAGAGGAAGAGATGAGTTATGCAAATGCCGGTGGTTCTTGGCACGGAGTGTGGGAACCACTTTAATTAAAGGCCCGATTTTCATGCCTGGGTTTGAGGCTACGGATCAAAGAGAGAGACTCAGAGAACGGCGACCGTGTTTACGGTTTATTCAAAGGCTTCTCCCTAAACCAGACAATCAGACAAAACATACATTTAGGTTTCAGCAAGGTGTATCAGAGTTCATCCCAAACCTCTATTCTGTTACATCTGTTCGGTAAGAGTCAACTCCAGATTTTTTTTATTGTTTTTGGAAAAAGGTTACCAGACTATAACTGCTTTTTTTTTTTAAAAAGAAAAGAAGACTTTCATATAGACTACATATACATTTATTAATACAACCCCAATTCCAAATGGGACCCTGTGAAAACTTTTAATAAAAACAAATTGCAATAATTAGAAAATCTCAAAAATCCATGTTTTATTCACAACAGAATAAAAAATAAAAACATATCAAATGTTTCAACTAAGAATAAAAATAAGTTCAGGGACCAGTGTAGCAGGAGAGCAGTTCCTAAACTTTTTTAGGAGTAATGTAGTCCCATAAGTGTCTGATACAGGACTCTAGCTCCGTAACAGTTCTGGGTCTTCTTTGTTGTGTTTTTTCATTTCTTGATGCACCAAATGTTTTTAAATGGTGAAAGGTATAGATAATAGATTCAGTATTCATTTCTCCAGATTCTCTGAAACTTATGATGATATTATGTGCTGTAAATAATGAGATATTCAACCGTTTTGCAATTAACTCCACAATTTCTAGTCCCAGATTGAAGCTCTGCCCATCTTTATTTCCGAGAGACTCCAGACTCCTATTGTGAATAGAACCCGGATTTATGAGTTTTGCAAATCAAGGCATTCTGGTTTCATTTACATTTTACACAGCGTCCCAACTTTTTTGTATTCGAGGTTGTACATTAATACACGCATACATAAACTTGTGTGTGTTTGCTCATGCGCATGCCAGGTGACACATATCTGGGACACTAAATCAATACGAGATCAACATTTACATGTAAAAAAATAAAAACCCTCACGTGGGGTTTCAGACCTTTATCACTGAACCCTTCTAGGGCAGTGGTAGCTAAGGTGAGCTTTTCGACACCACCTTTCAAATTCTCTTATATCCTCACTTATTTATTTATGAAATGCACATCCGTTTCCTGCTCCTTCATTAGCTAATATAAAAACCGACAAAGGGATTTATCAAGAATTCTTATCTTCTATTAAAAAAAAACCAACAACCCGAAAACAAAAGTTTGTGGACACCTGAACTTAAAGTAGGTATGTGCTTCTTTTTCAACATGTAGTCTCCATTTACTGCTATAATAACCTCCATTCTCCATATCTGACCAAGTTTTTTGGTAAAAGTTTGGGAAACACATGGCTGGAAAAATCAGAGGTCCCAATACGTGTACATGTGTGTTTAGCAAATTCTTTGGTAGTTTATTTTTATTTTCACTCTCTGTTGTTTCCAGCCAATTAGCAACATGAGGTCCTTTTAGCCATGCCCCTTTGTGTCATTAACTCCCATAGGTCTCAAAATAAAAACTTTCTTTCGGCTTCTCCCATTAGGAGTCGCCACAGCGAACCATCGGCATGTTTGATTTGGCACATGTTTTTACGCTGGATGCCCTTCCTAATGCAACCCTCCCCATTTATCCAGGCTTGGGACCGGCACTAAGGATTGTGCAACCTTAATGGCTGGGGTTGGTTATCTGACCGGGGATCGAACCAGGGCCGCAGCGGTGAGAGCGCCGCATCCTAACCACTAGACCACCAGGGGACCTCGCTTTCAAATGATGGTTATCTTCAAGTTGAGTTTAATGTAGCAGGTGAACTTTTATTTCTAAGTTTAACCAACTGGAAAAGTATTACAGTGTGATACTGTCAATTGTAACATGAACAAAAAAAACCCATTTCATTTCATATGCTGGACTGGTACAAATCAAGACGGAACAGGATCAACATAAATATCCAAATAGGGCAGTCTGGTAGAAGAGCTGATCCAAAAAAAAAATCATGATTCATGATTTATCGGTTCGGTGTACTCGCTCTTCTTCCTGTTAGACGACTGAATTCTGAGCCACATGGAACCGGAGGTCATTAATAGAACAGGATACAGGAAGTGGGCAGAGCTGTAGGACATGCTGGGTGTGGAAGTGTTAGTGATGACCCACTTCACACATCCTGCTTAGACAATCAATAATGGTGATGGTGGGACTTATCAGCTAACAGAGAGTTTAACTGCATGGCCATAAAGCTCACAGTAAAGCATATGGGCCAGTTAAAGCTAAACACACAAACACACACACGTCGGGGTTAATGTAGTTCACTGAAATTATCACAGAAATCTGCGAAAAACCTTTGAATGAAATAAACATAAAAATGTTTTTTTACACTAACACTAACGTGTTGATGCCATGGTTACAATGCAGAAGTGGTCTTCTTTTTAATATTAGGGATGTGGTAGCTCAGCGGATAAGATCGATCAGTGGACTTGTGATTGGAGGGTCATGGAAGGCCCTTTAGCAAGACCCCTTAACCCTCAATTGCTTAGCTGTATAACCAAGATAAATGTAAGTCACTCTGGATTAGGGCATCTGCCAAAATGCCATAAATATGTATTTTATTGGTTCATTTCATCTGATATTTATATTTATACATATGGCAAAATGTGAAATCTTTGAAATAGAACATACTCAAATAAACAGAATCAAATCTTTGTGCATGCCGTGTAAAAAAAAACATGCGATTTCGTTTTTTAGCGATTTTGGACAGTATTATGAGGTATTAAGTCACTGTACATAACTACTGCATGTTTAATAGTATGTAATATAACACAGTGGTTTTGTAGAAAATGTAGATTGTATTATAGAAATTAGATTTGTTTAACTTTTTAAACTTGCTTTTATCATATATTACATCATCGGTCACCAACCACCAGGTCGTGACCCAGTATTGAGCCGTGAACGAGTTGCTATTGGGTCGCAAGGACATTCTGGGGAAAATGTCCAAACGGTATTATTTACTGTGCAGTTTGCCGTTTAAGAGCCGCTATCCAAGTGTACATATGGCACAATCTGATCCCGATACCACGAAACTTGTCTGGTGGTAGACCTCTGAAACAAGAAACAAGAACAATACTAAAACTACGTACAAACTAAAAGTAAAGATTTTGGAGAAATAAAAATTTCAAAACTCAAAGTCAAAACTAAAAAAAAAACAAAAAACATACAAACTTGACCCACACACATACACACACTTCGTCATCTTGACCTGTTAGTGCTTTCTAAAATTCATCTATGAAAAGCATTGCAAAAAAACAAAAAAAAAACCCAGAAAAAACCCATCAGTGCCACATTCTCTCAACGTTACTGCCATTCTATAACACCAGTCTGCATTAGCGCGATAATCGCTTTATAGTAAAAGTTTACACATCATGCGAGGGATGTTTAAATTAAACCGGGACTTTATAAAACGGAAGAACAAATTTCAAGGAGTGGAAACTGCATTTGTTTTTCAACATAATTTCCTGCTACGTTTATACACATCCCAGCGTTTAACTAAAGCCTGGAAAGATTCGCCATAGAAAGATTTGTCAGTACGCCCAAACTATTCTAGGACTTCCTGCTGCACTTCGTCACCAGGGAACCACCACGACAGGGATCATCACTGACGGACATGCGGCCATCTTTAAAACATTTACACGATTTAAACGTCTTACTGCGGCTGAGCGTCTCATCACCGTACTGCACTTGAAGTATTCGGTAGCATCCTATTTTCTGGACCCACTGACCAGATTATGGTCATACATCTTCTTTTACACAGATAATATTTTTTTTATTTGGATGAACATCAAATGTTCATTTCAGCTAACCGATAGACGACGATTTTGAACACTTAGCATTCGTCACAAGAAAGGACGTGTGCGCAGCTTGCTAGAAACAAATGTCCTTAGCTATGTGAAATCCACTTAATATGCAATAAGGATCATTCTCTGGCCATATACCAGACCAGGGTCATCAAACTACCATCCTCGGAAGGGCCGTTGCAAGTTTACTTTAAACATATGTTTTACTCATATCATATCTGTATTTGATAATAAAGTTTGGCTTTCGAACTAAAACCCCCCCTCAGTTATTATCGTTTATCTGCATAATCCACACCGGATGTTTTTCCGTCTTCGAGTCCGTGGCCACTATGGTCTAGTTATGAACTCAACCTAATTATTTGTTCGATCCACAGATCCACCCAGCAACCATATGCACATGCATAATAAGTAAATGTTTTGTTTTCAAAAGCGATGAATAAGAAAAATGTCATTATGTTAGTAATAATGCTATTTTAACAGGCGATATATATCTTAAAATGTTTGTCTTGTTTCAGAACAAAATAATAAACTAATGTAGCATTCGGACGCATAATAAATACCTTAAAAATCATAATAAAATTTCCACAATAATACTGCAAGTAACTTCAGCCCATGTCATTTTCCTTTACAGACCCTCACAGAAAGAAGTTTGGGGCCCCCTGATATATACAGATGGAGTTTTGAATAGATGTGGTGTAGTATTTCACCCGCCTCTAGATTGCCACCCCAATAAAGTCATTTGGCCTATCCTGGCCACCCCAATATATAAGGTCTGGTTAAACCTTTCCTGTTAGAAAAGCTTCCTAGGACTATTCAACAAAGCTTTGAGAGAGCCGTAATGCTAAGAGATCACTGAATTATACGATCCTATTACAGTGCAGTGTGGGATTTGGATATCCTCCACTATGGGTTTGGATATGGCTAGAGAAAAACATTTTTCGAGACATAAATCCCATGAAACGTATCGTTAAGTACTCGGATATTGTGATTCAGCCTTTTTTCATCTGCGGATAAAAACCCAAAGCATTTCTCGGACCATTACTATTTATTATACACTGTCTTGACATTCCAGTTCACTTATATATGTGTGTGTGGGTGTGTTTGCTCAGCACGGGTGTGAGCAGGTCATAAATTTGAACAATAAAAGATAACAACCCCCACAACACGAGTCACACACACGTTCTGTCCACAAGCCCTCAGCAAGATCTAGATAAAGAGCAGCAATAACCACAGAAAAAAGTTTTCGCTGATAGGCCTCGTCGGACCCACGGGACCCGGACGCTATCGGTCATGTGTGCTAATCGATAGTGTTTGTTTTGTATTTAAAGTGAGTGTGATTGGTCAAAATGTGTTGACTCCTTTTCTATAACAGCGGCTCTGACATTCGTTAATGCTGTACATTTACATGAAATGGCATCAGATCCCATTATCATTTGCTCAACTGAGCAGGTGAGGATTAAGGGCCTTGCTCAAGGGCCCCGCAGTCTGAGCTCGGTGGCTCACCAAGCTGCCACCCCTGGGCCCCTGAGCAGGGCCTCTAACCCCATAGCTGCTCAGTTGTATAAAAGAGATAAATAAACATTGCTCTGGATAAAGGGGTCTGCCAAATGCCATAAATGTAACAAGAAGCTGATTAGACGATCAAACAAATTTAAGGGGTTGGCTCAATTGCAAAATCATTCCAGTTCACCGGAACGGTCACTTTCTAAAACAATCCCACAATGCACCAGGGAGCATCGATGCTCTCTGCTTCCTAAGTGAAAATGAAATGCTTCAAAAAATGAACTTCAACCTCATGTAGTAGTGATGTAGCTCTCAAAAGATTACTCATGTTACCCATTTTATACTTGATTTAAGGATGTATATCTGGTTTGTATGATTCTAAACACTTTTAGATTGTTTTCCTGTTAGAAGTGCACGATCTCCAGCCACGTGTGCTTCTTCCCCAAACTGTTACCACAAAGTTGGAGGCACACAATTGTATACGATGTCTTTGGATGTGGTAGCATGCAATATCATATATACCCTTCACTTGAACCTGGAGACCCAAACCTGTTCCAGCATGACAATGCCCCTGTGCACAAAGCCAGCTCCATTATTGATCACCTTTGTGTGGAATTTCTGCACCCCAGGTCTCCACCTCACCTACGTCAGTAACTGACTTCACTAACACCCTTGTCGCTGAATGAAATCTCCACAAAATCTAGTAGAACATCTTCCTAGAACAGTGGGGCTTATTATAACAGCAAATGGGGACTCGGGATGTTCCAAAAGTAGATCATGTGTCCACAAAGATTTGTCTATATAGTGTATCATTACTGAATCGTGCTTGAATAAATCGTAAATATTTTGGTTTTTTTTTTTTACGGTGACTGACGTGAAAATGAAAGGGTTCGTTCGACTGAGTTGAGTGAACGAACGGCAGAATATGGTCATGTTGAGTCACCGATGTTGCCGTGTGCACTGATAACGGCCCTGGTGCTCTACTCATTGGCACACGGCAACATCGGTTCCTGACCAAGAGAGCTGATTGAGACGCACCCATTTATTCAAACAGCAAATATCACGCTTTGCTCAAGTGGATGGAGAGCTACTTGGTATTGACAAAGTGATAGAAGCTTAATCACTTTATCTTGTAATCAGATGTCCGTGATGCAGCGCTCCTGCAATTATGAACAATTAGAACCAAAATGTTTTGCATCACGGAGCAGGTTCACGCAAGAACATTTTTCCATGGACCTGAGGGTTTGCCGGTGGGGTCTCATAAATACATTTTCTATTACTGTAGGAGAAATTATATGATTTAATGATTAATGTAACTCAAAAATTAAACTCAAGTAATCATGATACAGAATCAGTGGGAGCTTAGAACAAGTCAACATGATGGAAATATAATGTACACGTGTGTATTCTTTCCGTGTGGCCATGTACTAAGTCATATGTGTCAAACTCAAGGCCACATCTGGCCTGATGTATAATTATATCCGGCCCATGAGATGATTTTATAAAGATCTATTATTATTGTTAATAATATCGGGGCGATATGAAGCGCTGATAAACACAAACTACAGATCCCATAATGCAGCGCTTCAGCTGATTTACCGAACGCTAGACTACCTCAGAACATTCCAGCGTCAATCAAGTTCTGTTGATGTATTTAACACTATTGTGCAGTTATTGTGAAGGCCCTCACAATGACGAAGAGAAAAGTGGATTTGAAAACAGAGTCTTTCAAAAACGATGGGATTCTGAGTAGATGTTGAATCTAAGACGGAACTACGAGACAAAACATCAGGAGAAGCTGAAGAACCTGAATGCAGAGCAGAAGATACAGAAAGTAGAAGAGTTAAAGAAGAATCTGACATTTCAGCAGATGTTTTTCACCAGAGCAAAATCACAAAGTGAAGCTGGTGTGAAAACAGAGGAGAAATCAGAGTCACATCAGCCGCTTATTTACTGAGGGAGAGTTTCTGAAGAGCTGCATGATGAAGCTGTGAGACGTCTGGTGTTTGAATGGAGATATTTGTATTAGGAGCAAAATATTATTTAAAGTTATTTAAAGTTTATTTGTTCTGGAATACTATATTCGGTCTTTTAATTATAATTACGTAAAAAAAAAAAACATTGTTTTAGTGTGTTCAATAAATGTCTATACTGTTTGGCCCTGAAGTGTGCTTTAAGTTTTGGCCCCCCGTGTAATAGAGATCGACTCCCCTGTACTAAGTGATCCGCAGCCCGGTACCAGCTCAGTGATTAAGGCTCTGTGTTACTGATCAGGAGGTCAGCAGATCAAGCCTAAGTATCACCGCTCTTGGGGCCCCTGAGCAAGGCCCTTAACCTTCAGTGCTCAATGCACTCAGCTGCCTGACATTACTGTGATATGCAAAGAAAGAATTTCTTGTGACAAATATACTGAAAAAAGAAAAGCTCATATCTGAAGCCTGTTTGCTGTTAAAACCATCTCTTTCTGTGCAACCGGTTTTGGGGATTAGAAAGACAGGAATGACACCGAAAGTCTATTCTTCTCTTCTGAAATAGATAAGTACAGCTTTGTGTTACTCATCTCACACTTCCGGTGAAATGTCCGATCTGTGACGTCAGAACGCGTATGCACCACGTGTTTCGGGGGTACGGTGGTGTGTTATGATGCAGGCTTGGGTTCGAGCTGGAACTGAGCTCCGCCTGCGCTGTCGGGATTTTCTGTTCTTTCTTTCTTTCTTTTTTTTTTTTATGAATGAAACGTGGTATGCAAATGAGCCCGATTCAGGAAAAAAAAAAAGAGCAGAGCGAGAGCGCGAAAGAGAGAGAGAGGGGGGGAACATGGCGGACTCAGTGGGGCCACCAGAACGCACGGGAAGACAGACAGACAGATAGAAAGATATAAAAGAAAGAAAGAAAGATGATGCAGAAATGCGCCAAAATGCCCGCGCGCACCTCCGCTTTGGCACCACGTGGACTTACCGACCACCTCCACACTGACGGTGGTTACAAAGAAACGACCAGCGGCGGTTACAAAGAAACGTTTCCGCTTCATCCACCACCCCCTCATTCTCCACCTCCTCCTCCTCCCCCACACCTCTATCCCACTCTTTTGCTTTGCTCGCGCGAAACCACCAGGGGGTTAAAAACGTAGGGCCCGACAGTTAAGAGGGAAAACGTTGGGGTCCTTCTGTCTCTCTCTCTCTATCTGTCCAGCTTCCAGTTATGGGGGGGGGCAACAGAAAGATGTTTGTTGCGCGCACTAATTATTGAACACATTAAAACAGAAGCGCGCGCCTCATAAATCACTGTGAACGCGCTCCAGACAATTAACGCACCCCAGGGGTACTCGAGTACCAGGGGGCTGCATAGAAGGGTACTTACTCATCTGGCTGCGATTCCTCGGTCATTTTATCTCCGTCGTTTCACCTACAGTAATAATAATAATTATTATAGTAATAATGATGGTGGTGGTAATAAGATCCCAGAGCGCGCGCGCACCAACAGCGTCCAGGCTCCATTTTGTCTCCCACCGATATGGTGTGTGTTTCTCTTTCTCTCTCTCTTTCTCTCTCTCTTTCTCTCTATCCGCGTTTTCTAGTTTTTTCCATTCTTCATCCTTAGCGACAGAGTAGAGCAGCGGCTTTCAAACAAACAAGCAAACGAAAAAACAAAAAAAACAAAACACCCCCTCTTCTGGTTTGTATGTGTTTCCGTCTTGCACGTTAACCAGCGCGAGACGTCGTGCGGTCCGGCCCGATGCTCTCGCGGACGTCGGAGTCTTCGGGCTGCGATGAGCGGCGGCGGCGGCGCGGCTGCGGTCGCGGGCTGCTCTCGATGAGGACGGGCCCCGCGCGAGCCCCATCGCCGCTCCGAGTTCACTCCATGTTGAATCGGAACAGTCGGTAAAAAAAAAGGCAAAGCGCCACCGACTGAGCGTTAAGGGAGGGAGGGAGGGGGTAGTTGAGGTGAGTGGGGGTGGTGGGGCGGAAGTAATGACGTCAGAACCAAAGGAGCGACACTTATTCAAGTGATTCGTTTGATCCACTTTCTGTCCACACTTTGGAGAAAGGTTATTGGGATGGTTCCTTCTGGAAACCCTCTCTGTAAACATACAACCTTTCACTGGGTCCTCAAACCCGCACATGAACTTATCAACCAGCAAAGAACACAACACTTGGGTTTAGTGTCTTGTCTTGTGTTGTCTTGTCTTGTCTGCACTGTCTGTCTGCACTGTCTGTCTGCACTGTCTGTCTGCACTGTCTGTCTGCACTGTTTTTCGTCTGCACTGCACTGTTTGCACTGCACTGTTTGCACTAGGTTGCACTCGATGCACTTTACGTAGCTTGTGTTGTGTTGTGTTGTAGCTCTATGTTGTTGTTTAGTGTAGCACCAGGGTTCCGGAGGAACGTTGTCTAGTTTTTACTGTGTACTGTGTACCACTGTGTATAGTAGATATGACAATAAAAACCTCTTGACTTGACTTGACAACTTAAGTATTTATGGAGCATTGGTGCTGAAATGCCGTCTCATCTTAGCTTTCACCTCACCAAATCATCCACCGTTTCACCGGTCAACTGTTGAAACTTACCCTGATCATCACACCTACAAAGTTTTAGGACTTTTCCAGCTATATGTGGTTCTTCCCCAAACTGATCCTGATGCTGACGTTGTAGCATTAAATTTTCTGGGATTTTGAGCTCTGGACAGTTCTGAGTTTCAAACATTGGTGCTTACTTCTGGGGGAGAACCAGATATGGGTGTCATGGTTCGGTTATCTCATAGTGTATAGTGTATCGTATAGTGTATCTACATCCAGTTACAAACAGTTATAGGGTCCAATTGAACAGTTGTTGGTCATAAGCCATTTTCAGATCTCTCCAGAGATGTTCAATCGGGTTCAAGTCTGGACTCTGGCTGGGCCACTCAAGGACATGCACAGAGCCGTCCCGTAGCCACTCCTTTGTTATCACACTACCCTGTGTGCTTAGGGTCGTTGTCCTGTTGGAAGATGAACCCTCACCCCAGACTTGGCATCAGGCCAAAGAGTTAGATTTTCGTTTCTCATGGTCTAAGAGTCCTTCAGGTGCCTTTTAACAAATTCCAGACAGGATGTCATGTTGCTTCCGTCTGGCCACTCTAACATACAGGCCTGATTGGTGTTGGTATTGGTGATTATTATTATTATTTTTTTTTTTAAAGATTTAAAGATTTCAAACAAACGTCTTTTACATTGTCATTATATAGTATTGTTTGTAGAATTTAGAGGAAAATAATGAATTTAATCCATTTTGGAATGAGGCTGTAACATAACAAAATGTGGAAAAAGTCAAGCGCTGTGAATACTTTCTGTATATTGCCTGAGCTAGAAATAGCCTAGCATTACTTGTTAGCTACATTAGCTCTGTAGGTCCAGCAGAAAATGTATGAAAATCAGACACAAAACATGTCAAGTTTATAACCGTGTAATAACGCAAAAGTGAAAGAGTGTACTTTCATTTAAAAGGTGCTATGCTGTTCTGATTTTGGATGTGTACGAGGAATTTCAATCGTATTCATCCACGCTAGAATGAACTAGCAGCAGGTTTACAAATATTAGCTTTACATTTACATGCCAAAGATATTAATTCATATTAATTGAATCAGTGGACTTATCTAGTGGAAAAACTGCTATTATTAATTAAATAATTGACAAAATATAAAACTTTAATATGCACATTTTCACTTTCGATTGACATTTTCAAGTTCAAGAAAAAAAGCCATCAACAGGCTTTAGGAGACATTCAAGCTTGTCATCTTCTGCCATCTAGTGACCATGTGGCAGAACTACAGTATAGCTGTATAACATGAGCATGTGATCGGGAAAGAATTACTATTATAAAACCTTATACATTATATATTATGTATATAGAAATCTTTATCATTTAAATAATGAACCAGGGGGAGTGGTGGCTCCAGCGGTTAAGGCGCTGGGTTGCAGATCGGAAGGTCTGGGGTTCAAGCCCCGGTATCGCCAAGCTGCCACTCTTGGGCCCTTGAGCAAGGCCCTTAACCCTCTATGCTCCGGGGGTCCCTTACGAGGGAAATATCAAGGTCCGTGACGTCGGAGTGACGTGGGGCCGCCTTCCAGTGGGCTCACCATCTGCAGGAGGGACCGTAAGGGACGGTGCTGTGAGGATTGGGCAGCAGTCGAAGGCGGGGGCCTGCTTAGACTGCTGCCCCCGCGACCCGAATTACGGATAAGCGGAAGAAAATGAATGAATGAATAATGAACACGTGACTTTAAATGGTGTTCCAGATTGTTGGTCTTTTGTTTCTTCCTATGTTTCCTATGTTAACCATGTGGTCACTGGACTACTTGCTGCTGTAGTGAGATTTAGCTCTTGATACATACAATTTACATGTATGACATTTGTCAGATGTGAATCTCGTCCATACAACTGAGCAGCTCTGGGGTTAAGGGCCTTGTTCAGGTACCCAGGAGAGGCAGCGTGGTGTGGTTGGGATTTGAACTCATGACCTTCGGATATAAAATCCAATTCCTTAACCTTTAATCTACCACCCCCTTTATTGCTATCTAAAGAGAGTGATACAGCAGCACATTAATCTTTTAGTCTGTCTGACTTTTGCACTTCTTCATCCATCCATCATCTTTTTTTTTTTTAATGTTGTGTCATCTACTAGTCTTCTCACATGTAGATCACTAACCTGCAACTCAGCATCATGTAACTGCCTGACATTCTGAGACTTTGAGTGCAGTGTTTTCACAAACATCTCCTCAGTCACATTAATATGACAGTGGTTGAGGCTCTGGGTTACTGATCTGAAGGTCGGAGGTTCAAGCCCTGGCATCACAAAGCTGCCACTCTTGGGGCCCTTAAGCAAGGCCCTTAAACCTCTGTGCTCTAGGGGTGCTGTAGCATGTCTGACTCTGCACTCTGACCCCAGCTTCCTAACACCTTTGAGATATGTGGAAAATGTTTTTTTAACTGTGCTGTATCTTTCTTTCTTTCTTTCTTTCTTTCTTTCTTTCTTTCTTTCTTTCTTTCTTTCTTTCTTTCTACAACAGTGAAAAAGTAAGAGACAAACCTATGTTTATCAGTCTTGCTTGAGACTTTGGACCAGTTCTTTCCCGTAAACCCCTCTGTAATAACTCTAACCAGGTCCCCCTGCGACCTCAGAGAGGCACATCTTCTCCCAGCTCCTACAGGAATAATGGAATCACAGCAGCAAGCAACGAAACGGTTTAGGATTCACTTGATGCATCACAAACATTTCGATACAAACATATTTGATAGTTTTTAAAAAAAAAATATTTCATGTGAAGTCACATGTTTTAAAATTTGCAAGTCCTTGAAACATGTTCAATAACCAAATAACATCTGTAGGCACATTCATGGACAGATGTGGTGTGTTGGGGTGAATTATCAGCTGTCTCCTGTTTGAGAATATGAGTGCACTTAGTGGTCAATTTATTAGGAACACTGTACTAACGCCCTTATCCAGATGATCTCACAATGATCTCATATATACATCTGAGCAATAGAAGGTTAAGTGACTTGAGCTTTGAACTTGTAGCTGTAGATCCAGCGTCTTAACCACTGCTTTCTTTGCTTTGTGCTCAAATCTTCATCACATGGATTTCACACTGTGCATTTGGAAGCAATGAGAAACTGAAACTAGATCAAATGTGGCTTAAAAACTGTGGACAAGGTCAGCAGTAATATTCAGCCAAGCATTTAAACAATGCATATTAATGCGTTTGATATCAACCGGCGTGTTAAAGAAACTCTTCCTTACACCGTTACAACACCCCCACCAGCCTGAACTGTTGGGTCCATGATGCCTGATTCTAATTCTTACATCTACACGTCACAACAGTATTCAGAATTCATATGCGCAGGTGAATTCATTTCTGATTCAAACAGAACAAACAAGCCGAAAGAAACACAATCTTTATCTACACAATTCATATTATCTGTATATTTCATACTGTACTGAATGATTGTTGAATGAGTATTGTATTGTATTTGACTGTATATTTATTGTATTGTCTAATAGCAGTGCAGTAAATGCATTCAGATTTGTGATTTTGTTCCGATAACGTGTTGTCGATATAATGCATGTGAAGCGTTTGAAGACACCTAGTCCTTCCTGGTTTTTGAGACACATGCATGTTCCTTATGTTTTTATGTGACAAACTATTTAAAAGTTAAAAACACAGATCAATTGGACAGTAAATGAGTGGAAGGAAGTTCTGTGGAGTCCAAATGGGACATTTTTGTCTCTAACAGAAGAACTTTTGTAAGACAAAGAACAGGAGAGAAGATGTGATCAGACCCCTCACCCGCACACATTGAGGTGGAAGCTTAATGGTTTGAGGTTGTTTTGGAGTAGGGAAGGTTGGAGACTTATTCTGGAAAGTGAAACTAATCCTGAATCAACATGGCAACCATTCCATCCTTCAACGCCATTCAATTCCGTCTGGACTGCGGCTCATTGGAACCGAATTCACCGTACGACAAGAGGATAAGCCGAAGCGACCAATACGTCCAAACTCTGTAAGAGTTATTTAGAGAGCAAACAGTCGTCTGGAGTGACGTCTTTCATGAAATCACTGCCCAGTCACTGCACCTAAATCCTATTGTACTGCTCTGGGATGAAGGTGGATCACAAAGACATCTCCAACTAGTGAAGAACATTTTTGGGAAGTTTTACAAGCGGCACAGCAAAATATTTCAGCTGAATGTTTGGAGAAACAAAGTGTCTGGATGCTAAGAGTGTGTAAAGCTGTTCTTTATGCTAATTCTATAAAAAATTAAGTGGAAAATCTGTACATCAATATATTTTGTTTAGACAAAGTAATTTGTCATATTGTTACATTACCGAGTTTGTTGCATAGAAGAAAAAGGAACATGCATGTCTGTAAAAACCATAAAAGACGAGGTGTTTCCAGACAGGCACTGTACGTTTATACTTAACTTCAGGAAGACTAGTTACTTACCAGTTAAATTTCCTACCGAAATGTACACGGGGCAGTATTTTTTCTGTCCAGCAGGAGGCGGTATGTGAATTAAGGATAAATGATTCACATTTAGAATCAGGATCAGAATTTATGATTTCTGTTTATTAAAAAATAATCATAATTAAAACGTTTCATCATATTTGTTTTAAACATTGATGGTGGTATGAATTAAATAAAGACCAAATCTTAAAAAAAAATAAGTTATTTTGTTATATCAAAATATTCCATACCATTGGAATGTAATAAGTCATAGAAATAAAGAGGACAGTAGTGCTGATTCGGGGATTATATTAATGCATTATATTAATATATTGATATATACCATTCTACCGATGTATTATCATTTCTAAGTAACGGCTCATTCAACTGGATTTATATGGTGCATTTGGCAGAGGAACAAAAACTTCAAAAATGGCAACAGATCAAAAACTGTGTTGTTAATCAACAAAAAAATGGGTATTAAATTCAGATCACAGCACCACCCCTGCTGGACCCTTAAACAAAGCTCCCCACCCTCAACTGCTCAACTGTGTAAAACAAAATAAGATTGTAAGTCGCTCTGGATTGGGGACGTCTACCAAATGCCATAAATGTAGTGTCATTCAAAGAACAATGTTTTTATTGCTGATGACATCTCAGATTTCTTTCAAAACTTCAAGGGCAAAAAAATAGAGACTATTTGGATGAAAGACAGTTTATACAGCTTCTATAATGAGCTGACTTGTCGCACAGATGTTTCACAACATAAAATATATGAAATGTAACTATAAAGAGTTAAAAGTTACACTACATTAATCATGTATAAATTCAGAAATGTAATCATTAGCAAATTGCTGTTGCGGGAAAAAAAATTCAGGATATGGTGTAATTGGGAAACAATCATCTTTTGGTTGCTGAAAGTAACTGTGCCCTGTGTCGGGCCACATTCCACCTTATCACTGATTATTTTCCTCTAACAAAACACCCCACAGATGTTTAATGGTGTAATACGAACAGTAATGAACTGAGTGATTAAAGCAAAAACGTCAAAGGTCAGTTTGTGTCCCACAGGCCCAAGAATGGACATGTTTAGTCTTCGCAGAAAAAGTTATGATAAACAACCAATCAAAACAATTTTACGATGTTTTATAGTCTTTATTCATCAGTTTTATTCTTCAGGATTAGAAAGATTTACCTTCAAAGTCACATCATTACCTCACACACTGTACTGTTTAACAGATACATTAATGAAGTGTGTAGAAGGTGAGGACGATGAGCAGACCATGAGGATGAGATTCCTGTAAAGAAAGCTCATTTCCGCGGGTTCTTTGGAGGCTCTTCGATTATTTAGATCAGGGGTCACCAACGTGGGCACCAGGTAGCCCGCAAGGACCACGTGAGTAGCCTTTTCTAAAAAAAAATAGCTGTTTCCTACTTTGTTAAATCATTGTTGAAAATATTTTTGTGAGAAATCATTAACATCATCAGTGTCTTTACATAGATGAATATCATTAATTATTAATAATAACATATAATAAAAGGTAAATTAAGGAAATATGTTATTTCAGATCAAACTGAAAACTGTGTGTTTCAAACTGATAGCCCTTCACATTAATGGTACCCAAGAAGTAGCTTTCAAAAAGGTTGGTGACCCCTGATCTAGAGGTTCCCCAAAATGGTTATAAGTGGAAGAGCAAATAAAGAAATCATAAGGTTTGAGCTTTTATCCTGAAGGCAGCTATCCATTTATATTTTCTAAGAAAACTGTATGTAATGTATTTTTGATTTTTTTTAAATGATGCTTCCATGAGGAATTTGAATTGCAGTTCTTTTAGCAAATATTCAACATTTAGTGGAGTATTTCTGCCACAAGGTACTTGATAAAAGTCACATTTCTTTGTAAGTTTTTTTATTTTTTGTGTCTAATTTGCGCAAACCCATTCATCATTCCTGCAGAGCTGATAAACACGACTCAAGAGTTTATAAACTCAAGAATTTATAGTCATATGTATACAGTAGGTTACAGTCTGTTACATTCTTCAGGGAAATTTGTACTGTGTGAATCCTCCATCATCCATACATTCTAAAGAATTTAGAAAGAAGGACACAAGACATTAGGAACCATTTGTGTATCAAAAACCTTCACACTAAAGCTTCAAGGAACAATTGTCAAATGGTGGTAATGATATCTTAGATCTTCTTAGATCATTCAAGAATCAGGAACCTTCAACCTGCTTTGTTTCTTTGAGTACTGAACTGAAACAGAAGATTCCTGAAGAAGCTTTGAGCTCTCTGTACTGCTCCCAGTCACAGTCCAAACTAGTGCCCTAAAGGGTTCTTTGGTTTGGTCCTCTGAAGTGACTCTTAAACATTTCTGGTTCTAAACTTGTTTTCGGAAAGCTAGAACCATTACCTGTCCAAACAGCTCCTGAGAATGCGTCTTTAAAAAAGTGAACACATATTGCACAGATCTTATTCATGTTCACGCTTACTTTGTCCCTCTGAGAAAAGTTTCCAATCTGAGGTTTTCTTTTCCAAATAGACCCCTTTTTGAGGATGAAAACCCCCTTTAACTGATTTTTCCTTCTAAGAGGTTGGGAACTGTAACATATTTTGTGGTGTTTCGTTGATGTCGCTTTTCAGCAGCTCTATCTAGAAATGTGTATTCTACGTTTATTAAAATTAGATCAGCCACCGAATGGGAAAAATATCTTTAAGAAAAAAGAAAGAGTGGGATTTTTGACACTTTTTTTGCACTTTTTAATCAGATCTTTCTAGCAAGCAGACTTTCATTTCCATGTGTACAAAACATATTTGCCAAACTTTAATTTGAAGGTTTTGGCTGTAAGTAACAGCAAATCAGACCCAAACCACTGAACTTTCATAGTGAAGAACATCTGTTCATCAAGATATTTCTAGCTTTCAGTTTCTCCAGTAAAACATCAAATCAAATCAAATCAAATCAAATCAAATCAAATCAAATCAAATCAAATCAAATCAAATCAAAGGTTTATTTATATATAACCTTTTATAACAAGCTGTAAACAAAGTGCTTAACAATAAAAGTACTTATAAAAAAATTTATAGAGCATTCATAAACAAGTATAAGACAAGAAACACAAAACTTAACATCCTTTAATCATTAAAAGTCACATTTTTTTATATACTGTATATTTATTTATTTATTTATTTATGTATACATTATATATATATTATATATGAGACATTGCTAATATATATATATATATATATATATATATATATATATATATATATATATATATATATATATATATATATATATACATACATACACACACACACACACACACACACACACACACACACACACACACACACACACACACACACACACACACACTACAGAAAATGTATTTCTAGGCTGCTGTGCTGGTGTGTGTTATAGCGGCTCCTTTAAGGACAAACACTCCCTTAATACCACCTTCTCTCTCTCTCTCTCTCTCTCTCTCTCTCTCTCTCTCTCTCTCTCTCTCTCTCTCTCTCTCTCTCTCTGTCTCTGTCCCGCTGTCCAGCTCGGAGACACGACACTGATTAAAGCTGGGCGACTCTCCTCGGACAGCATGGGGATTTTATCCGACTTGTGAACTCGTCTGGAATAAACGCAGCACCATTTTTGGAACATCTTCACCATCAGCGTGGACTCTTTGGTTTCTTGTCGCTTTTCTTGTTGCGTTAAAAAACCGAAAGGAAAAAGAAGGAAAGCAAAAAAAGAAAGATAAGGTGGCACTCTTGGCACTTCCAAAAAGAACGAGCAGGAGTGTGTCGGAGGATTGACAATGCGGCTGGAGTGTGTGAGCAGCGCCTGAGTTTCGGAGGACTGACTCCCTGATGCGGTGTGAGTCCCGGCGGCTCCGTGGTTCCGCACAGCCGCCCTCGGCGCGCCCAAAGCCGGCCTCGGCGTGATCGGGGGACTCGGTGCTGCGCCGCCATCTCCATCTCCACCTCCACCTCCAGTACCTTCTTCTTCCTCCTTTTCATCCTCATCCTCCTTCACCTCCTCTTCATGGCGCAGCGGGTGCGTAAACCAGTAACGGGAAACAAGTGGTTTTTATACTGTTGGGGTTCAGTGGAAGTCAACTATCAAGTGTATTTCATAATTTCTGAAGAAAATCAATAATCATGGAGGACTTTCCTGTTTATCACTTTCCAAAAATAAAAATGGTGGAATTGACGATTATTTTTGTTTTGGTTTTGGTTTTTATTCGGCGCCACAATCAACTAAATACCTGTAAAGGTGTTTATAACTAATTTTACTTCTTAATGATTTGGTTATTTTCATGTGGGCAAGAATTCAAAACAGACAAACCAAAAAAACTAAATTCTTTATAGGAAAAAAACAACAATATGTATTGATCTCATTAGACATTTGACAAATTGTTTATTTCATTTCCATCTGATGCCAGATTTTTACTCACGTGAATTGACAAGAGATACAAATCTATATAAATATGTCTAAATAATAGCAACAATAATAATAATAAAGTGTGTGTGTGTGTGTGTGTGTGTGTGTGTGTGTGTGTGTGTGTGTGTGTGTGTGTGTGTGTTTGTGTGTGCATGTGTGAGTGTGTGCACGCGCGGGCACGTGTGTGTGTGTGTGTGTGTGTGTGTGTGAGTGTGTGTGTGTGTGTGTGTGTGTGTGTGTGTGTGTGTGTGTGTGTGTGTGTGTGTGTGTGTTTTCTCCGAGAAGACTTGAGACGTGGCCCATTTCCGTACGAATTTGAATCCAGGCTCAAGGACAATATTTGCAAAGTAAATTCTAACAATCGTTTCCAAAAATTTAGCCAGGAATAAAAAAATAAAAATAAATCAAGATTCAGGATATCAAGAATTCACCATTTCTTGCATTCTTTTACCTAGTAGTATTTACACTATTAGTGGACATGCTTAACGATTTAAACACAGCTAATGAAGGCTACACACACACACACACACACACACACACACACACACACACACACACACACACACACACACACACACACACACACACTTTCATTTTGGTCATACATTATACTTTTGTGGACGGTTTCATGCAAACATTTTATTTATTAGTTGATTTTATTTTATTTAATTTATTTAATTTACTAAATATATATATATATATATATTTGAACCACAAGTTTTTTTCTTATTACTTTCAATGATGTAAACAAACTCAGAAATTCTTAGCAAAAGACTACAATTTAACCCCAATCATCATTAGTCTTATCAGATTGGAGGAAATTTGGGAATATTGCATATTAGGATATATAGGATATGGATCAGATTTGGGGTTGATCTTAAAACACGCACTAATGAAAACCGACAACACGCTTCGTAATAAATCCTGAAGCTGGATATTTATTTTGTATAATTTTTCTGGTCGCGGTTTTGAAAACAGTGTTTAAATTTTTTTTGGGGGAACAGAAATAATCAATACTGTCATGTGTGTTAAAAAAAATTAAACAAATGGAATAAAAAATATCTGGGAACAGGAATGTAATGGGTTTTAATGGGTATGTAGATGATTATGAATAATTACTGTGGTTCATATTTTATTGCTATTGTTTTAATGTGTTTTGAAACCGTATTTCAGTTTGTGCTGCATTTTGTGAATTTAATGTTTCAGATATAATTCAATGTGTGTGTGTGTGTGTGTGTGTGTGTGTGTGTGTGTGTGTGTGTGTCTGTGTGTGTGTCTGTGTGTGTGTGTTCAGTACGAGGATCTGGTGCATTACGGAGGGGACGGACTCGGGATCCCGGGACCAGCGGTCTACGGTGAGCCTCACGCGGCGGCGCGCGCCGTGCACGCGGTTCACGGGGCTCCCGGTCCCACGGCGGCCGCCGCCGCCGCCGCCCTGCACGCGCACCACTATCAGCTGTCGGCCGCTCCCGGCGTGGGCTCGGCTGTTAACGACGCGCTAAAACGCGACAAAGACGCCATTTATGGGTACGTGTCCTCCTTTTATGGCTCTAAATACTAAAACACGGCCCTCGCCTATAACGGAGAAACACCGAGGAGCCCGAATCATGAGCAAGAAATGAGAAATGAGAAATGAGAGTTATTATTCAGATCTTTTATTATTTTGCTCAATAAACAATAAACAATAAAAAAGAAGATTGATCAATTAAAGTTGCAACAAATATATATATATATATATACACACACACACACACACACACACACACACACACACACACACACACACACACACACACACACACACACACACACACACACACATATATACGTATATGTATGTTATAATTATGATTATGACAATTTTTTCCCACGAGTCTGCAAAAAGTCACATTGACACAAATAGTTCGTACTTTCACTCAAATGTACTATTCCTCATTTTTCATACGTAAATAATTTACTCGTTTTTTCCCCCCGACACTTTTAAACACACGTGAACGCGACACGCCGAAATTCGTCTTAACTTGTGTTTGCGCCGAAATTATTCACATCACATATGAAAAAAAAAAACAATGATCACGTGTGTGTTTTCCCCCAAATGTAAACAATTCATAAACATGTTTATTGTGTGTTCCCAATATCTCAGAACTGAGGAAAATACATTTTCGACTTATTTTTGGTGAAAGAAACAAACAAACAAATAATAAAACAAACAAAAAAACAACAAATAAGTATAGGAGAACTAAGGAGGGAAACCTAAACGAATTTATGAAATAAAGCAAGAAAACACTATAAAACATGATGCTTTATATAAACTACATCAACTATTCAAGCAGCTGATTTTGTATCGAAGACATAATGCAAACAAACAAACAAACAAACTGGACTTTTCCTAATATGAATTTTTTTATTTGATTTGCTCAGTAACTAAAAACGGATTTAATAAAATAAAAATAAAAATAACACACACACACACACACACACACACACACACACACACACACACACACACACACACACACACACACACACACACACTAAACAGTTCACGGTCTATAATTTCGAGGTGTAAAACGCCGATAAACACTAAAGATCATTGGCTGTGTTCCAAACCGCACACTGAAGCAACCCATTAAAGCTATTAACGCAATCCAATAGTGGTAACCATCCTAGGTAACCATGGTAACCAGCGGTTTGTGGGGGTTTATCACGTTGTGCAAGTTTGTGATTTGGGACACAGCCAGAGTTTTTTTCCCTTTGACGTTTTTTTTATGGGCTTGTTGGGAAATTGTCTGAGACTCGCACTATTAGTCTGTAAATAATGACTTGCTGGTGAACAGGTTTCTGGGGACACAGCCAGTGGAGTCTCCGCGCTAATGAGGACACAATTCATTAAATATCTCTGTTTATTTAATCGCTTTTTTTTTATTTGACCTTAACAAGCTATTTTCCCTTCAGGTTGATATGTTTTGAATTGTGTTGTTCCAAATCGTGTATATTCAACAGCACGACTCAAACAAGCTCGAAATTATTGCAACCATGGGAGTTAGGTGCATCTTTTGTTTGTTTGTTTTATTTATTTTTATTTTATTATTTCATTTGGGGGGGGGGTTGTTTTTAATGTATTTATATTTCTTATTTATATTGTATTTATTTCTATATTTAATTTTTAAAAAGTGAAATAGAAAGGTATGTCTAGCTGTTCAATTGTTTTCTTTTTTTTTATTTTTGTTTGTAAAAAAAAAAAAAAAGTAAAAATGCACATCCTGCGAATATTTCTTTCTCCTGTTTCTCTTTGTAGTTGTGTAAGTTAACGCACGCACATCTTTCTGTTTATTGTTTTTATTTGTTTGCTCGTTTGTTTATTTGTTCATTTATATATATTACATTTTAAACTTTGCGCAAATAAGTAAAACATTCAATTGTTTTTTTTGTTGACTTCTGACAGTGAGTGTGTTGGTATTTTTTATGTTTTATATTTGGACATGGAAGAAGTCTAGAATTAATGAATTAAAGAATTTCAGCTTATTTTTTTTAGGATTTTTTAATAATATCTGTTTTTATATAACACTTTCAAAAAGTTGAGGATGAAGAAATACATTCAGAATTCATGACTTAATTAAAAAATGAAAAAGCAAACACACACACATGCGGTCTGTAGTATTTTTCCTCCTCATTGTTTGTTGTTTTATTGTGTTTTTTTTTCTTCTCTCTTTCTTGTCTTGAATGCAGACACCCGCTGTTTCCTCTGCTTGCACTGGTTTTTGAGAAATGTGAATTAGCGACGTGTACTCCGAGAGAGAGCGGCCTGGCGGCTGATGTCTGCTCATCCGCGTCCTTCGATGAGGACATTACCGTGTTTTCAAAACAGGTCCCACTTTCCCACCTGCAACACTGCACCCCTTCAATCCCCTCTAATGAGTCATGAATCAGCGCAGTGCCATTTAAACTGGAGCCCGACTGAGCATGCGCAAATATTAATTACGCAATAGTTTAGTACAAATATATTAATCATACTTATAATTATGATTATTATGATTATTATTTGTGTAGTTATAATTATTATGATATTTTCATTCTAGATAAGGACAGAAAAGCCGTTCTTCGCGCCCAATCCTGATTTGGATAACCTGGTAGGATGAGCATTTGCACACCATTCCAATCTCTATATTAATAATAATAATAATAATAAAAAAAATAATAATTATTATTATTAATACGAGTAACCAATTTTCTTTTTTTTTTTGCATTTCTCAGATGGTGCAAGCCATACAAGTGCTCCGATTTCATCTACTAGAATTAGAAAAGGTGAGTTTCCATTTGTTATATTCCATTTGTTGCATTCTTTTTTTGTTGTCATTTTTGCGTTTTTTTTTATTTTCAAGAGCGATTTATTTTATTCGATTTTTTTTCCACGCACCCCCCCCCCCCCCCCCAACACCTCCCCCCTTCCCAACAGAGATCCGGTTTACTCTCACGTGTGTGATTTCTTCATCAAGTCATATCTACATCACATCACACATGAATTATATGACGTGACGCACTGAAATGAATCTTCACGTGTTTTCCACGCTGGAAAAAACCCAAACAAACAAGAAAATGGGTCCAAAGAATGATCACGTGTTTGTTTGTTTGTTTGTTTGTAACGCAGGTCCACGAGCTTTGCGATAATTTCTGTCATCGGTATATCAGTTGTCTGAAAGGAAAGATGCCCATGGACCTGGTGGTGGATGACAGAGAAGGATCTTCCAAATCCGACAGTGAGGAATTCAGTCGGAACTCCGGCGGTACCGCAGATCAAGTCAGTCTTTTATTATTATTATTATTATTATTATTATTATTATTATTATTATTATTATTATTATTTTTTTTTTTTTTATTATTTTTTTTTTTTTATTTATTATTATTATTTTTTTACAATCTTTACAAATCCGCACTTACAGTATAATCCGCATTTATATCACCCCGGTTTATATTTCACCTGGACGCGGAATCAATTCGGTTTGCCCAATAAACATTGAATTGTCGGTATATTTAAACGCCTGTTCAAAGGTGTCGATAATCGGCTTGTGCGCATGCGCGCGGACTGTTCATTCTACATATCATCTACAAAGAAAGCTCGAATCAGCAAGTCTGTCTCAGGTAGTGTAATGCAAACATTTCTTTTATTCTATAAATGCATTTCAAGTATTGAACATTTGCTAGAGAGGCCCATATAAGCAAATCCCCCCAAAACAAGACTAAACAAAGCGATATCAGAGGTTACATGAGGTTCTAAACAGATGTGAATGAGGTGTACAAACAGTCTAGGCGAACAAATACACAATGCACAGATGTTTTTGAGATTTATGCTGTACAGAGAGTGAAAGAATGGGTCAGAATAAAACAACGCTTTTAAAACTCAATACAAAATGCATGTTATTTTGTACGATTTTATTTATTTATTGTATTTTCTTTTTGTTTGATACACAATAAGAACTGAACTCCAGCTCTTGTTTCCTTAAAATTGATATATAATAGAATCACTGCAAGTCTGTGTTTTCAAAAAAACCGAATCACCAACAGGCAAAAACATCAACATTAATACAGACATGAACAACATAAAAAAAAAAAAATAGAAATCAAAATTATATATATAGAGAGACTTATTAGTGTTCATTTGATGGTTCTTTATTGGTTTACTGGATAATGAATGGTTCTGAAAGACTGAAGAACGATCCGTTGTAAGGTTCTGCATGAAGAACCCTTTGGTATGAGTCTCAATATTGTGAAGTGTATCAACAGATATTTACTGTACATTCTTTAAAAAAAAAATTTATTCCAAACTGGTAATAATCATTTTGTATGTCTAAGAACCAAATCTTATCTCTTCAAGTATGACACTTTACAGTGCCAAGCAATATTATTGGTGCCTTTGTTAAATAGGAGAAGGCTATGAAAAGTCTTGACTTGACACAAAAAGTCTGCTCTCATTGATATAAAACAATTGCAAACACGTAATATATCTTTTAATATTTAAAGTTCTGAGATTGGAAACAGTGTACCAGGAAACCCAGTGCAGCCTTTGCTATTCTTCTTAAATGACAGCCATTTATTCAGTTACATTCGAATACCAATAGTACTTCCATCCTACATCCTGATGGTATACTGTTTGCTTCTTCACTACAACGTCAAAGTGATAACAATGTTTTGGGAACCCTACAGAAACGACAGCGTCATAGCCCCACGTGAACGCACCGATAAAGGTTACACGGACATCTGAGCTCGGTTTATTTCCGAAAGCAGGCTCGAGCGGCCCCGCGCTCGGCTCGCACTCTGCGTTCTGCGAGGGGGACGTTTTGCTCTGGGTCGTATACAGTTTACAGAAGGTTTATCCACCGCAGCTGTTTCGAGGTCAGCATAGAGTTTGATGGTTTATGAAGGTCTGAGGAGGACAATGACGCAGAGGAGGAATCGGTGTTTATGTGCAAGTCGAACGTTATTACCCAACAATCATGTTCTCTATTGGGGCTGAGTTTAAAAAACATCCTGCTTTTTTTTTTGTGTTGTATGTATAAAAGATCCGATGTGGGTCTGGCTTCAAAGGCTCATGGGATCGTGTTGTTTCTGAATGAAGCCACATGTTTGCATTTCTGTGTTTGCTTTGCATATGAAGGAAAAGCTGGTGTGTTAAATGAGCTTTCAGATTTGCTTGGATGGGCTTTTATTTCTCTCTCTCCCTCTCTCCCTCTCTCTCTCTCTCTCTCTCTCTCTCTCTCTCTTTCTAACTTGTTTTCTGTGCATGTGCCCTTCCCTTTGCATATTGCATATGTGTATGCACCTATTCACCTTTCGTGTTAACTGTAGGAGGAATTACTGTGGAAGTTGTGGGCTGGTGATTGGTTATGTTACGTACTTAGAAAACGTGTAATTAAATACTTGAAATTTTCCACATTGGTTTTTGACAGTGAATAAAAAACAAGCTACAGTTACAGCCTTAGAGCATCACACCTCCAGGGTTCCTGGTTTGTTCCTGAGCTCATGTTACTGTCTGTTTGGGGTTTCACATGCTCCTCCTATCCTTGTGGGTTTCCTCTCTGGTTTCTTTCCGCCTTTCAAAATGTACCTGCATAGGTGGATTGGGACTCTTGCCCCAAGGTGTGAATGAAATGAAAGTGTGTGTGTGTGTGTGTGTGTGTGTGTGTGTGTGTGTGTGTGTGTGTGTGTGTGTGTGTGTGTGTGTATGATGGATTGGCCTTCCATCCCTCTCTCAGCACTCAGTGTTCCCGGGATGGACTTCAGATCTACCATGACCCTAACCATAAAAATCATCTGCAGTAACACAGCAATCCAGATGAAGCTGAGAGTGCAAATACTTTACACTTAGCAGAAAATTTACACATTGTACCCTATGTAGTGAGCATATATAGTAAATAATTGGCCATTTTGGATTTGGGATGATACTAAGATGGTGGACTATATGCACTTGATGGACAGCTTAGAAACTGTAGAATCATACTAAATGTCCATAACAATAGAGCTTAAATTTGGGTTAAAACATTTTTAATAAAATAGCAAATGTCGCTTTTTGAATGCTCATCAAACACCATTAGTCAGAACGCTGATAATGAAATGCAGTGTTTAGTAGAAACGCTGCCCTAAAAAGATTTAGCCAAAAATCTGTCATTCCTTTTGAACGATCAAGTGTCTGAACGTCCGTTTCCTTTAGAGATCTTCTCAGTTGCTTTGGAGCATTTCACTCAAATCATCCTTAATATTTGCAAACCAGTAAGTGCATTTCTCAAAGCAATTTGTACAAACAACAATTTTTTGCAAAAGCCTGAAATTTTCTTAAAATCCTAAGGTCATCTCTCAAAAGTAGGTATTTGTGTCAATGAACATCTCATTACCATCAGAAGTCCTTTTTTTCATTGTTCTTAAACAAGATCGTCCTCATGTTGTCAGTATGACCGTGCACTGTTTCAGCATTCATGATGGTTTGGATTACAGTGATTGAAAATACACAAGTTCGAGTTTCTTCTGTATGATTTTTAATGCTGTATATTGATTGGTGATTGGTGATGGAGTGACAGGATTCACACTTTTACTTTGGATACTTTGGATCGGAAGGTCACAAGTTCAAATCCCACCACCACCCCCAAGCAGCCACTGCTGGGCCCTTGAGCAAGGCCCTTAACCCTCCCCTGCTCAGTTGTAAGTTTCTATGGATAAGGGTGTCTGCCAAAAAATGGCATAAAAATACTGTACTATAATAATGTTTGTTTGTTTCCTTGTTGATTTTTATAAATTGTACTCATGTTTTCAAATACTCAGGTAAAAGTAGATTTTTCCCTCAAGTTAAAGTAAAGAAGTTTGGGCTCTGACATGTACTTAAGTAAAAAATACTGTATTTTCCGGACTATAAGCCGCTACTTTTTTCCCACGTTTTGAACCCCGCGGCTTAAACAACGAAGCGGCTAATTTATGGATTTTTCCTTGGTTTTTCCCGGTTTCACAAACTTCAAGCCAAAATACTGAACCCCATAACATTAGACCAATGAAATTTCCGAACGTAAACGAAAAACTTTCTTGGTAGGCTACTGTTTAGATACAAGCCGTTGTAATGCGTTTAGTCGGTGAAGAGAGCGCTCGCTAACTCCAATTGCAACAGAAATCATATAAGCACAGACAGGTTTCCAAAACTCATGCTTTTTTATTTTTCTTGGCAACAGCGTTACGGGTTAGTCAAAGAAACTTAGAAATGAGCATCAGAAAATAATAAGGACATATTCCTCGGTCTTGCACACATGCAGTAATAGCGGGAAAATGCGGCGGCAGGCTATTCTCAAAATACCGCTCTGCTCTTAAAGGAAGCGCAACATATTTCACCCGTTACACCGTGTAACAGACACTGTCTTTCGTTAAAGCCTGTGTAAAGTTCATTAGTGTTCAGTGTAGGCTTATAGACAGGTGCGGCTTATTTATGTTCAAAATTCAGTGGGTGTGGCTTATATATGGCTCTTTATAGTCTGGAAATTACGGTAGTAATTACTACTACCTGTTTTAGTGTCACGCTGGAACTGAACCTCACGTCATATTAATATATCAATACAGAAGAATTTCAAATGTTGTTCTCTAATAAATGTATCCAGGCTGAACATCCGCCATGTAGACACAAGCCGAGAAAAGATGATGATGATCATGTGATCAGGAATGCGTCTGTTCTCACTCATGTTTACATCACTGACTCCCTCTGTCTCATCTACGTTAACCCCAGACTTCATGTGGTCTTCTTTCCTGCTCACTGTGAGCTTCATAAACTAGTCTGCGGTGTGTGAGAGACAGGAAATGATGCACCATTAGAAAAGATTGAAAAAGATAAAGACAAGAAACAGGCTGATGGGGTGAAAACGACACAATGAAAAGAAAAAATATCGATCATGTCAACATATAGATTAAAACTAAAGTAAAGTAAGTAAAGTAGTAGAAAGTACAGATATTTATGTAAAAAACAAGAGAAAGTGAAAAATAAATAGTGAACTCGATGATTAATACCAGAACAATCTACTTAAGTACAGTAACAAAGTAGTTCTACTTCATTACTTCCCTCCTCTGCTTTTATTACAGTATGTGCACTACAAGTGACTACATGATGTGAAGGTTGAACAGTTTTGAGAATTTCATTTCTGATCTGAGAAACGCTCCAAACCAACTGAGAACAACCATAAGCTTAAATGCTTCTGATGATGAGACAAAGAGACAAAATATATGATCAAAATGAAGAAGTTTAGCAATTTAAGTAACTGGGAGGTAATTAAAGTTTACATGAGATGATCTGGACCAGCCACTTGACTCTCATAACAGCACTGTATGGTTCTCATTTTTTTAGAAAAAAGATCAAAGTGGAATGCACAAAGTCAAAACAGAGATGCTCTTGCTGCCACACACATTCATTCCCAACTGCAAATAACGCTAGGGTCTGTCCAATAAAAATAGGTTTTTCTCAGCGAGAAACACAAAAGAAAGAACTTTGGCTTGCACCATTTCTATCTCCACCCACTAGCTTTATTTTGTTACTTGTAGTACACTGGGGTGAATGAGACCCAAATTTATTATTATGCAGTATCCTTACAGTGCAACTTTTGCGGTAGGGAAAATAAAGACATACTTATTGATGTGCATGATAAAGAACTTGTCTTCGTTATCAAAAGTTAAGACGCCCCCAGATGGTGGTGGATCATGATCACCTTTATTGTGATAGATGATAGTCAGTTCGTTTTCTTGGGCTGTTTTCACCTTTGTGTGTCTCGAACTCTATCACCCCCCTCTTACCCCACCTCGATATGTTCTAGGCACGTTCTAGCCATGTGTGTGTGTGTGTGTGTGTGTGTGTGTGTGTGTGTGTGTGTGTGTGTGTGTGTGTGTGTGCATGAAAACTGAGCATGTGTTCTATATTATCTCTTACAGCATGAGTCTGGTATGCAGTTTCATACTGAAATGGACCAAATCATATATCACCAATATATCTAATACTCAGTAGTCTTTCTCTCTTTCTTTCTCCCTCTCTCTCTCTTTCTCACTGTGTCTCTCTTTCTCTCTTGCTCAAGATGTGTTGGAGGGAAGATGACTCCGTCTCCGTTCACTCCACCGAAGGTCCGGCACCCTGTGGCGGGCTTTCTAGTTCTCTCAACGGAGACAACAGTAGTGAACATGGTATCACACACACACACACACACACACACACACACACACACACACACACACACACACACACACACTCATAGTGGCTGTCATATTAGCATGAGTATTTGTGAAGTGTGCACCGTGTGCCAAGTGAAACAGAGCTGCTGAGGTTTTGTCATCTCTTGCATGGGTTTACACTTTAGCACCACCCTGGGGGTCCACTACTGCTACGTACTACTTCTAATACCAATACTACTACTACAACACACACACACACACACACACACACACACACACACACACACACACACACACGCGTGCGCGCTCGCATACCCACGAATACATATGGGAATCAAGAAAGATATTTTTGATATTTACTAAAGCTTGTGTGTGTGTGTTTGTGTGTGTGTGTGTGTGTGTGTGTGTGTGTGTGTGTGTGTGTGTGTGTGTGTTTTAGTCAGGAAATGGTGCGTGGTGGATCGAAAGAGAGTCTGGTCTTTGCTATTCAACCCTGCGCATTAAACCATGGCCAATAAAAAACAGCATACACACTTCCCTAAAGCATTCATGTGCGTGCAAATGTGTGTGTGTGTGTGTGTGTGTGTGTGTGTGCGCGCATCCTCACAGCTGTTTGGCCGCCTCTGTCAGAATAACATGTTTCCTTAGTTGAGAAAGAAAGATCATGTGTTAAGTCAAATTTATACTTTTTTTTTTCTTTGGGGTTGGGGGGGATAGGGGGTTAGTTCCTGCTCTGTGTTTCCATTGCACTGAAGGAACCACAAAGAAGGAGAGTTGATGCAAGCAAACGGTATCTTGCTCGTATTTGGTTAAACAACAGTGGACAGAAGCTGAATTTCTTAAAAATGCTCTTGAATTCAGGTCAAAATATGTGCAGTGTAGAAATGTTCCCAAAGTTCTTGAGTTCCTGAAAAGGTTTTTGGGCTCCTGTTAATGTTTCTGCAGTGTAAAGCCATTATCAAAAGGTGCCCAAATTTAGAAACACCTCTATGTATCACAGCCCCTCCCCCTAACACATTATTACTGGCATTTGGCACAGTAAGCCCCACCCCCATAGTAGATACTGGTCCATAAAAAGTCTGGAGCAGGTTCTAACCGTTTTCCAGAAACCTCCAGCAGAAGCAAAATTAAAGTTCCAGTGTCCCTGAAAAAAGATTCTAAAAAGATATCTACAGCGTTCATGCACCTGAAGCTGCTTGAGTTGCTGAAATAGTTCTTTGGTTTCTCCTAACACATCGATAGAGTAAATGTGCCGTGGGTTCTCACGTTGCTGAAAAGAAAAATTGGAAATTTTCTTCCTGTGAAAATATACTTTACTGAAAAGTACCTGGTTTGCTATCAATTGAAACACCCTTAAAGTCCCTAAAAAGGTTCCTGGTTTCCTGATCAAAGTTCCTGTAGTGGAAAAATCACTTTACAAATGTCTAAACATGATTAAGTCGATACGAGTTTTCCTCACATCAACAACAACCCGTGAGACAGTCCAGATCCCGGTCTTTAATTTGAACCAATACAGGAACATCCAAGTGGCCAGGTTTCCTCTCCAGAGGAAGTGAGGTTCCTGCACAAGTGGAACAGTCAAGAGGAGCTTTCCACTGTCTTCTATTCACTTCTAGTCATCTTTGAAAAGAAAAAGGTACATGTCTTGTCATCTGGAACTCATCCACTTCTGGAGACAGTAAACACTTTATTATTTGAACCACAAGCTTGACAATCAGTTCATTGTTTCAAAATAACCATGTGTTCACACTAGCTAGGGGCAAGCCGATGATGTCACCACAGGTTTGTCTCGTAGTGAAGCGACCACTATCGGTGTGTCTTGTGGGCGGGGCTTATTTGACGTTGATTTGATTTAGTATGATAATAACTAGTGGAAGAAATTTCGCGCAGTGGTTCGAATCGGTTTGAATCTGAAATGAAACCGCTACAAAACGATTCAGTTCATATGACAATGATTCGATATTTGACGATAAGACAGAATCTGCTTTAATATGATTTGACGCATATGACAACGATACAACTAAACAACCATATATGTATATTAATATACATATATATATATATATATATATATATATATATATATATATATATATATATATATATATATATATATATATATGTGTGTGTGTGTGTGTGTGTGTGTGTGTGTGTGTGTGTGTGTGTATGATTGATTTGTGGCCAAGCTTATTTTCCCACCATTAATGTACAAATACAAATTAAATTAAACACAGAATCTTAATCACAATCAGAATACATTATTGATCCCATAGGGAAATTGTTAAAGGCGGATTTTAAAGGCAATTTATGTTGCTAGCCTACTGTGTTATTTAAATATCAGTCTTAAAGATGATCCCAAATAATTTGTTTGGCTTAAACAGACCCAATTGTTAAACCTGTCTTTATTAGAGCCAATATGTATACAAGCAGCAATATCATTTAGACTTATTGCCTTACAAACGTCTCAGAGTTTTGTGTAAAAAACATGGTTGTTGGTTTAGCTTCTGTGTTCTGAGTTGCCAAAACGTTGGGCGACACCGAGCAACCTGTGCCATAGAATGAAATTTGCATTTATCGTCATACCGCATCATAGCGTGTATAAGATATTAGAATGCTGTATTGTTATAAACCTCTGATTTATTAACTTTTGTCAGAGCTGCTGTAGAAAATTACTCAACACATTCTGACCAATCAGAATCAAGAATGAGTTATACAAAGATATAGTTACATATTGTCCCTCGTGACAAATTAAAATGGTTTAGAAAATAGTCCCACCTCCTGCTTGTCAATTCAGGATGATGCCTTTCATTACTGCACCGCTAATGCAAGCTAAGTAGCTAGCTGGATTTGTTCAGTTGCAAAAAGTAAAAGAAAAAAATTCAAGCGCATAATACAGATTTAAGCTAACAGTTATAGCGCAGAAAACATACAGCATCTTTGTCCTCTGTACGAATATGACCTCTGTCCTTTTCTCCACCAAGAAGCAAAAGATTAGCAAAGCCAACAAATGAGAAAATTTGCATTCAAGTGCAAACCTCAAATCAGTGCTAAGAGGCTAAAAGGTTAGCGTAGATGAGGGTTAGCAATATTAATTGCGCATCTCTAATGAATGGAATGATCTCACAGGCGCCACAAGGCAGTTTTGTGTGTGTGTGTGTGTGTGTGTGTGTGTGTGTGTGTGTGTGTGTGTGTGTGTGTGTGTGTGTGTGTAAGAGCTCCTTGGCCAGATGGGCTCAGTGTAAATACACATAACTCCACAAATAAACTGTAGCAGCACAAACCATGTTTTAGAGCATGGTGTTTGTCACACACACACACACACACACACACACACACACACACACACACACACACACACTCTCTCTCTCTCTCTCTCTCTCTCTCTCTCTCTCTCTCTCTCTCTCTCTCTCTTTGCTGACTAGTGTGTATGAGTGTTTGATGTGTCCATACATGTCAGACTATGTGTGTTAAATAGTCATGATGTGACTTTCCTGATGATCGCAAATGCTAACTGTATTGCTAATGGAGCAGTGTACCTCAAAGCTTAAAGTTGGGTTTTTTGCTACCTTGGCATGAATAAGGTTATATAGATATATAGATTTATTTATACATTTATAGATATAAATCTATATTAGGTACCAATGTATTATCTCAGAGCTAAATTCACCTCCACAAGGTCCACGATATGATCTCAAATCAGAAACGTCTAAAGTTTACCTCGCTAGTTGTAGTAAATGTGAATGAAAAGGATTTTCATCTGTCAAAACTGTTTAAGTGGACATAATTATTACAAAAAAACAAGTCTCTAAGCTTCCAGGCACAGATTCAAAATGTTATGTTAGCTACTTTAGTTAATGTTATCGTACATTATTTAGATTTCTACCCTCTATTGTCTTTATCTATTTTTGCTTTGAAAAAAGCCCTGCTAATTAACACTCGCATACTGACACTTCACTTTCAAATGCTAGCTAGTTTGCCAGCTGTGAGCTAGTTGAGTAACTAGTAGTCGCTTTTATAGCACGACATGATTTTTTTATTTTATATATATGTATGTTACCTCAACGCTAAATGCACAGCAGAAGGTGCTAGTATAGCTAATTTAGGTTATACTATAAAATTCTTTTTATTTTTATGATCTAATTTGACATATGCTTGCTGTTAAAATACACAATGCTAATCACACCTCTTTTTTTTGAGGTCTAGCTAGTTCACTAGCACTTAGCTAGCTGTCTTTGTTAGAAGGGATGACTGGAACATTTGGAATCTGTTGCTGAACCTTTAGCTGAATCCTTTAGCTGAAGCTCATCTCTATTTAGATTTTATTTTGTGAATTGTGAGGTGTTACAAAAATAAATGAATAATTTAAGGTCAATCGATGTATAATGTCAATGTCAATATCCCACTTATTTTAGTAATTCTGATGTAAAAAGTGAAAGATTTTACACATGAATTTATTGCCAGAAGAAGTTTATTTAACTTCTATTTTACAACCACTATATGAACACACTAGTGTATTTTTATACTTTGTGTATTTGTAGAAAGGTTTTTTATGGGTTTCAACAACAGGTGACCTTTTGGACCATGGTGCTGCTTCTCCAAGCACGGGGGATGACGACGAGACGGACAAGGACAGGAGGAACAACAAAAAGCGAGGGATTTTTCCTAAAGTGGCCACAAACATCATGCGAGCATGGCTGTTCCAGCACCTAACAGTAGGAACCAATAATTTACTCTTTTGAGGGGTTGTTGCATTAAAAAAATTGCCATAATGATTTATAGTAGAGATGCCCAAAACATTGCATATGAACTATCAAAACTCGAGCTTGATTGCGGGCTGTAGTCTGAAAATATATGTTTTATTATGCCAAAGATTATGTAAAAATCAAAGCCATGGTTCCTCTCATTTATGATTAAATAAAAAAAAAAATTACATAGAAATATAAATAATGACTCAGCATTTTAAGTTCTAGCTCAGTGAAGTTTATAGTACAAACAAATGCCATTCAATTAATTTACAATATATTGCAGTACTTAATACAGCTGACCTCTACTGAGAGACATAAGTTTCTCAAATTTTTTTTCCAAATAGCATTTCTTCCATTTGTCTTTTCCTTTTTTAATATATGGCATGGTGGGTAAAAACAAAGGTCACCACCGGCCAACTTTGGTTCCCTGACCCTAGTTTGGGCATCTACGATTTATAGGAATTATATATCCAGGGTATGCAGGTCTCTGTTTAGAGAGGTTTAAGGAGGAGTGTAAGAATTTATTTCACTGTTTGAGTAAATCATGGGCCTCCTAAAGGACAACATTCCACAGCAGCCATTACACATACCTCAGTTTATTCTCAAATGTGTTTAAAACAGGTATCACAGAGGCAGTTAGATAGAAATATTAAACACTATAAAGATATTATAGTGTTCTGGCCAGTGTCTTAAAAAAGTGTGCAGTTCTGTACAGTACATTTATTAGTACATTACTGCTCAACCTGAAGTGCTGGAGCGATCGGTTTACAGTCACTTTACAAGGGCTGTGCTACATTAAGGGCTCGCAGACACGAGTATAAACACACAACGCAAGACCAAAGACACCACAACTTACACACCTTAAAGAATAACCTTATCAAAAAATATAAACAGTATGATCTTATATTTCGCATTATACAATTAATACAATTACAATTAACATTATTTTATCATCTATTATTTGGGACTGGTTTTCTCAAATGAGTTTCTAGTATATGGAAAATCTATACACTGATTATAATCATAATAATAATAAGATTTTACAGTTATATTATCATAATATTTCATATATTATCATGTTTCCAATGCATCTCTAAATAATGGGGACAAAAACACAAACAATGTGTTGCACAATAGTTTGATTCCATACTTGCATGTAATATATTTGTAATTTTGTAATGTACTTACTACATTTAATAGAGCATTGATAAGTAAAGTATTTATTCAATACTAAAACTTTTAAAATGTTCTTTACCTATTTTCTTTATTTCTTTATGTATTTATTTATTTATTTTACACACTTTTTTTAATACCACCTTGTACCAAATAGACAAGAATCATACTTAAAAGATTAAACTCCATCTACATACCTAAATCACACAAATTGGACAAACAGGAAAAAGTTCTCATATGAAACTTACAATATAGAGTAAAATGAAAAATAAATCGTCATAAGCTTTTCAGAAAGAAATAAGCTTGTTAACTTATTTCTTGTAGCATTTCTCCAAATCTGAATTGATTATTGTGAGCTACGAAACATTACAGCTAATAAATATTTCAGAAAAGACTACGACATATAGTGTTTTAAGCAAATTTAAGCAAATTTTAACATACGTTTTTT
>NC_139593.1:5644783-5674783 GCF_946808225.1 Silurus aristotelis
GCTTTTTTTGTATAACAATTTGAGAAAGTATAAATTTCAAAAAATATAAATTCCTAAATCACACAAATCCTTTGGCTACGTTTTACACTAATACGGATACATTTGAAAACGGCGTTTCCGTCCACACTGTCGTTTTTAATCGTTTCCCAAAAGTTGCTCATTTACACTGTAACATTTGAAAACGTTTACATTCCTGTACTGGAAATGAGCAAAACGTAAGACGGTTTGACCTGCGTCATTTCTGCCTGGTGCTTAAATACTTTCTGGTTCTTTGAAACAGTGAGTCAATGACTATAGATGCATCCACACTGTGACGCAAAAACAGAGTTTTTAAATGTATCCACTTTGGAGAGCGTTTTTCAAAACATTTTTCGTTGACAAAAAACGCCGTCTCAGTGTGGACCGAATTCCAAAACGGAGAGACTCTACTCACCAACTCTACCTCAGCAGTACCTCAGCTAAAATAAATTAGCAAGGCTGATTATCACAGCTAGCCTTAATATTCTGTTAGCTTAGCTTTCATGTAACCTCTCCAACAATACATTTCTTTGATTCTTAGCATAGAATTAGCAAATACACACAATAATTAACGACCAGTTCATACTAATGGCCCGAAGACATTAAGGGCACTGCAGCTATCGATTATTTTACTAGTCGACTGAATTATTCCATCGATTAATCGAGTAATCATATATGAAGTACTTTTTCTTTATGAAAGCACAATATATAAACTACCAAAAATAAATAATTTAAAGTAGAAAAAATCTATTTCAAATTTCCTTTGAAATTGTAAACACACTGTACATTGTTTTCTTTGTTTTAGTTTGAAATTATACCAAACTTTTAAAACTTTCTGTTGTGGCCTGAATGTTTTTCTCGCTCCTCGTTGTTTTTTCTTCGTTCCTCCATTTTTAATTCTGCAGCTTTTTCTGTGTTGTATGGAAGCCCGTTTCAGCTACATAAAAATAACATTATTGCTTAATGCCTACTTTTTTCTCACAATTCTGCCTTCATTTCTCAAAATTCTGCATTTATTTTTTATTCTGCATTTATTTCTCACAACTCGGCATTTATTTTTCAAAATTCTGCCTTTCTCACAAATAAAGGCATTTCTTGTAAAAACATCCAACATTTTTGGTGCATCCACCAGTAACCATGTTGTGGTGTATAAACGAGGCCTTCTCTGCTTCATAAGATTAGATAAAATAAGATTTTATTCATCCCACAGTGGGAAAATTTCTGTGTTACAGCAGCAAAGAAAAGAAATGGGCAAACATATAAAAAGTAGAGACACAATACAAGTATTTACATCACAGTATATAAACACAAAAGAAAAAGAGACAACCAATAAAGCTTTCAATCATCTTGCCCTTAGGGAATATTGCATGGTTTAAATTAGTGTTATTGCACAGTTATTGCACAGCCCAGATATGGTCATTATTTATCTGTTCTATGGAGAGTTTAGTTTGATACCCTGAGATTCTAATGATTGTAGCCCACTTCATTTTCCATCTGGAAAGCGTTCTCGCACTACAGAGGGGGTGATGCTGGCCGACTGTCTAAAAAGAGTTGCAATTGCAAGAAAAAAGTTGGAATTAGCCAAACCTTTTTTGATGTGTGGAAACGGGTTTTATAGTGTTTATCTGTCCAGAGCGTTCCAAAGTTTAGTGTGTGGTGCATCAGTAATAATGGTCCGTGGGGAAACACAGTGCTAAACGAAGCATCGAGGCAAATCATTTGCCCTGTTGCATTTTTGTATTAGCATAACTCAAGTTACTTGAGGAATCGTTTCAACTCTAAATGTCTTTTTAGTGATTAATCTGCTTTCTATCTTGTAAAAAACACACTCAAAGTGACCTTATTTAGTCTCTAGTACAAAATTAAAAAGAAATGAATTTTTTTTTTGTTTTTCGCTGTAGTGTGTGTTCTCTGCTTATAAGGCAAAACAAATTTCTAAATTCCTCTTTGATATTTTGTGGGTGTAGTAAAAAACCCACTATGTTCGAATGTCCAAAAAAGGTCGTAAATCTGAAAATCGAAGAATTCGCTAATAAAAATGACCAGAAGGTTTTGGCATGTTGTGCCAATGGGTCAACGATGCTTACACTATCAGCATGAACAAAAAGACACATATGTGTTTTTAAATGAGATTCTAATTTCTAAAAAGAAATTACTAGTTACTAGTTATTTTCGAAAGTAACAAAGTAAGTCTGCTTCGTTACTGTACTCAAGTAGCTTTTTCATGTATTTGTACTTTACTGAAGTATTTCCATTTGGGGAGACTTTTACTTTAACTTCACTACATTTCAAAGTCAAATCATTTACTTTTTTACTCAACTACATTTTGTGAAATCAGTCGTTCCTTTTTATTTATGAGCAATCCACCAATCAGTGTATAGAGCATCTATATCATTCTATTAATAGATCAGTGTGTTAAGAGCAACTTCAGAGTCTTTTCACATGAACAGAGTTGATTTTTGTGATAAAAATAATTAATAGGAACATTATAGCCATAATGAACAAAAGTACTTTGAATACTTAAGTACATTTGAAGGGAAATATTTTTGTACTTTTCCAGAAATAAAAGTTTAAAGGGAGCCTTTTTACTTTAACTGGAGTCATATCTTACCTGCTGTAACTCTACTTTAACTCAAGTGCATGGTTTTTGTACTTCGTCCACCACTGCTTTTCCTGCTAATGACGTTTTCACTTCAGTTTATTCAGTAATTGAACTTTTTACTTTCCACTTCTGTAGAAAGCTCCTAGAACAGCCAATCATTTTCACCACCAATTATTGGTCGATTATTTGTCTTGTCTATCAAACTGTGTATACTGTATGTTTCTTTACCACTGTGTTCCCTAGGTTGCTTTTTTAGCAGTCCAGCTTCCTTGTGTATAATTTATATTCTTCCATTAAAATTTTATCACATGACTCAGCATTAGTCTATGGTGTCTTCACAGATGGAGAAAAAAACTATATGAGAGGATTTTATCGAATTAACTCTAGAGATGCAGGGATCAGCCACCTGATGATCTGACTTTAATCCAGTTTCCTAAAATGTCAGGGACTTCAGGAACTTGGACTGGATTTAAAACGCTGTAACATGGAATAATGATCATATAATTGCTGTATATGTGAACACAAACAATGTGTCCGTAAACCAGGATAACCCATGTGTCTTCTCTGTTTTTGTGTTAGCACCCATACCCCTCTGAAGAGCAGAAGAAACAGTTGGCTCAGGACACAGGTCTCACCATCCTCCAGGTCAACAACTGGTGAGTTAGAGTGATGCTAAACTGGTTCTGTGTGTGTTAGGATAATTAAACTAGCCTCAGCAATTAGCTACTATATGTCCTGGTCCATGTTTTTCAGTGGCCTAGCAAGAGTATATCTCAACCTATTTGCTTACGTCCAAACAGAACACACCGAATTCTTTTGTCGTAGTTTTGCGTTCCCACGGTGACATTGACGATCTAGACTGTGCCCAAGTCATTCTAGATTTCAAAGTTGAAAACTCTGAATTCTTGGCTATTGTACAAGTTCCCCTGGCAACAACTAGATTTTTGTTGTTGTTGTCCTGCATTTTCTAGGCAACAGTGACATTCTGGATTTTTTCCATATCCACAATGCAAGTTTTATTGGAAATTAAAATGCACCAGATTATTTTATCCACTTTAGTTCTGAGCTCCCTCTGTAATAGTGCGAATTATTTGACGTTGTCAAATGGTTCAGTTGGTCAGGTCAATTCACAGGTTCTTTTCCATGTTCCTTTGGTGACACTGAGATTCTAGAATGTTGCCAGATTGTTCTAGATTGAAAATAGATTTTACACTCCGTTTGGATTTATTTTCTTGGAGTGAAACAATCTCTTGGTGATCAGTGTCATTCAAAATGATGGCTTTGTTAAACATTGCCAGAACATCCCAGATTCTTTCGTTTCCATCGCGGATCAGCGTTCCCTTGGTGACAACGAGCGAATTCCAGATCGTTTCCAAGTACTTCAAGAACACGAGTTCAGTTCAAAACCCAATGTTTTTGTTTGTGATGGTGACGGTCTAGACCGTTGCCAGACCTTTTCGAAATGCGCCATTGCATGGTGGCAACAGTGTGGTCCGTTTTCAGAACAGGTGAGGTGGTGGCACGAGAAGTGCAAACAAGCACTTGTCAAATTAAACAGAATTTTCACAGCGAACAGCTGGACTGGTTTATTTAAACACACACACACAAAGGCTGACCGCTGCATAACCCCACATTACGATGAGGCCAGGGGGACGTTTTATGATGGTGCGACCCATGTGTTTTTAAGTTCTGAGGTTAAGCAGCCCAAGTGTCCTTAACAATGCACATGATTTCATTCCTGACCTGGACCTGAATGAATGCACTGTATTTTTTTTCAGTACTTGACCTTTCCTTGAAATGTATCTTGTGTATTCTGATCTTCAGTCATGATGCATCACGCACATAAAAACGCTTGCGTGTGTGTGGCGTATCTGAGTGAATAACCTTCATTCGTGTCTCTGCAAGAGCGCTTCGAATAGCCGTAGCATATGTACCGCATGCTTTGTATTTATGGTACATGCTTGCCGTGTATGTGGGCGGCATTTGGGTGTGTGTATGATGAGGAGGCAGAGCCCGGCGCTCGTAAAAACTCAGCCGAAGCGGAGTGAGGGGTCAGCCAAGGGTCAAACTTTTACCCATGAAAGAGGGGGGGCAGGATTTGCAACCGTATGGGGTTTTGTTCTCGGCTCTGATTGGACACTGGACAGGTGGTTTGTCGTAACCGAGCTGATTTATTGACAATGGTGCTGATCTGGGGTCAGTTTTAATGATAATAAAACAATGATATGGACTCTGGAGAAAAATGGGTATAAAAACTCTTTGTATCTTAAACTTAAAAAGGTGCATGTAGTGAATCCAAAAGGTAACAGTTACTTTGAGAAACAGTGATGCTTGATTGTGGATTTTAAAAACAATATCGTTTCTTTCTCTTACATCAATGCTCTTAATTTCATTTAAAGTCAAGGACACCATCCAAAAAATAATCTAAATCATTTGTCCTCCATAAATGACTTTGGCTTGTAGCTCTTCCCATTTCTGGCGCATAACCTTCATTAGTTCACCGCTCGCCATTTGTGCCATACGACCCCAGCTTTTTTCTTTCTTTTTTTTTTTTTTTTCAAGAGAACAGGAAATGGAACCGTGTGTCCTGAGGTCAAACAGTAGGGACATAAATCATGTACAGACCCAGGGTACTGGCACCTTCAGGTCATAGGTCACGAGGGGGTTTTTAGACTGAGGAAGACCAGAGCTGCACCTCTGCTCAGCGTGTGACGTCATGGGGTCGCAGAGTCAAAGGGTGAAAGGCCAAGCACTGTAGGGGAATAGATACTAAAAGCATTCTGAGGCAGTGCCTGTAAACTGACATCCCTGACATTAAAGGAGTTCTCTGCCGCCTTTTCATCCTAAGCCCTGCGCAGTGTATCTGCAGAGAGAGTGTGTGTGTGTGTGTGTGTGTGTGTGTGTGTGTGTGTGTGTGTGAGAGAGTAACACTAGACGAAAAATTTGACACATCTCAAAATTTAAATCAATAAGCAAATAAATATATATATAAAATTATTTATATATTTATGCCACAATTTCACTTTTCATTTCTATCTATCTATCTATCTATCTATCTATCTATCTATCTATCTATCTATCTATCTATCTATCTATCTATCTATCTATCTATCTATCTATCTATCTATCTATCTATCCATCCATCCATCCATCCATCCATCCATCCATCCATCCATCCATCCATCCATCCACCCACCCAGATGGTCCCAGAGTTACGATGGTTCGACTGGTCTTATGAAGTCTGATAATAGGGGATCTGAATTATAGGGAAAAATGCTCGTAAAATGGCATGTTTGTGAGGACACCGGTGTGCACCAGGGCCTGGAAATAATCCTGTCTGGTGAAACAACTCATTATACAGATGTTTTATTTGTAAATAGGGGTTGATTCAGGAGTTCATGAAAACTGTTCTACATGTTCTATGTGTTTGTTTGTAATTGAGGGAAACCAGAGACTGCTTTTAGACTTTAGTAATGAGTGAGATTTTGAAGTGTGATGTTCTTTTCTCAATGCATCCAAATTCTGTTTTGGCTACAATCCAGTGGATCTCTACTTTCACAATAGGTTCCAGGTAGAACCTTTTTAAAAAAACCTGGAAGGTTCTTGGAAGACCTTTTGGTGCATCCATTGCTTCATACTCGCACACCTTTGTGATTAGTATACCTGTTGGTTAATCAAATCTAAAGAAACCATGTATTTATTTAGAGCGTACACAACTAGTGCAGTAGATAAAGATTAGTTTCCTTCAATTATTCTTTCTGTGACGAGATGAGATTTGACCTGTAACCTGGTATTCATCTCTGCAGGTTCATCAACGCCAGAAGAAGGATAGTCCAGCCAATGATCGATCAGTCGAACCGCGCAGGTGAGTCCACGCTAATGCTGTCCAACGTCTGCCCAGGCTATGTGTCCTGCCTGCGCTCTCTCACACACCTCCACTAAGTGGGTCTGGTAGAAACCCGAAGACATTACAGGGATCTGAGGGTCTTTATGAAGTGACGCAAAACGAATCGCTGAACCGAGTGATATATTTCATCCTTCTCTCTCTCCCTCTCTCTTTTGCTCTTTTTTTCCTCCTGACTGTCTGAGTCTTTTTGAGCTGTAGTAAAGTTTATGGGCTGTGAGGGGGGGGCGCGGGTCGGGCAGGCTCCAGGCTGAGGCGGGGAGGAGGGCCGGGGAAGTTCAAAGACATTTCTGTGAGTCTGAACTGCTGCCCTGATGCCAGTTAACCAGACACAGCTCACAAACCCCATACGGACTGTACGCTAATGGGATTGGGTGGGAGGGGCAGCGGGGAGACGGGAATGCACCGTTGGAACATTATAGAAGCATGTATTTGATTTTTGAAACGCGTTCTGACCGGAGTGTATGTTGTTGCAGTAGGTCACGGTGGGCCGTACACTCCTGAGAGTCAGCCAATGGGAGGCTACATGTTGGACGGACAGGCTCACATGGCCTCTAGAGCTCCAGGTGACATATTCAATGCATGTTATTGTACTGTGTGTAAAAGGGGTAGTGTGTAATGTTTTTCTAAATTAGACCTGTAAGAATGATACACTTTCATGTTTTTAAAAATTTTCAGTGTCATGAGTCTGGATACGGGTTTATTATAATGAAGCTGGTTAAACCTAGTTACAAGATGAACTTACAGGATCAGCTTCCTTAGCAACAGCATAACTTCCTTAGTTACAGAATCAGTTTCCATACATACATAATTACCCATAACATTACCTTCTCTAGTTACAAGCTACACTATCTTAGCTACATTAATAACTTCCGTAGTTAAAAATCAACTTTTTACTTACAACATGAACTTCCTTAGTTACAGGACCAGCTTCCTTAGCTACAGCATTAACGTCCTCAGCTACAACATAAACTCCTGCTGTAATTATAACTTCCTTAGTTACAGGATCATCTACAGGATCAAATACATGCACAATGCATTAATATTTAGCATTTTAAGGTGCACTTAGCAATGTTTAATGGTTCAGCCCTCTAGGAATCATATGCCACAATATATAGAAAATGTTGCGATTTACTGTGCAATTCCTTTTTAGAGCAATTTTATTAGCCTCGCTTCCAGCAGAAACAGTAGCTGGACAGTTACTACAACAGTAACAGTTGGTTACTTTTTTTTTCAAAATGCAACACACGGAGCAAACATACAGCAGGAGTATTAAATTGCAGCTGTACTTCACCTAACAGGCAGCAGGGGGCTCTGTATATCACACACCGCTGCTTTAAACAGTTATTTAAACAACAGGTATTTAAATGATACTAATATGGGAGACTCGATGAATGATTTTCTTTCTCTCTCTTGCTTTCTCTCTCTTTCTCTTCGGGTCTCTGTTTATCTCTGTCTTATTCTTTTTCTCTCGCTCTTTCTTAACTTCTTATTCTGTCTCTATCGATATCTCTCTTTTGCTGTATCTGTTTCCCTCTTTGTATTTCTTCATCTTTTTGTCTCTCTTTCACTGTCTCTGTTTTTCTCTTTTTGCCTCTCTATGACTTTCTCTATTTCTCTATTTGTCTGTCTCTCACTCACTTTTTCTGCTAAATGCTATCGCTTTCTCTTTCTGCCTCTCGCATTCTTTCTCTCTTACTTTCTCTCTTTGTTCGCTCTTTGTCTCATTATATTACTGCACCCCTATCTCTTTCTCTCTCTTTCTATTTATCTCTCTCTGTCTCTCTTTCTTCTCTCTCTCTCTCTCTCTCTCTCTCTCTCTCTCTCTCTCTCTCTCTCTCTCTCTCTCTTTCTTTCTTTCTTCTCTGTCAGGTTCACTAGGGATGGGGATGGACAGTCAGTGGCACTACATGTAACCAATATCTTTTACACCTACCTAGGTGTCAGGTAAGGCAAATATCTATATGTGTGTGTGTGTGTGTGTGTGTGTGTGTGTGTGTGTGTGTGTGTGTGTGTGTGTGTGTGTAGAGAAATTTCCAGGAGACATTTATTTAACTTGAATAAAAGGAGTCTCTATTGCTAATGCTTTGTAAAAGCCAGTTGCTTTTCCACTACAGGAAAGTCTTTAGGACAGAGGAGTTTATTTAATCAGCTTTCCCTTACTGTTGTGTACAAGAAGCTTTTTTGAGTCAGAATGAAAAATGATGACTGAAAGAAAGGACAAGCTGGAGAGAGAGAGAGAGAGAGAGAGAGAGAGAGAGAGAGAGAGAGAGAGAGAGAGAGAGAGAGAGAGAGAGCACTTGTTAGTGCCTCAGCGGGAGTGCTGCTTTTCTCTCCCTCTTTGTGATTCATTGTATTCAAACAAATACATCTGTCATATCCCATAATGCCCCACAATGCCTGTACAGATGACCTCCACCCCTTCTGTATGCAATTCACTGAGCTGAGAGTGTTTACCCTCCGTAAGCTCTCCTCGTTTTTTTTTTTCTTTTTTTCTCTCTTTTGTTAAATTCACATACTATTTGCTCAGCTGTTGTTTTTTATTGTTTAATGCGAACACAGTGAACCTTGTTGCTTGAGCAGCTATAATGTCATTTCTGGTTATTTCTGGTATAATAATGAGAAATCCAGAGTACACCTATTAGGGTGCACAATTTAACCTCCTAAAATGCAACGCAATGGTACAGTGCCCTCCAAACAAATCAGTGCTCTTGGTAAATATGAGCTGCGCAAAATGTTCATTCTTCTGTGTTGGAGTGTTTCCCAAAAAAAAAAAGTTAAACAATAAAAATAAACAATACAAATTTAGCACAAAAGACAAGTTTGAGGCAGAAAGAGGTGGGCTCAAGGAATAAAGCTCTGCTGCATCCCCTATTTTATGTAGAGATATAATGAGAGTCCATTCCAACTGCACCACTATTAGCAAAGGCATTCTGGCATGTGTTTATTACTAGTGCTGATGAATGGGTTTTTTCCATTAAAGGTTCATTCATAAATGTGATTTACTGGAACAAAGAAAATACAGTTCAACGTCGAGCAAAATAGCATTTGGAAATGCTTCACCAAGACGATTCAATATAAAAGTATTTAAAGCTGTTTCTTGTGGATTTCCCTTTCAAATCAGTTTTATTTGTAGAGCCTTTTTAACAATGGATGGAATCTTGAAGAACCTGACAGAATATCCAGTGTTGATAAGTGAGCCAGAGGTGATGGTGGTGAGGGAAAAAAATTCCCTGTGATTATATGGGACTCAAAATGGATCACATCTCCATCTGGCTAACATTAAATATTCATTATAGATGAATTATTGTTGAGGTTATCAACTGTTTACTGATGGAGACTTGAGGGCTGCCATTCCCATTAAAAGTGTGAATCAGTGTCACCCAGATGAGGACAGGTTCCCTTTTGAGATTGGTTCCTCTCAGGGATTCCTCCTCATACCATCTAGGACCATCTAGTTTTTTGTCCTTGCCACTGTCACCACTGGCTCATTCATTAGGAATACATTTATAAGGGCAAATTTAGGTTGTTAAAATGAATAGAAGGTTTGGAACAATGTCCATTGTTAAAAGCATCATACAAATAAACCGAATAACTGAATTAAATTTAATTCGGTGCGAACCTGTTAATGGCACTTGTAGTTCAAAACCATTATAGCAAAACTGTTATATTAATTATATTGTCCCCATAACAACAACTTCCAAGTATTTTTTCTATTATTTTTTGGAAGCGAAGGTACCCTTAACCCTGTCTGGTAGGACACCCAGAACCAATGAAGCACGAGAAAAGCTCAATTCGAGTTACATGTCACAACAATAATTAGCACAAAGTGTTTAAAACGTTTTAAGCATCTCGTAATCGTTGTCTGTGTTGACCAGGTAGTAAAATGTTCTATAAGCCAGAACTAAAATTATTTGTATTTTCGTGCTGCTCATTAGGAAAGTCCCACAGCTGAAAATGTCGTGGTTTGGCTCTTATTACTAGTGGAAAGACGGCCCAGTTTCTGAAAACATCATCTGGTTTGTTCGACAGTGAAACCAGAAACGCTCTACACACTGTTGTTTTCTGCCTCTGAAACACACCGGCTGCTTGCTTTGGTTTAACTTTTCTTTTTTTCTTTTTTTCTCACAGCACCAAAGATGGCGAATCGTCAACGCTACAAATCCCAGAAGCCTGATAAATTACCTCTCCGTGGCTTAAGGAATGCAAGTGCCTCGCTGCCACCACAGGGACTGCTGCAGCAGGCCGTTACAGCCGTTTCGTTCAAAATGGCCGCCCCAGCTGGATTCTGGCGAGGACTGGGACATCAATCATAAAGAGTCCAAAAAAAAAGAAAACATAAAAAGAAAACCTCTCTGCTCCTCCCAGCCGTACCTGCTATAGGCCTGAAGACAAGGACTGAACTGCCTTAAAGGATACGGACGCTCAAATGTTAACCCTCAGAAAAATTATTTTATCATGGTGTTCAAATGTTTTTTGGTGTTTTTAGTCATTCTAGGGTTTCGAAGTTAAAAACGGCTCAAAAATGACCTCTATAGAAAACTTACAGTTAAAGCATCAAGTTCGCTAGTTACAACATCAACTTCCTTAGTTACAACATCAACTTCCTTAGTTACAGCATCAACTTCCTTAGTTACAACATCAGTTTTCCTTAGTTACAAAATCAATGTTCTTAGTTACAGAACCAACTTCCTTAGTTACAACATCAAGTTTCATTAGTTACCGCATCAACTTTCTTAATTACAGCATAAACTTTCCTCAGTTACACAATCAAATGTCCTTGTTTACAGAATCAACTTCATTAAGTAAAGCATCAACTTTCCTTAGTTACACAATCAGTTTACCTTAGTTAATGCATCAGTTTTACTTAGTTACAGAATCAATTTTTTTTTAGTTACAACATCAGCTCACTTAGTTACAGAATTGTCTTCCTTAGTTACAGCATTAACGACCGTGGGTACAGCATCAATGTCCTTAGTCTCAGGTTGAGTTTCCCTTGTTACAGCATTAATGATTTTAGCTACAGGAAATTCCTTAGCTATTATTATTATTTACTTTATTAATTCTTTAGTTAAAGAAGTCGCCCCCTAATTTACAGGATTAAATCCTCAGTTATTGCGTCAAGTTCCTCAGTTACAGGTTCATGTACCTTAGTTACGGCATCCACTTCCTTAGGTATAGGATTATGGTCCTTAGTTACAACATTAACTTTCTTAGTTGCACCAATAACCTGCTTAGTTACAGGATTCTGTTTCATAGTTAAAGCATCAAATTTCCTTAGTTACCAGATCGTGTTCCTTAGTTACATCATCAACCCTCTTAATTACAGGATCATGTTCCTTAGTTACAAGATTGTTTTCCTTAGTTACAGCATCAACTTACTTAGTTACAGGATCATGTTCCTTAGTTACAGCATCAACTTCCTTAGTTACAGGATTGTCTTCCTTAGTTACAGCATCAACTTTCCTTAGTTACTGCATCAACTTACTTAGTTACAGGATCATGTTCCTTAGTTACAGCATCAACTTCGTTAGTTACAGGATTGTCTTCAATAGTTACATCAGCTTTCCGTAGTTACAAGATCACGTTTCTTAGTTACAGCATCAACTTACTTAGTTACAGGATCATGTTTCTTAGTTACGAGATCGTGTTCCTTAGTTACAGGATTGTCTTTCTTAGTTACATCAACTTACTTAGCTACGTGTGCTAAGTTACAGGATCATGTTCCTTAGTTACAGCATCAACTCGCTTAGCTACAGGATTGTTTTCCTTAGTTGCACCAATAACCTGCTTAGCTACAGGTATTCCATAGCTACAGCATCAGCTTCCATAGTATTGTGAAGTCGTAATACTTAGTCACAAGGTCGTCTTCCATAGTTACAGGACCATTTGGGCATTGATGGAACAACAACCAACCGAAATCATCTCCGTTAAGACAGCAATATGGCATCTGGTAACAATACACTGATTCCTGAAGGCAGTTTCTCCAGTGTTGTTATGTTTGAATGCTCCCTGTGTGAAATGATTGTAGATACGTTGCATACTTTTGGCACATTAAATCTTTAGTAAAGATGTTGATGCTGTAATCCAAAATATCAAGGTTTCAAGCTGTTGTTCCAGCCTGGTTCTGGTGCTTGATGGTAAAAGTTACAATCGACATTACGAGGTTAAACAACACCATGTGTAAGATTTACGAGCATTTGAATAGTCCAGCAAAAAAACATATGGCCTGTTTTTTTTTAGCTAAATGTCCCAATGTTGTGTATAGGGGGTTAATTTTGTGCTGCTTCGAACTCACCCTGAAACCACACCGAATAAAATATGCATTTTGAGGTTTAACGGTGACCTTTAAGCAGTTAAAAACTATTTTCTCACCAGCAGCAGGAGAACCTGCACACATTTCAAGGATCTCCTTCACTGAGATCAACGTGGAAGTACATTAAAGAAGCGGCAAGGCTTTGAGAAAGACATTGCAAAAAAATAAACCCACAAAAATTTACCAAAAAAAAGCTTGTATTGATGGTACGGTTTGATTTTAGATGACATAGGCACTAAGCTTGCAAATTTCTAAGGTTGAATGTATAATTTTGTAGTGCTGCAAACACCAAATGCAACGATGTTTACTTTTTAACGAAACATGCCGTGGACGCATCTGCGTTTTGTTTCAAGAAAAAAAAAAAAAAAAGGATGTTTCTTGCGGTTCTTATGGGATCTGCTGCATTGCTTATCTTTTGAACGAGGAACGATGCGCAAACAAAACCCCGCAACAAAGATGATTGTAAATGTTCTGGTTTGCATCGGTACACCGTGTTCTGTATTTTCCGCACTATGTGTGTTCGTGTGTGAGAGTGTGTGTGTGCTGTTTTCATAAAACTTTTTACCTCAGTAGCTGATGGCTGTTTTCTTTTTTTTCTTTGATGGCTTAGAGCTAGAAGGTAAAGGCACACTGTAGCCGAACGAATGTGCCACCTGTAGGGTGCCTGGGAAATTGCGCCGTGTGAATACTGAGAAACACTTAATAATATAATCTATACGGCAGTTTTGTTGGATCTTGGATGAGCCATCATGTAGGTGTATTTTGTGCCACCAAAACAGCTTTGACCTGTCCAGACCTGGACTCCACAAAAGCTCCGAAAGCGTGCTGTGATATACGGCAGGAAAAAGTTATAAGCATATTTTTCAAGTATTCCTGTAGGTTGCGAATTGAACCCTTAATGGATCGGACTTGTTGGTCCCCCAGAAACTCAACTGGATTAAGATCTGCTTCAATTTGGAGGCCTTGAACTATTTGACATGTTTCTCAAACCACTCCTGAGCAATGTTTGCAGAAAGCCTGAAAGACGCCACTGCCAATAAGGTATACCGTTGACGTTAAAAGGGTTGTGGCTTTGATTACGTAGAGTTGCCAACAAGTACCTGAGCTTCTATTGAAACGTAACACGTCAGAAACGAGAGTTTTAAAATAAACTTTGTGTCCAGAACCATTTTGAGGGCTGCGGTTGAAGAGAATCAATCCATCCTTTTAGACCAATCGGAATGTATATGGTTATGGCTTTGTGTAATGATGCACGTCAGAGATGTTGAAATCTGTGGGCCGTCACACTTACTTGGAAGCACAGGGATTGGATATCGGGATGGATCGGATTCAGACACTATCCTGTAACTATGTATATATATATATATGTGTGTGTGTGTGTGTGTGTGTGTGTGTGTGTGTGTGTGTGTGTGTGTGTGTGTGTGTGTAGATGTGGGGGCTCTCAGGTTGCCCAGGAAGTTGCCCTCATTTGAAGAACAAATTAGCATCATTTAACCAGGAAACAAAACATGTCAAACCATCGTTCTAGATCAGGAGAGTCAGACTCATAGAGACTCTGTTTGGAAATTCTACCCATGTGACAAAATACAGACTTCAGTTTAATACAATTTAGAAAGTTTATTCAGTTCTCTACATATAAGCATAGGTGTAAATATAACTTTCCCATGTTCCCATGTTCTCTACATATAAGCATAGGTGTAAATATAACTTTCCCATGTTTAAACCTAATGATGATTAATGATAGTAGTTTAATACTGAGTACCCGGCATCAGAGTCCAGGTCCATTCCTATCACAAATGGTTTGAAAGGATGGACTAGCCCCAAAAAAAGACACATTTCTGCAAAATGAATACGAGGTGGTATCAAAAAGTTTTCGAGACTGAGCACCACAGATACAGTCTTTTTTTTTTTTAGAATGTCCTCTGATGTTCTTCTGCTCTTGAAGTGCACGTTGCACTCAAAACACCTCGAACGACTCATTGCAGCATCACAGTAAACTTGTCTCGGTGGCAGATTTGCTTTTTGTTTTAAATTGCTGATCGGTGCTCCCTGTGACTGTGTGTGTAGCCTTGTGCTGTCATCTGTTGGCGTGTTATAAAACTAGACTTGAAACGTTTTGATACTACCTCGCACAAATGAAATCCAATAGTACAATATACCATAAATTCAACTGACTTGCTGACTTGCTCCAAAAAAACTCCATTTTTATGCTGCCTCCACTGGTTTCCAGTAGCTGCCATATGCTCACCTACAAAGCCCAAAAACAGACCAGCTCCCCTCTACCTCACATCTTACCTCTTACCACTGCTCTATTAATCCAATAAAGACAACAATAAAGACATGCTTCAAGATTCCTCTCTGTTCTGGCACAGAGGTGATGCACAAACCTCCACTTGATATCAGAACAGCCGTTTTGTCTGATGAGCTAGCTCCTAAAGTAGCACCTACATTAGCATTAAATTAGCAAAATAACTTTTCTAAATATGTTTCTCCTTCATTTATTTATTTTAGATTTGAGACTAAATGTATTCGTAGTCTGTGTCCTAAGGAACCAGTTTTTGAAGGCCATAAGTATTGGGACGTGTTACTTACCCAGCCATATATGGTTCTTCCCCAAAGTTGGAGGCAAACAATTGTGTAGAGTGCAGTAGCATGACATTTTTAATTCCTTTGAACCAGAAAACCCAAAACCTGTTCCAGCATGACAATGCCCCTGTGCACAAAGCCATCTCCATGAAGATATGCATTCCATGGGTTGGAAGATGTGGAAGATCTCCTGCTTTGGAGCTCCAATCCTATCGAATGCCTTTAGGATGAATGTGAATGCGGACTGCACCCCAGGCCTCCTCACCTTCTCCACAGTACCTGACTTACTAACACCCTTGTGGCTAAACGAAATCTCACGCAAATCTCCCCAAATTCTAGTGGAACATTTTTCAGAAGAGTGGAGCTCATTATAAGAGCAAATGGGAACTAAATGTGGAATTGGATGTTTAAAAAGAATGAGATGGTGAGCACTATAGAACTAAAATAGTTGCCTTTATACTCTAGCTGCATGTTTTTCTCCTGATCAAGTCTGAAGAAAGAGACGGTCATAAAGCTTTTTTTATTTCCAAACTACTTTCCTGTAGATTTTATAATTGTCGCAGGACTTGCGCACATTTTATTTTTAATGTCTGGGAATTCCTTTTTCTTTCTTTTTTTTTTTTCCTTTTCAGAAAGGACCTGAAAACTTTGAACACTTTAAACTCTTAACACTCGCGTGCATAAAAGGAGGGATGGAATATGGAATACGTTGCTTGCCACAGTATCCCGGCTACATTAAATCAGATCTAAGCAGAGCGTAAGCAAAAAAAAAAAAAAAAAGATGTATGAATCCTGACGTCACCTTTGTGCTCTTTTTTTTTCTCAGTACACCCAGACTCGAGGCTCTTCTAATCAGCGAGCGATGATATCATCAGTAGCAAAAAAAATAAAAAAACAAAAACTGTGTCTATTCAGGAAATATCCGACTCCAATAGTCTACTGGTGCAAAGGATTCATCTATCAACTAAAGTACTTCTGTGTGTGTGTGTGTGTGTGTGTGTGTGTGTGTGTGTGTGTGTGTGTGTGTGTCTTATGGGGCACATTAAGCATGGACAGACACATAAAGAACATTCAAAGGCTGAGGCAGCCGTATAGCAGTAAAAAGAAGGGGAAAAAAAAAAAAGACAGAGAGATATGGTCATGTCCAGGCGGTCATTAAAGCGCTGGGGAGATTTACAGGCCGTGGATCAGTGCGTAGACTAACTTATTCACAGCGAGCCATCAGCACAGAGTGAAACAGCAGGAACACTAATGATATACTGCATGCACTTTCCTCTCCAAACAGACAGCACAAGCAGGCCTTTCTGTTACAGAGTGGACGTTGCGTTCCGCCGGCTTCTTACTTAATTAAAGATTGAGCTAACCTTTAAACTAGCCGTGTAATTCATGGACGAAATAAAACACACGTAACAGCGCATGAAAATAATCCCAGACAGCGTGGAAGTGGAGTTTTACTGTTACTGTCTCGAAGCGTGATTAATTTTCAATACTAAGGTGATCCAAGAGACAAGTTCGTTCGTGTGTCTATTACGTATAACAACTCGAATCCTGACCAATAGCAACACAGCAATATGGATCTATCTATCTATCTATCTATCTATCTATCTATCTATCTATCTATCTATCTATCTATCTATCTATCTATCTATCTTTTTACAATCCATATGCTGTGCAAGAATATAAAAATAAATAATAATAATATTAATAATATTATTTAAATAAATTATAATAACAAATATGCAATGACACAGGTATTGTTAGAGGAGGAAGACATCTACAGAGACGGCAGGAGAAGGAGAAGTGTAGAAGAGTGGAGGTTCAGGTTGGTACTTTAAATGTTGGCACTATGACTGGTAAAGGGAGAGAGGTAGCTTATATGATGGAGAGGAGAAAGGTAGATATGCTGTGTGTTCAGGAGAACAAGTGGAAAGGGAGTAAGACCAGGAACATTGGAGGTGGAGGTTTAAACTGTTTTATCATGGTGTGGATGGAAAGAGAAATGGTGTAGGGGTGATTCTGAAGGAAAAGTACAGTAAGAGTGTAGTGGAGGTAAAGAGACTTTCTGATAGGGTGATGAACGTAAAGCTGGAAGTTGAAGGCGTGATGATAAATGTCATCAAGTGCTTATGCTCCACAAGTGAATTGTGAGATGGAGAAGAAGGAAAAATTCTGAAGTGAGTTGGATGAAGTGGTAGAAGGTGTACCTAGGAATGAAAGATTGGTGATTGGGGCAGACTTTAATGGGCATGTAGGTGAGGAGAGGTGATGAGGAGGTGATGGGTAGGTATGGCTTTAAAGGATGGAAATGGCAGTGGTGAATACATATTTTATAAAGAAGTAGGATCATAGGGTGATGTATAAGAGTGGAGGAAGGTGCACACAGGTGGACTATGTTTTATGTAGGAGATGCAACCTGAAGGAGATTGGAGACAGTAAGGTGTTGGCAGGGAACTGTGTAGCTAGACAGCATCGGATGGTGGTCTGAAGGATGGTTTTGGAGGTGAAGAAAAGATGAGAAGAGTGAGGACTGGAAAAAGTATATGATGGTGGAAACTAAAGGAGGAAGACTGTAGTGTATGATTTAGATGCTGAAAGATTGAACAACTACTGCAGAAGTGATAAGGGAAATGGCTAGGAAGGTACTTGGGGTGACATCTGGAAATATAAAGGAAGAAAAAGAGACGTGGTGGTGAAATGAAGAAGTGCAGGAGAGCATAAGGAGAAAGAGGTTGGTGAAACAGAATTGGGATCAACAGAGTGATGAGAAAAGTATGATCCACTGTGGTGACCCCTAATGGGAGAAGCCGAAAAAAGAAGAAGAAGAAATGTGCAAATTAATTACATGTCAAAAACCCAGAAATAAAATACTCCAAAAACAAATATAATACATAAAGTGCATAACACAAAACAAAAGAAAATAAAAATGATTACAAAGCAGCACTAAGATAATCCTTTATACATCTTTTATAGCACATTAAAGAACAATATTATCTTCTAAATTTTGCTACATGGGATAAACCATTCCATAATTTAATACCCCCTAAATCTTATCAAATCTTGACCTCTACATGTAAGAATTTTAGCAAGATGAAAATCTGAAAAATGATGTTACGTGACAGTGAACCTGTGAACTTGCTTTAAAATAAATTCTAAATATATTCTGAATATATCTTATACATGAAAACACATCATCTGTCTGTCTGTCTGTCTGTCTGTCTGTCTGTCTGTCTGTCTGTCTGTCTGTCTGTCTGTCTGTCTGTCTGTCTAAACACAACTACCAGACACAGGGCTAAATCCAGGTCCTCTTACACACACAATGACGTCCACTCTTCCCTTGATATACGAGCGGCGCTGGCAGGGCCACCTCAGTGGGTATTTGGGAATATCCAAAGATGAAGGCGCTGTAACACAAGCATGTGCGTAAATCTGTTTATTGGGCTAAAGTTATTTAACGTAGCAACATCTCAATAAAAAGGAGACATTAATAGGGTCTGCTAAGTGTGACATCAATATTAACAACAGCTGCAAATTTGATGAACAGTCAATAAACATATAAGCAGCATGACATGGTGGAAAACACTGTATACACTGGTGAGCTTTCAACTTGGCAGATAGCAACATATGCGTGTGATAATCAGGTGTCTACATAATTTTGGTTGTATAGTGTAAACAACATCAAATTATTCCTTGATAATCCATTTTCTTCATTTCATATCTTTTCTTTTGGTTGCACTGCTTCCATTTGTGTATGGTTATGTTAGCATTAAAAAAAATTATAAAAACTAGCAAATTTGTTGTTATCCAATCATATTTCCACTATTATGTGATGCCAAGGTCAGAGAAATCTGCCTCCAGAATCAACAGTCCAATGCAACACTCTGTAATACAGTGTTTTTGTGTAATTTTGATAATTTCTATAGCCATGGCATCATACTGATGGTATTAAGAGGTGGATTGATTTAGGTACAATGCCAACGAAGGCCTTGGTGTAAAATGCATGGCCAGTCACTGATATTACACCCTTTGCATTGAAAGTTAGAAAGGTCAGGTCTTCCTTGATAACTTTGCTGACAGAAATGTTGTATTCTTTTAATATGCATTTATTTGTCACATACATTACAGCACAGTTAAAATCTTCCTTTGCATTAAGAAGCTGGTATTATAAGGATGCTGGGGCCAGAGCACAGGGTCAGCCTTGAAACATCATCCCTCAAGCAGAGAGGATTAAGAGCCTTGCTCAAGACCCCCATGGTGGCATGTTGGTGGTGCAGTGGCTTGAACCCCCTGACCTTCTGATCAGTTGTGTCCGGCTGCAAAATGTTTTATGTATTAAAAATTTTTTTTTTTTTAATTATGTTTTTTTTATTAGGTTTCCATTTTTCGACCCATTGCTACACAACATTCTGTAGTGATAAATTGTGTGGTGTTGTCAAGTGGTGATGGGTCGTTTATAAACCAACGATTTGTTGTCTTTAATTTATCTCAGAAGAACGAGTCGTCTCAAAGAGTGATGAGAATGAGCAAAGCATCGCAAAATCATTGTAGGTTATGTACGGGACACAAAATCGAGAAGTTCATCATGAGTCATCTGATCAGACTCGTTCTTTCTTTTATAATGTGACTCTCACAGACGCTCCTAAATGCAATAAATCAGGTCCGAATCTTGACATTATTGTTATAATAATTATGAAAGTCAAGTAAAAAAAGAACTAATGACACGGACAAGGAGATATGAGCTACTTTTTTTGTTTATCATCATTTGTCCTTAGCTGCATTGTCATATTTTTAATATAGGACCTATAATCAAATTGTGTGTATGCAGACGTGTTGGGGGGGGGGGGGGGGATCTGCTTATTGAAAATTAAACATTTTAATTTATTTCTGATTAAATTAACAAAATAAAAAAAAAAAACGTTCATTTTGATGAACGAGATTAAAAAGAACCAAATCACTAACATGATGATCTTCACATCACTGTTGTGAAAAAAAAGACAAAAAAAAAAGACAAAAAAAAAAGACAATACGCATTTGGAACGCAGGTTGTATCCTCTCGAACGCACCGCGCTCGAACGGACATGCGCACTAGATCTTTGGAAATGAAACAGTAAATGGCGGGTCGTTTGAATGAACGAAAACAGAGCAGCCATGTGGACGCTGAGAGCTGCAAGGGGGAACCGATCAAATAATACAACTGAACTTTTAATGTTTATATAAAATATGCGCTGTGGGCGGCAGGAGTCAGCATGAACCGAGGGAGGAAGACCTGCACCTGGACGCCGGAGGAGGACACCCGTGAGCAGCCTGGACTACTGGCAATTACACAGAATAGAACAAAAACAAACAGACTGAAGAGGAGCCCGAGAACCAGTCAGACCCAGAAATCAGATATTATTCACTTTAGATCGGAAGAAGGTGAGTCGGAGTTCGGTTTGGACTTGTAACCCAAAATATTTCTGTTTATTAGTATTAAAACGTGTTGACGTTTGTCAGTTAATATATTTAAGACAATCGTAATGATAATAATAATTACTATTATAAATTATATATTAATCAATAAATAAATAATACATTGGAATAGATATTTACCCAAAATGGGCGTGGCTTAACCCGGAAATGGGTTTGTTAGCTCGTGACTCATTTGGTTGTGACGTCATTTGAAAATGGCCGCTCTCGAAATGAACTGTTATTATTATTATTATTATTATTATTATTATTATTATTATTATTATTATTATTATTAACACTATAAACAGGAATAATACAATGAGAATATTCGTTTAAAGGAAAGTAATAACCCAGTGTCAGAGTAAATTGGAGCAATAAAATAGATACACAGTACTGTGTAAAAGTTTTAGGCAGATGTCAAGTGTCAATAGTTTTTTTTTATTTTTTTTATCAATTAACAAAATTAAAAAATAAATGAATAGAAGAGAAATCCAAATCAAATCAGCACTCTATGCGTGTCAATTTTCTTTTTCGAACTTTTCCAAACATCTTGGAGAACTAACACCAGATCATCTGTGGGTGTAGGTTTCTGATATCCTTCTGTGTATCCATTTAATCAGAGACAGACTCAATAGTTCTGAAAATAGTTCTTAATGACATTGAGTGTGTGTTTGGGATTGTTGTCCTGCTGCAGAATAAATTTGGGGTCAATCAGGTATCTACCCGCATTTCTCAGCATTGAGGATCCTCACCAAATCTCCTACAGTATATACAGAAATGCAGTATAAAGTTACAGGAATCCTCCACCATGCTTCACTGTTGCCTGCAGACACCCATTATTGTACCTCTAGTTTAGATTTTGACTTCTCAGTCCTGAGCACCTGCTGCTATTTTTCTGCAGACTTCTCCAGAGAGTACAGGGGTGTACCTTTGGGGAGTCCCTAATTGAGAAAACATCTGGTTTTGAGTCAGACCATTTTACTTAATTAATATGAATTTCCCCATGATAAGAAAATTAATACTCATTAGTGGTATTGTACACATTCTTAAGCATGTGTAATTTGCTGAGCTGCCTAGTTAATCTCTTAACTTTGTTCTGTAAGCTACTTATTTTTCGTTCACATCGATCCAAAGTCAGACTTATGCATCGCCTGGCTTTTTTATTGTCTATGAAATCAACTCAACAGACAGATGACATGACTCAAGATAATTATTGGTCCACCTAATCACATCGCCCAAGTGTTTGCCTCAAAGACTCTGTGATGGAGTTCAAAACCGGTGTAACGGAGAGACGACGTAACTCATCTCAAGATTTAATGGGAATTATGCTAATATTCCAGTGAATGCACATTTTGAATGGAATTTTAAATGCGGATTTATAGGATGATTTAGCGGTTGTCTTTGTCCCATAAACTTAAATCCACATGAAAATTTATTTGTTCTCTTGTGTCGGAATTAGAGGTCGACCGACATGAATAAAAGGCACAGATAGTTTTTCCGAGTTGCGTTATGCAGTATGAAAGTGGCCTCTGCAGGCGAATCACTGACGACATGTGCTGTTTATTTGAAGTGTTTTTTTTTTTGTTTTTTTTATAAATTTATTTTGAATGTAACTTTACATTTGTGTTCCTTTTTGTTACAGTTTGAATGTGGGTCTTTTATTTTCCTTTATATTTATGAATATAATTTATATATTTAAATTGACTTTCATTTAGCACATTTTTATGGTTCAGTCATGGTTTTTTTTTTTTTTGTATGTTTGTTTTTAGGAAAGCCAGCTATCGGTATCGGTACGATCAACTATCTGTCGACCGCTAGTCAGGATGCATCTATGATTCTGAGACTGAGACTATTTGAGTAACAACATTTTGTTTAATAATTGGTGCTTTCTCTTGCAGGTGGCCATAATGCATAGGATCAATCTTTTTTAGGTTCTACTCTTTGTCTAAACTGTACATGGATTCAAATATTTAAATGCAATGTTCTTTTAAGTAAGTAACTGGAGATACCTACAACTTCTTACACCTCTATTTGATCAAATTTCTCATAATCAGATTTCAAAACACCAACCCGTGTCCAGAAGGTGGGGTTCAGGACTCCCGTCACGGACGAGTCCCCAAATAATGATTCTGAGTTCCAGCATGAAATCATCTGGGATCCAACATCTCCCTGGACTCCTGTCAGAACTGGCAAGTTGGCTGTAATCCCATACAACTTTACTGTTGCTCGTGGAACAAATTTGTGATCATGTAATCATTCTGGATTTAGGACGGGGCCGGAGGAGGGCCGCTGTTTTCAAATCGGTGGACATTGCAGACATCGCCAACAGGATAGCTCCAAAGGTTATTAGCAAATACAAAGCGATAGGTCTATGTGTCGTTCGTTGAGGCGTACATCAGCTTTGGTGTCATGATTTTTGTATTTTAGAGCAAGAGGCCGGAGGCGGCAGAGTCTTCTTTGCTGCAGTGGATCGGGGACACGGCTATTCCATGCACTCCGGAAATCCGAGAGCCCAGGATGAAGCCCAAACCAACAAGGTCTGATACTAAACCACTTTTCATATAAGCAGTATGTGGTGTAAACTGGCTTGGTAAAGAAATGATAATATAGAGGTTTTATGATGTTCATTCACTAGTGCACCATTTTTAGCCCTGACTTTAAATCCATAGTAGGAAATATCGAGAGCACTTAAAATGTCTTGCATCTTAATGCCAGGCTAAATAATATCTTGTTCCTACACAGACAAAACCCTGTGGATGACTTGCTGAAGTTAGCAAAACAGTTTGACTTCAACATGATCCAACAGGAGGAAGCTGATCTCCAACCAAACCCTCAGAACTCTATGAAAACCACGCATGAAGACCAGGATCTGTTTTCTGATGAGATCGACCTCCCAGCTTCACCACAGACTCACTCTAAAGCCGAGAAGCCACCACCGGATTTGGAGGACCAAACGGTCATTGGTGATCCTCTGGACGATGATCTGGATTTGCTTTTTGAGGGGTCGACACAGACGGTCAGCAACCTGAGCCAGGGTTTCAGCACATGTTCTCATGGCGTGGATAAATGCGCTCTACAGTTTGGTGTGAATCGAGCGAATACAGACTCGGTAAAGACGCCTGGTGTCACTCGAATGGGTGGAGCGTCTGATTTAAGCAAAGTCATGCAAGTAGCTGACGATTTTGATGACGATTGGAACAATGATGATTTGCTGGACGACTCGCTGGTGATGGCGATGACTCAAAACCCGGAACTGTTCTCTGTGCCTCAGCACAGCTCGACACAGAAGCAGACGAACAAAAATGACAGCTCATCAAACACTGTTCCTCCTCAGAACGGTTATAAAGAAACGAACTCTGGAGAAGGGCAAAGGTTCTCCCAAAAACTTGAGAGCTTTCAGAATGGCCAATGTTGGAACAAGGCTACACGAAGTGCAAGGAAAGTTGAATTTCATGCGCCAAACAGTTCAGGAACTGGTATGTCGAAGGTTCTTCTTCCCGGTAAAGTTCTATCAATAGTTCCTGGTTCCCATGGTGTATCTACAACTACTTCTCAACTCAAGAAACCAATGGAAATCCAACCATGGAAGGTTCAATCCACAGTTCCAATTCCTTCCTTTTCCAGATTGGACTCTCCTAGATCTGGTCACTCGGCCACCAAACTCACTGTTCCTATGCTGAAGATCAATGCAGTTAGTGAGGAGAAGAAAAACCACGTAACCCCGGAGGAGGATGTCCTCACTGACTTCGCATCCGAGGACCTGGATTCCATCTTTGCATCGGACGACATCTGGGAAGACGGGGCAGAAGATGATGATGCTTTGTTCTCGGAAGCCTGCGAGAAAGTGGAAGATATCATGACTGAACAGGAACCTCCTCGAGAAGCGCCCATATTAAAACCAACACCGCGGAGCAGTCAGTGCACCACTGATAAACGTGAAAACGTGGTTTTTCAGCCCTCTTCGTCCAACGCTCAGGTTTATGCCCTCTGTCGAGCGCCATCGAGTACGGCAGTTCTTCCTGGAGCACGTTTCAATAACACTTCAGCAACGGACAGCAGAATGATGAAGTCATCAGAGAGCAGGTATAAATTCAGCCATTTTAAAAGCACTATGAGAACAGAAAGTCCCACCTGCACTGCAGCTAGCGAGGTTTGTAAGAGCGCCACGGAAACCACCGTCCAGTTATATCGAAGAATTCGAGATGACCATCAGTTCCCAAAGCCTAATAGCACCTTAAACGTTGGACCGGCTGTTTCTAAAGGTAAGATAATTGCATTACATATAACGTATAACTATAAATATTTGCACCTTTTCAGGTTTACTCTAAATAAAGGCGTTTGTGTGTGTACGATTTAAGGCAATAATAATTGGCATTTTAAATGCTAATAATTGATATTGCACGGAAAAAGAAAGCTATACAGTCAACCCTCGTTAATTCAGGGTTTGGAACTCGCAGCTTTGAAAATTTGCAGGTTCTCATTTGGAGACAGGATGTGCATTTAGCATGTTGGCAAATTAAATCGGCTAAATGCTCCTGTGTCCCTCACAGATCATGGAAAGTGGAACTTCAATCTTTGGGGTCACCACCAGAAATGTCCAATTTGGACTCCTCTGTCCACAGAACGTTGTTATTCACACTCCAATCCTAGTGTGTTTTTCTATTTTTGTTTGTTGCATAGAAACAAATGTAACCTGCCTTGGTCTCATGAAGTATAAATCACAAGGTGTTTCCAAATGAATTATTGTTTTAATTCTTTATGCATGTTGATTATTGAATGATGGCAGATTTTTTTTTTATTTTCTGATAAAAAATGACTGCTGGTGTTCACTCTTTCTGTGTAAAATGACCAAATAAATATTATTTCCTAAATATTTTTAACATTAAGTGATAATGGGTTGTGATTATACAGATGCGAGCAAAGCGGCGGTGACGAGATGCAGCGACTCTGAGATCGAGAAGAAGAAGCAGCAGGCCATGGAGAGGCGGAGACTCCGATTGCTGGCCAATCAGAACCTCCGAGCTCCGGTATGACGCCGCTTAATCGCGAAAATGACCCGGCGAAGATGGCAGGTCCAAATCGTTTAACGCTCCCAGCATTAAATTGCCCTGTTTGGGGATAACAGACTGGATCTTCTCACGGTCAGTCGTTTTGAACAGAATCTCGAACAGCTGAGCCTCAGCAGGGGCTTGTCAGATGAGCGTGTCCTGCTCCGGGACATCTCAAATCCAGGAATTTCGGGGAGGTTCGGAAATTCTGCAGCACATCTATCACGCTGGCACTTTTAGACGGTTGTAGTGTTCGATGTCTTTCAGCTTTTTCTGTGATGGAACTGGTTCTAAATGTTCTTAATGTTTTCTAAATGTGTATATATTCTTTTCTTGTACAGATGAAAAAGAAAACCATAAGATCACTACTAGTGGATAATATTTTAATACTAATGTTTTATTTCCATTCTATTAAAATGATTCGTCCAAACCATCTCCCAGCTACAGCACTTCTTAAACATCTAAACTGCAGCTACACTGTCTAGTAGAGATGATCTCATTCACTCAGACTGACAGACCAACAACCAGGTTTTACCTCCTTCATTGGGACTGACAGGCTCACTGAAGGCCATGAGGATAGTCTGGCACAGAGGCCACACCTTCAGTAAGGTTTACACAATGGTCATACCTCCTTCACACAGAGAATTAGAGAGGCCAGGCCTCCTTCACTGAGATGGCCACAGAGGCCACGCCTCCTCTATTTACCTGATAGGCCACATGCCTATAAAGGCCACGCCTCCTCTATCTTTACCCGAGAGGCCCCATGCCTATAGAGGCCACGCCTCCTCTGTTTTCCCGATAGGCCATGCCTCCTCTATTTGCCCGATAGGCCACATGCCTATATAGGCCACGCCTCCTCTATCTTTACCCGAGAGGCCCCATGCCTATAGAGGCCAGGCCTCGTCTATGTTTACCTAATAGGCCCTATGCTTATATAGGCCACGCCTCCTCTGTTTGCCCAAAAGGCCACATGCCTACATAGGCCATGCCTCCTCTATCTTTACCTGATAGGCCCCATGCCTATAGAAGCCATGTCTCCTCTATGTTTGCCCGATTTGCCACATGCCTATATAGGCCACGCCTCCTCTATGTTTACCCGACAAGCCCCATGCCTATATAGGCCACACCTCCTTTTTGTTTACATGATAGGCCCCATGCCTATATAGGCCACACCTCCTTTTTGTTTACATGATAGGCCCCATGCCTATATAGGCCATGCCTCCCCTGTTTACCCGATAGGCTCCATGCCTATAGAGTCCCCATGCCTATAGAGGCCATACCTCCTCTATGTTTACATTGTAGGCCCCATGCCTATATAGGCCACACCTCCTCTATGCCATGCATCCTTCACTGCGATGGTCACAGAGGCCACACCTCCTTCTCTAAAGTTACCTGACAGATTGACTGACACAGAGGCCACACCTCTTTCAGTAGGATTGCCATGGTTCCTTTATCTAAACACGGGGCACAGAGGCAACGCCCTTTCACCTATACTGGCACAGAGACCATGCCCAATTTTACATAATCAGAAGTAAGTACGGTTTAGAGATAGAAGTGTAATATTTAGTGTTCATGCACAGACTGTAACGTTGCAGCCGTTTTCTGGTCTGGAGTGACGCGACCAGAGCAGAGGTAGATTCAGGTGAGATACTGCGCCGGTCTCGCTAGTGAGCTCACTGACACCTGTGTGACTGCAGCACACCTGAAAGATGACTCCTGCTGTTATCAAGCTTCAGGGAGGTAACTGTAGAAAGCACTGTGTTTAAAAAAAAAAAAAAAACCCTGTGGCCATGGCATGTCATTATTTCATCTGTCTGAATGGCATTGTGCCTTTGCGGAGTGTGTGTTTACATAAAGCTTGTAACAAAGCCTCTATACCTTGTTCCTGAAGCTGTAATGGAATTATACACTCAAAAGTACATCACTGATACTCAAGAGCCACCTGTGTGTGAGGCTTAAGAATGGAATGATTCGCTTTGCCCGGCAATGAGAGGTACAGAAACCGTCGAGACCACAACAACCGCCACCGTAACTCACCAACTTTTGTACTGTGATTTTATGCATATCGTGAACAAATACAGCAATATTAAGCCACGATTTGCAAATTCGAGGCTGTAATATATAACGCTAGTTTTTGATTTCTCCCCAATTGACCCTTTTAGAAGAAATAAACGTCTGTAAACACTGTAAAGACAAACGAAAAATGTAGACAAATCAAATACATTTGTTTTAATGACATGATCTCAAAGGGTATTATTTTTCCAGAATTCTCTCACAAAGCCTTTGTCATTTCTGACCCTTAAAATGTATTATGACGCTTATAGCTGAATAATCACACCGTTATACTGTATATGTTCAAATACCCGTCACTACATCACTGTGGAGGGTCAGAGAGAATCGGTGTTAAGTTCCCACAGTGATATATATTCACTCAGTTGTGTATTCCCTCAATATGATACCTAAATGTTCCTGAGGTCATTCTTAGGGGTTATGGGGTCATCAAAGGTCAGACCACCTTAGGTAGCTACCCTAGACCATAACCACATGACCCTCAAGCTGGTTTAAAATGTATAGATTTTTCATGATAAGGGTTTTTTGACACCTAAACCTAAGATTGTGGGTTTTTTGGCTGTTATAATAAGCGCCACTCTTCTGGGAAGATGTTCCACTAGATTTTGTGGAGATTTGTGTGAGACTCATTCAGCCACAAGGATGTAAGTAAAGTCAGGTACTGATGTAGGAGACCTGGGGTGCAGTCAGTGTTCACATTCATACCAGAGGTGTTCAATAGGGTTGGAGGTCTATAGCAGGATCTTCTACTCCAACTCATGGAAAGCAGATCTTCACGGAGCTGGTTTTGTGCGTTGTCATGCTGGAACAGTTTTGGGTCTTTTTGTCTCTCAGTGATGGGAAAATTTCATTTCCGAAGACGGCCTATACAATTGTGATACTCCAAAATTGTGGTAGGAGTTTGGGGAAGAATCACATATGACTGGAAAAGTCTGGTGTCCCAATCATTTTTCCACATGGTGTATCTTCTATCTAGCTGAAGAACCATTTTGACCTCAGATCTGACTGGTCAGATGTTAATTCCCATCACAGGTTTATATCCTCACACTCGTTCGTCTAATATTCTACGTTCTATAGCGAAGGATCATTCACTTGGACGTTCTTTTTCGCTTTTTGGGAAGGTGTCCAGTTCCAGCAATTTGTAACCAAGTCTTAAGACAAAAGAACCCCTTTTTCCTAAACATGTCTCAAGAAACAAAAAATGAAGTCTGGACAAATGTATGTGTGAGTAGATTTATTAAGTTTATAAAAGAATAAAAAAGAAAACCAGAGGCTGGTGAAGGAATGTTGCATAGGATTAAATCGATTACAACGAATAGAGCCACCAGGAAGGAGGAAAAGAGGAAGTCCAAGGAGGAGGTTTATGAATGTGGTGAAGGGGAACATGCAGGTAATTGGGTTCAAAGAGGCAGCTGTAGAGGACGGGGGGAATGGAGACGGATGATCCGCTGTGGCGCCCCCTAATGGGAGAAGTTACTGTATTTCTATGCAAATGTTTGCCTTCGAGATCAGGTCGATCACAGCCTACACAACAGAAAATCTGAGTTTCCCGATTAGAACAGGTATATATGAATATATCAATTATCCAGTGAATCTTTGAAGATGAAAAAAGCGAGCCACCAGAGTTCGTTTCCCTTCAAACGAGACGAAAGAGAATGTTAAAGAGGCTTAAAAATAGCCCGCTTCTTTTTTTTCCGTCTTCGTCGTGTCCTTTTCTCCCCCCTGCACTGATAAACACGTTGTTATCAGCGACCCACATGGGGCTGAAGTCACCCGAGAGTGCCGCTGAACTCGGCGTGACCCCGCTCTCCTGTCCTCTCCGCTTTACACAGAGCTTCTGCCTTTCATCAATTATTCCCCTGTAACCGGCCGGGAGGGACACCGATACGGAAATCTACGCTGGCTCTGTATCTACAGCGACACCGAGCCGCCGGGGGAAGCAGAGCGGCACCGAATAAATACCTGAGCACATCCACCGACTCCGGGTCTCCTTACCTTCTCTGAACCTTTT
>NC_139593.1:5679783-5714572 GCF_946808225.1 Silurus aristotelis
AGAGAGAGAGAGAGAGAGAGAGAGAGAGAGAGAGAGAGAGAGAGAGAGAGAGAGAGGAAAGGCAGGCTTATTGATAAGATTCACGATTAACCGTGTTTAAGTCGTGATAACGAAAAGAAAACTTTGATGTCAAGATCATGAGGAAACAAGAAAGAAAAAATAGCTCACAATTTTCCATATATTTATTTTATTATACATCCCTCCAAAATAAAGAACAGCAGGCTTTTTTTTTTTTCCTTACGAGCTTCAAATGTTTTATTTATTGTCACGAGTGGCATTTTAATGGTTCCCACAGCATATGACGCAGCATGCAGAGATGAAGAGGCCCAAACAAACAAACAAACAAACTAATAATAATTTCAACAAAAAATAAAATTAAATCCTACAACTGAAATATTAGAAACCCCCCCTCTACCGCAACTCCTCCCCCAACACCCCCCCCAAAAACCCCCACCACCATCACGAGGTAACAAACTGACCAACAAAGTTATAGAAAGCAAAAAGTCTGTACAAAACATCAGGAACTGGGGATTAAAAAATTAAATAAAATCCTAAAAACGAGCCCCTGTTTCCACTGGGTCCCGAGTGAAGCTTTGCGTAATCAGTCTGTTTCAGATTATTGGATTCATCTCGTCGTTATAAGAAGTATGGGTACGAGATGTAATCGAGTTTTTATTGTTGGTTTTTTTTCTCTTCATATTTAAAACATTTACCAAAAAAAGTTTGGCAACATCCATGTATTTATATGCAAGTGTCATTCATAGATCAATTCGTACATTATGTAAACAAGAGGATTGGGTTTTTTTTAGTTTTTTTGCCCCCAAAAGTCGGACCCACATGCACAGAGAAAAGAAAGACACCCGCCCGTTTCATGCAAAGCACATCACCAGGCCGTTAAAGACTTTTATATATTGTTGGGGAAAACGCAAGTCGTGCAGAGCGTAGTTTAGAAAAGAAAAAAAAATCAAATACAGTAGTCGTGACAGAGTGCGAAGGAGAGCGAGAGCGCATCCTGGTGGTCATTCAGAAGGTGACTCAGGCTTTCATCACTGTAAAATATAAATAAAAAAATAATAATAAAAAAAAAAACAGCGCTAATGTAAAAGCCGACTGCTAGTGCTCTGCAGAAACCTCGTAACTCAAATCAACTCAACTTGAATAACTCAAAATGGTCACGTCTAAATAGTTTCCAGCATCAGACGTTGTTGTCTATAGGAGTTATTAATAAGGTCGATGAAAGCGGTAAAAAACAAGCACTTTTCGAATTTCATAACTGGAGAAATATACGCCTGCTGCACGTGACGTCGTCCAGGTTCTCAGGCTAGCAAGACTTAATGACACTTGTGTGGTGACTGAAGCCACGCCCTCTAATGCCATGGAAACCAGATGCAGGTACAGTATTGATCTGTCGAGCTATAGCGAACTCCAAAGTTCTGGTTAGTGACACCGATGTCACGACTTCAGTGTAACCACATGTTTTCTGAGGAACGCGCTATCTGCTCTCTTTCTCGTCCCTGAACTCAGACCTGAATAATTTCTACCGTTTCCTACACAAAAGCTGATCAATGCATGTGTCTAATACACACTTGATTCTCGATTGGTACTTCTCAGGTATAATCCACTGTTTTGTCTGATTTGAGAGATCAAAGACCCTGGTAAAGACATCACAACACCCATCCTTCACCTATCCAGTATGCAAGTGTGTAGATCGAAACATAGCCGAGGGTTTTAAAAGCGAACGTCAGCCCTGAGGTTTCACGTGGGGGGACGAAACGCTAACAGTCCATCCGTTCTGATATAGAAACAAAAACCCGGTCGCGACTTCACAGAGGCGGAAACGTTAAAAGCACGTCGTTTCGTGAGACCCAAAATCTCCACGTGAACCTTCCGTCCTGTTCATTACCAAACGCTAAATATACTAATATTGGGGACGCAGATGGCACCGTGTTCATCCTGTGTGTCCGTGTGCCTCGTGATCTGACGGATGGAAACATTTTCTGTTTAAAAAAAAAAAAAAAAAAAAAAAAAAAAGGATATATATCTGTCTGAATATATTTATATCTCGTAGAAGTAAACCGCAAGTCTGTGCTCAATAGGTCGCATTTATTTTAACCTACAGAGGGAAAAAAAAGCTCGGACTACATCTGAATAGCGTAGCAATATAAACGTCTCGTTCGCCCCTCACACACACACACACGCGCGCACACACACACGCACACAGGCACGCTCGCATCTTATTACAAAACAGTCCTAATGTTTCACCTTTTCTAAAGCAGGAAACAAACAAAATAATAAAAAAGTGAAAAGGATCGTTTTGAAAGCGGTTTGTCCGTACAGAACCAGAGAAGGATTTCCATACTTATTATCCATATTTATTTTATAGCTCCTTTAACAATAACTCTCTCTCACACACACACACACACACACACACACACACACACACACACACACACACACACACACACACAGTTTTGATTGGCACTTCATGCTCTTATCTGCGCGCTGTGATCAAAAGTACGTCGTGTTGCGTATCGAAACGACTAGACGAACTCCTTGTACACCTACATCCTCATAAAAAAAAAGACCAAAATATATATATATATATATATATATATATATATATATATATATATATATATATATATATATATATATAAATAAAAATAATCCCCCCTTCAATTATGAACAAGAAAATCAACACACAAACACACACAAACACACACACACACACACAAACACACACACACACACACAAACACACACACACACACACACACACACACACACACACACACACCCTTTCTCCACCAAACTGAAATGCTTGCCCAGTGCCTGAAAGCCGTTTCTCCTGCTGTACACGGCATGTCACAGATCATCGTCGTGCTCGAGAACACTTGATGAATGGCGTCTTGAGACATGGGGGGAGGTGCGGGTGGGAGGTGGTCACAAAGCAAAAATACTTCTGCGTAAATAGTGAGAAACTGAAAGAGGAACAAAGGAGATAAGAGGAGCGCTTATAGCTGGGCACTGCAAGCTGATTCTCAGGTATGGAGGAGAACGGGGGGGGGGGGGGGGGGTGTTTTAGAAAGAGATGGAGTGATTGAAAAGAAAGAGAGAAAGAAAGAGAGGCGTTTGGTAAAAGGGGAGTCTTCCGTCCGTTCACACGTCCACCACCATCTTTTTGTGAATGTCTAAACCGCCGACAACCTGGAAGACACAGGAGGATTGTCAGGGTTAGGACCAAGATCCTGAAGCTCGTGGTCAGAAAAGTGCACGGCGGATTATAACATATAAGGCTGATGTAACGAACGTGATCATAAATACGTTTAAACAAAGCTTTGAAAATTTGCTTATCGCTCAATAAGTGTATATATTAAATACAGACCCTGATCTGGATGAAGAAGTGTAAGGGAAGGAGAACTTTATCAGCTGATCTTCTAGCGTATTTATTATTATAATAATCTTTATTTTACGTGGCGCCTTTACTAGTTACATCTCAAAGTGATTCAAATCCCGAAACGCTTCACTCACCGCGCAGAACTCCTCGAAGGATATCCTGCCGTCTCCGTCCTTGTCGGCGTTGATGATGGTCTTGTCGACGATCTGCTGCAGCTGCGTGTCTTTCAGGTTGTTTCCCACCATCATCTTGAGCACCTGGAAAAGCTCGCCATTGGATATGTAACCATCCTTGTCCATGTCATAGATCCGAAACGCAACTGCACGTGAAGGAAGCAAAAAAAAAAAAAAGAATACGTTTGTAGGAATCGATACTGTGATCGTTTAGAGACAAGGTTATTTGTAAAGTCAGGTACTGATGTAGGTGACGTGAGGAGGTTAGCGCTCGTCTGCCTTCACATGCAAATGAACTTGAGTAACATCCAATTCTCAATCCATAGGGTTTAATTATGATGTTGGCTCCTTGCAGCTATAACAGCATCAACTCTTCTGGGAAGGCTTTCCCACAAGGTTTACTAGTGTGTTCATGGGAATTTTTGACCGTTCCTCCAGAAGCTCATTTCTGAGGTCAGACACTGATGTTGGACGAGAAGACCTGGATCGCAGTCTCCGCTCTAATTCATCCCAAAGGTGTTTTATCAGGTTGAGGTCAGGACTGCAGGCCAGTTAAGTTTGTTCCACACCAAACTCACTCATCCAGGTCTTTATGGACGTCGCTTGGTGCACTGGTGAGCATTCGTGTTGGAACAGGAACGGGTCGTCCCCAAACTGTTCCCACAAAGAGCATGAAATTGTGTCTTATGCTGAAGCATTAAGAGTTCTTTTACTAAAACTAAGGAGCATAAAACCCAACTCCTGAAAAACAACCCCACATCATAATCCCCTCAATCAAACTTTACACTTGGCACAATGCAGTCAGAGAAGAACCGGGCCAGACAGTGAAGCGTCACTCCCGAGAACACGTCTCCACTGCTCTAGAGTCCAGTGGGGGCGTGTTTTACACCACTGCATCCGATGCTTTGCATTGCACTTGGTGATGTACGGCTTGGATGCAGTTGCTCGACCATGGAAACCCGTTCCATGAAGCTAATCTGAAGGCCACATAAATTGATTGAAATTTGGTGACCGCTGTGCACTACGTGTCTCAGCATCCGCTGGCCCACTCTGTGATTTTACGTGGTCGAACACTTCGTGGCTGAGTTGCTGTCGTTTCTAATCGATTCCACTTTTTTCTAACACCACTAACAGTTGACTGTGGAATATTTAGTAGTTTCACGACTGGACTAATTGAACAGCAGGCATCCTGTAACGGTACCACGCTGGAATTCACTGAGCTCCTGAGAGCAACTCTTTCTTTCACTAATGTTTGTAGAAGCGGTCTGCATGCCCAGGTGATGATTTTATACACCTGTACCCATGGAAGTGAGTGGAACACCTGAATCCAATGATTTGGATGTAATACAGTGTATGTAAAGCATATCATCCTGGAGCTTTGAGCACATTGTCATGCTGGAACAGGTTTGGGTCTCATAGAAAATGTTCCAACCCTGTTCCAACATCACAGTGCTGCTGTGTACAAAGTGGTTTCCAGAATGATGTGGTGTGTTGAGTTGAAGGAGAAATATCTCTAGTCTACAACATCTCTAAAATCTGTAAAATAGGAACACATTGGACAGAATTTTGGACTATAAGCATTAGAAGTGTTTCACTCACAGCGCAGTTTCTGCTCCTTGTCACCTTTGACGCTGAACTGAGACACGCCCTCGATGAACTCTGAAGAGAAACCCAGAGAGGAAGGAAGAAAGTATCTGGTAATTGATTTCTTTAAAAAAAAAAAATCACTGAATAATTGAATTATTTCCACGTTCATACACTTTACGGACAAAAGTATTGGAACACCTGACTCATGGTTCTTCTCCAAACTGTTAACACAACGTTGGAGGCACACAATTGTATAAGACGTCTTTGGATGCGGTAGTGTTAAATTATTTATTCACTTAAACTAGAAGACCCAAACCTGCTCCAGCATCACAATGCACAAAGCCATGAAGATGTGCTTTACATGGGTTGGACTGGAAGATCTCCAAATGCTATTAAACAATGAATGTGAACCCTGACTGCACCCCAGGTCTCCTCACCTCACCTACATCAGTACCTGACTTTACTAACACCCATGTGGCTGAATGAAATCTCACAAATCTCCACAAAATTTAGTGGAACGTCTTTCCAGAAGAGTGGAGCTTACTATAAGAGCAAACGGGGCTAAATGCGGAATGGGATGCTCAGAAAAAGAAGCACATACCAATCTTATGCTCAGGTGTCCAAAAACTTTTGTCCATATAGACTTGCATTATAAGGAGTGTGTATAGGTTGAATATAAGGTTATATTTTGTGAAAGTTGTACAAAAAGTAATAAAATCCCAGTCATGTAAGTGCTGCCACCATGTGTCTTGAATAGTGTATTACATCCTATGCAAAAACAGACAGCTACATGAAGTTACTACAACTAATGTAGTCTGCCGCCCCTAAAAACATCAGTTTATCGCATAAAGACGATCTTGTGTTAAGACCTAAAAATTGACCAAAAATCCCACCTTTGAAGTCGACCTCGCCGTTGCCGTCCGTGTCGAATATGTCGATGACTCGTTGAACCAGAGGGTTTTGCTGGAGCTCGGGCAAGGACATGAACTCTTCCACACTCAGAGATCCCGAGTTATCCAGGTCGAGTTTCTTAAACCTCTTGCCTAGTCTCTTAATCTCATCAGCGTCGACTGAAATAGAGAGAGAGAGAGAGAGAGAGACGCAAAGAGTTCGGCGAGGGCGTGACAAAACAAAACATCGGATTGCACGAATATTACAGATGAATACTGATTTATACTCAAACACCTTTATAATGCTGCATGGGAAATATCAGGAGTCTGTAACCTTTCGAGTGCAATGTTGCTCTATTATATACGTATGATTAAAAGCATCCACGCGGTAACACCTACTGGTATACATACACCTACACCTAGGCCACTGTTATTACAGCCGGATACACTCCGGTTTCATCAGTGCAGTTTCGCAGATTGTACAGTATCGCTCACACTCAGGTCGCTTATTCATCACACACACACACACACACACACTTTACAAAAATCAGCTCCTGAACTGAAAACGAGGAGGCAGAAAAAGAGTGAGAATAAAAAAAAAAACTACAGTAGTTGATTCACCTAAACGTATGCACAAGAACCTAAAGAACCATACAATCACGCACACTAACTTGAAGCCTCTCTTAAGCTTATTGTGATCTTACCTGCTTCCTGCCTGGTAGCAGCAGCCATATCTTTGTAGGAACTGAGCACATTACTAGCCTAAAGCTGAAACCGGGTCCCCGCCCCCACAACAGGCTTGTTAAGCTCCCACACATGCGAGATGGACGGACACACACACACCTTTAGTGGTCAGTCCACTCGTTACGGGACTGTACTATTGGGGACATTTCTCGACAACATAACCAACGAGAGCAGAGATGAACCTTCGTCTGCTGTGTTTTGTTTATTAGTAAACTTGTAAATAAAAACAGGCCTCAAGAGATCAATAGTCAAGGTTTTTTGTGTTTGGCCTGAACATAAAAACAAGGTGTGAGTCATTACCTAAGGCTTGGTAGGTTTGACCAGGAAAAACAATTCATTAAATCCGTTTAAAAAATGTATATAAATAAATGAATTTAAAATGACACAGGCATGGCAATTGCTCCGCCCCCAATGTCTCCGCCCTCCCACCGCAATTCACCACACCATACAAATCTTTCACTACCTTCCGTAAAAAAGTTTTTAGGTTGAACGCACTAAATAATCATTGCGAATCTGCATGAATTGAAGTATTTCCGGACTACAAAGCGCACCCATATACAAGCCGCACCCACTGAATTTGATAAATATATATATATATTTTTTTTACATAAATAAGCCGCACCTGTCTATAAGCCTGTCTACACTAATGAACTTCACACAGGCTTTAACGAAAGACACGTTACACACAGTGTAACGGGTGAAATATGTTGCGCTTCCTTTAGGAGCAGAGCGGTATTTTGGGAATAGCCTGCCACTGCATTTCCCTGCTATTACTGCATGTGTTAAAAGACGAGGAATATGTCCTTATTATTTTCTGATGCTCATTTCTTAATTTCTTTGACCAACCCGTAACGCTGCTGCCAAGAAAAATAAAAAAGCATGAGTTTTGGAAACCTGTCTGTGCTTATATGATTTCTGTTGCAACTGGAGTTAGTGAGCTCTCCCTTCACCCAGACTCAACACGTTACAACGGCTTGTATCTAAACAGTAGCCGACCAAGAAAGTCATTGTTCACTGTCTTCCTCCTTCCTTTCACAACTATTTCTCACTGGAGTTCGTCGTTGTTTAAGCCACGGTGTTTAAAGCGTAGGAAAAAAGTAGCGGCTTATAGTCCGAAAAATACGGTAAACATATCCTGTATATTAAACTAAATAAATGAAATGGGCGAGGGTGGTTGCGCTGCAGGGGGCGCTTAATGGCACCTAGTTTGCCTACGCCCAGTAACGGTGCTGTGGTGTTGTTTGAAAGCAATGACGTTGTTTCAACGGTTATAACAGGGTTGTGTATCTCTATTACCTTTAATACACGTCGGCTATCGGTTTCTAATTCCTGCTTATAACCCGGAAAAGAATGCGATCATGGACCCAGTGCTTTTTAACTCCAGGAGTCAAACATACAGAAGGAAATTGCATTAGATGCATAATTAATCAAATGTTCAATGTACATCTTTAATCGCCCTGTTTAATAATAAAGAGGCACCGATAGCAACAGTCATTCTCAAACACCACCAGCTTTCTGTGTGCGTGTGTGTGTGTGTGTGTGTGTGTGTTTGACAACAAAGGAATATATATATACACTGCAAGAGTATCCCGACAGGTCTTGTGCACGTTTGTGTCTAAGTGAAAAAAAAAGCGATATGCACAATAAAAGATCTTCATACGAGTGTGTGGGTGAGCAGGTTTGTTTGAGTGTGTGCATGAGTGTGTGTACGAGGTCCGTCTCCTTAGGTGTTAATGTAGCGCTACAAAATACAGGTCTGTGTTTTAACAATACATAAATATCCAGACAGTTCCTTAAGATCTGAGAGAACATTCCTGCTTTGTCCTGTTCCAGTGCTCTATGAGCAGCTCACAGCACAGTGATGTAACCAGCCAACTTCATTAACTATAAACTGGGGACTGACCCCAATACCACCAACGCCTACAGATATCAGGGAAACTTCACCCACTATACGACGCCACGCTGAATCTAAACAGGACACACACACACACACACACACACACACACACACACACACACACACACACACACACACACACACACACACACACACACACACACACACACACACACACACACACACACCTTTGCCATGCTGATTTCAGTCTCAGGGACATTTATTTAGTGTTACAAATTCTAGGAAGGCCAGGTAGACACATATCCACCCAAGATACAGACAAAAGTATTGGTACACCTGAATTTCTCAGCATAGGTGGTTCTTAGCATACAGTTAGAGGCTCAAAATGGGTCACTTAAACTAGGAGACTCAAACCTGTTCCAGCATGACAATGCCCCAGATCCATGAAGATCTGTTTTACATCAACATTAATTTTATATATTACATTTTCAAAACCATAAAAAAAAAATTCCTCCTTATAAATATCTCTGGGTCTTGGGGAAATGCCCCATTGTTGCCCCTAGCAACAAGGAAACTTATGTCAAATAAAGACCGAATTGACTGCGTGTGTGTGTGTGTGTGTGTGTGTGTGTATCCTCATGCATGACTTTATTGTGTGTGTGTGTGTGTGTGTGTGTGTGTGTGTGTGTGTGTGTGTGTGCACCCGCGTATCCTCATGCATGACTTTATTGTGTGTGTGTGTGTGTGTGTGTGTGTGTATCCTCATGCATGACTTTATTGTGTGTGTGTGTGTGTGTGCACCCGCGTATCCTCATGCATGACTTTAGTGTGTGTGTGTGCGCGCGCGTATCCTCGTGCATGACTTTAGTGTGTGTGTGCGCGCGCGCGTATCCTCATGCATGACTTTAGTGTGTGTTGCTTGCCGAACCCTACACATCTAACAGAGACATGATATGTCATGCAGCTTTCATAACAGCTCTTTACTCGCTCATCCTCTTCTCTCCTCTCCTCTCCTCTCCCTCTCTCTTTCTCACACACAAAATTCTGTGCAGTGGAAACGCTGGCGACTCCCGGACAGCTGACGCTCCGTCACGGGAACGATGTCACAGCTCTGAGGCCGTAGCTGCTAATTGCGGGGGATTATGGGATGCCGTTACAGTTGCTAAGCGCCTGGTTGACCAACAGGTGGCTCAATTTTACGCCGGCCGGCTTGTAATCACTCTGTTAACGTGATGTGCTGTTAATTAATCTGACCTGCGCTGGAGAACACGAGAGACAACGAGAACAGGAGGAGACCGGACAGAGAGATAGAGACCAGACAGACAGAAACACAGTAAGGGAAAGAGAGCGAGAGAGACAGAGAAAAAAGAGAGAGAGAGAGAGACAGAAATAATGAGAGAACTAGAGAGACAAAGAGAGAGTGAGAGAGAAACAATCAGAAAGGGAAATAGAGAGACGAAAGAAGGAAGGAGAGAAAGAGACAGAGTAAAGCAACATTTGAAACTTAAAATTCGATAGTGAGAGGGAAACAGAGACAAATAAAGAGAGAGAGACAGACAGAAACAATTAGAGGGGGAAATAGAGAGAGAGAAAGAAAGAAAGAAAGAAAGAAAGAAAGAAAGAAAGAAAGAAAGAAAGAAAGAAAGAAAGAAAGAAAGAAAGAAAGAAAGAAAGAAAGAGTGTGTCAGACAGAAATTGTAAAAGGGGGAAATAGAGAGAGAGAGAAAAAGAAAGATCGCGTGATTGAGAAAGAGCGAGACAGATCAGCGCTGTTTGATCCAGTTGCCATGGAGATGTTTTGAGAACAAAACACGGATCATGGGTAGTGTAGTTCCTGACGTCTGGGAAGGGAATACATATGGATGTGAACAGACACACACACGTGCGCGCACACACACACACACATACAGCCAAGCCTTACCAGACCCTGTGCTAACCTGTGTACTGCATTCTCCAACAAACATTCAAGCATGCGCTCACACACACACTTTATTACTGCTTGAGAGACCAATAAAACAGCAAACCAATAAAACACACATTTGAATGTGTCTCTCTCTCTCTCTCTCTCTCTTTCTTTCTTTCGCTCACTCTCTTACAAACACACACATATGTACACACACTAAAAATAAGCAAGGCTGCCCCTCATGTCTGACCTTTAGCAGTCAGGAGGCATTTAAAGCAGCACGCCTCCGTCACTTAGCTCATCATACTGGTCTAGGATCAGTTTGCTCTCGCTCTCTCACACACACACACACACACACACACACACACACACACACACACACACACACACACACACACACACACACACACACACACACACACACACACACACACACACACACACGCAATATCGCTATGTGAGCTCCGTTAGACCCGAGATGCCCTGTTCCTGCACAGATGTAAACCGAGTCACTCGGTTAGATTTAAGACCCCTGCGCAGTCTGATCGTAAACTCCACTTTCGCTAAAAACCCATCGTAAAATTGACACCTATCCGAGAGCTCTATGGCAACAGCTTTAATCGTTAGCTAACTCATTACCTCTGTGCCTTCGCTCTGTCGAATTAGAAACGGACAAATAAATAAAAAATGCAGGACGAGAGGAAATGTAGCCTGCGTGGCTTTATTGAATTCTCGAAGCTGATCGGGTCAGTACGGTTTGGATACTCGGCCGATCTAACACACGATCGTTTCCATAGTAACGGGTGATTCACAGGGACTTGCCCTGTCATCTGGGGGAATGTGGGAAATATTCCAAATTGCAAAGGTACCGTAAATTTATACAAATTGAAAGGAATTAACTAGACATTTGTGGAAATTTAAAAAAATGTTGTGCAATAACATCTTGTGCAGTTTGTTTGTGATTGAGGCCTCAGTAGACCTGCAGTAAATGTGCCGTGTGCATGTGATTGATGAATGTGCAGGTAGAAATTCTAACTGAAGTTGCATTAAATCTGGTTGTTTTAAACCAAAATTACCCTGCAGGACCTTCTTTTGGTCAACTACATTTAAGTTCCCTGTTTTAGGCTCACTTGCAATTTTGTAAATTCCCAATTTTTATTCCCATGGAAAACCTTGATAATGCCTGAAATTTTGCAACCTTACTTAAGATCACGTTTAAAAAAAAAAGGGGTTGGTTTTTTTTTATACTCACAGTGCGAGCACATCTCCAAGGGGTAACTTGCTTCATTTCCCTGAAAAGAGAACAAATATATTTTTTAAAAGTGCATTCTGAGATGATTTCTGAACACCAGCTTGCACACTTCTCCAAGAAAAGCCTTTCTGGTGAGTGCCCCCATTCAAGACCACTAAAAGCAAAATGGGACACCTCCCTAGAGGACATGGGGAACGAGGCAGGAAACTCTTCAGGCGTGGCTACCCGGTTCATCTTACTGAATTTATTTCTCCCTTTATTTTTATTTGATCATTTTCCCAATACTGGAGGTTAGAGGTAGGACAGGAAGTGATATCATAGGGTTCTGTGACTCTGAGCACCTGCTGTTCTGTTGTTACCTCGAGTAAGAGTGTGCTAACAGGGTCGACCCGATGACTGCAGTGATATTCTTAAAATCGCATTACGATATCGGTGTTGGATGGTCAAATTACAGACAACAGAATCACGGGAGGCAGAGGGTTCAATAAAATGCTGATTGCACATCGCAAATCCGATGTGCGTGCGTTCAAGGGTATGCACGTTTTATTATGCGTGAGAAAAAGCACAGCGTTTCACCAGAGAGAGAAAATTAGGCTGCAGAAATGAGGAGACAGATGGTAAAGGAAAGAGAGAGAGAGAGAGAGAAAAAGAGAGGGAAGTAGAGAGCAGGGAGAAGAAGAAAAAGGTAAGAGGGGAAAAAGGAGAGGTAGAAAGAGAGCGTGACAGAGAGAGAAGGTGCAGAGGTATAGAGTGATGAGAGACAGTGTTGTGAGAGATAGAACGAAAGGGAAAAAAGGCAGAGAGAGAGAGAGAGAGAGAGAGAGAGAGAGAGAGAGAGAGAGAGAGAGAGAGAGAGAGAGAGAGAGAGAGAGATGGAGAGAGAGAGAGAGAGAGAGAGAGATGGAGGTGTTTGTGGATTTTGAGAAGACTGATTATTCCGTCGCTGTGCACGCTGGAGTCGTTTATAATAAAGACAGCACAGCCTCCACTCCCACTCTCTCTCTCTCTCTCTCTCTCTCTCTCTCTCTCTCTCTCTTTATTCCTCTCTTTAAATCCCTCTCCATCTCACCTCTTTCCAAACATTAGGACAATTACAGAGTTAGATACTGACTTAAGACTTCCATCCTTTGCTATCTATTATAACATCTTGGGCCAATGGAAAGTAAACACTATGCTAGTATACTATACTATACGGACTCAGTGCTCTCCTCTGAGCGTGTAGAGCTGCAGCAGTCAGAACAGACACAGGCGCAAACTGTCATTAAATTCCAGATCTCAATAATTCTAGAAACATTTGAGAATTTCCGGGCGATATTTTATAAAGTAGTTCATACTGAAAAGCTCTGACGGTTAAACTATCACTCAGCCACTTCTCAAAACATTACATAACAAGAAGCCAGCTCACAAAAAATATACTTTGCAGCAGCCACCAGGCCTCAGGCAGAGGAAAAGAAACCAGAAACCAGACAAAAGAGGACAGGAAGTAAACAGAAAGGATAGTGCAATTAAAAAAAAACTAAATAAAAAAACACTAATTGGACATTTCTGTAATGACAAATATATAAAAAATACATAAATAAAACAACATAAAAAAAGAGTTGCCTCCAGATTTTTTTTTATTATTTTGAAAAATTATTTATAAACCATGATTTATTTTAAATAAATGTTTAACTATAATTTGTAAATATTGAATATACAAAAAAATAATTATTTATAAAAGATCTAACTGGAATCGGAAAACTTGATGCAGAATTTAAGATTTAAAATCTTTTTTTCCACCCGTCATTGATTATTGTCCTTAACGTGTTTTTCTGTCGTTACATAACGAATAGAAAACGTAAACACTCCTTATCAGAAATTCAAAAGCCGCTCGCCTTTCACCTCTGTGAGTCGCAAACTGTAACAAGGTCGAGTCTGACTTCAATCAGAAAAATGTCTTTTTATAGAGAAAAGAGAAACACGAACGTTTTTAATACAAGAGGAGAAGGAGTATGGGACTTTAGTGTGTGCGGGTGGAGGTGAGTGTTGGGAGGAGTGAGTGAGTGTGTGTGTGTGTGTGTGTGTGTGTGTGTGTGTGTGTGTGTGTGTGTGTGTGTGTAAGCGTGTTCAGGTGAGGAGAAGCGTGTATGGGTGGAAATTGGCATCCATGAGCAGGAGTGTGTGAAGGTAGAAGGTGGAGATGAGCGCGTGACGGTGGAGACGAGCGTGTGAGGGTGGGGACGAGCCTGGACTGCCGTGTAAACAAACGTGTTTGCTTGTTTAACGGTTCTACAATGACAGAAAATAAACATCGATGCTAACATTAGTGCAGCCAAAGCAACCAGTGCTATTTTGACACCAAATTAACTGGAAGGAGAGTTTAGGATTACCTCATTGGGGGGGGGGGGGGGGGGGGGGGGGGTAAAAGGTCTCGAGCGAGGGAACAGACGGGGCAAAAGAAGGAAGAGACAACTTTACGTTCCACAAAGAGAAACCAACACGTCTGACACGTCTACTTCCAAACACCAGCGGACTTTCTAACGTTTCCTCTGTCCTTTCTGGTTTCTATTCTTTCATCCAATACGGAGATCCACACACACACACACACACACACACACACACACACACACACACACACACACACACACACACAGACGAGACATGAAGCAAGTGACAGATTTCAAATGTCACTTTAAAAGCTTTAAAGATGCTGCTCTGCTCTCGCTGTGTGAAAAGGTCAGAACAACCCCCACCCCCTCTACCTGCACCCTCACCCCCTCACCACTCAGCACAACATTACCATCAAGTGGTTACCGTAGCAACAGCAACGCTATGCACAGCTACAGCCCACAGGCTATACCCAGAAGAAATTTTTGTTTTTAAATTCGATACGATAGAAATTCAATGCACGCTCCCACCTACATCTCACGATCAATACTACACGTGCTTGTTGTCAGAGGGGTGTGGCCATGCATCTCATTAATAGGTCACATGAACATAATTCACTTTACATCTCAATAACTTACAGACGTAGCGGTGTATGATTCTACATTGTCTACAGTAATATGGTAATTAATGTTTTAACGAGGTGCGTTTTGACGTTATTAAGTTTATCACAAAACACCGTACGTTCTTTCAGTCCATTCACAGAAGATGAAGAATATAAAAAATGTTGGAGTCAGCTGATTTCCACAGCAGACTTTCAGGAAGCAGCACGGAAACTGCGTGGATATAAGTGAGCGAGTCGGGCAAAACTCCGTGCTGAAATCGGCCGATCGTACGATACAAATGAGCAGCGATCGGGATTAAACATCACGTCGCTGATGGATACAATTTGTGTTCTACCGGTCTGGTTTCCTGAAGATCTGTACAGGTGCTCTGATTAACCTGGATCTGTGACCTCCATAGAGAATACGCCTCTATTTGTAGAATAATGGGATGTTAAATAGGCTACAGAGCCTGAATGAGATAAAGAATCCCAGCTGGCCTATTTCCCCACACACACACACACACACACACAGGGATGAGAGTCTTCCAGAACGTTCTGATCTGTAAAGTTTGGACGGAGATGGTGGGCTGTGCACCGAGGACCAGCAGAATGAAAAGCACCATAAATAGACGGAGCCTCGTTTACGGCGAGAGAAGAGGAAGCGTGCGGAGCAGCAGCAGCGATGGCCTACATTAACGTTAACACACACGGACCTTCAGCCCTGACCGCACTCAGCATCTACTGACTCGCCCATGAGTACCAGATCTGCTTCTGAATCCGCTCAACGCCATTACTGATCAAACCTTAAAAAAAAAAAAACAACTGCTGATTCCACAATAAAGATCTCTGATACGTCGACAGTGACGCCTTTTACGTTCTGTCAACCACTCTACATCCGTCTCCATGGAAACATTCTGCGTCTTCATTAAAACATCTGCCACCCCCCCCCCCCAAAAAAAAAAAAAAAAATTTCCAACAGTGGATTTATAGAGATATCAAATCTACACAGATTAAGATCAAAGGGAATTATTTCAACATGTTTAAAGGAAAAATCCTTTACCTTCATAGTCTCATCAATCAATCTATAAATTAATAAATGGACAATGACAAACATTTCAATAGCTGTATTCATAGAGCAAGAGAAAGATTTCCAGATAGATAGATAGATAGATAGATAGATAGATAGATAGATAGATAGATAGATAGATAGAGACAGACATAGAGGATGATACTGTATGATAGATAGATAGATAGATAGATAGATAGATAGATAGATAGATAGATAGATAGATAGATAGATAGATAGATAGATAGATAGATAGAGACAGAGGATGATACTGTATGATAAATAGATAGATAGATAGATAGATAGATAGATAGATAGATAGATAGATAGATAGATAGATAGATAGATAGATAGATAGAGACAGACATAGAGGATGATACTGTATGATAGATAGATAGATAGATAGATAGATAGATAGATAGATAGATAGATAGATAGATAGATAGATAGAGACAGACAGAGGATGATACTGTATGATAGATAGATAGATAGATAGATAGATAGATAGATAGATAGATAGATAGATAGATAGATAGACAGATAGATAGATACAGACATAGAGGATGATACTGTATTATAGATAGATAGATAGATGGATAGATGGATAGATAGATAGATACAGACATAGAGGATGATACTGTATTATAGATAGATAGATGGATAGATAGATAGATGGATAGATGGATAGATGGATAGATAGATGGATAGATGGATAGATGGATAGATAGATAGATAGATAGATAGACAGACAGACAGACAGAGAGACAGAGGATGATACTGTATGATAAGATAGATAGATAGATAGATAGATAGATAGATAGATAGATAGATAGATAGATATTAGTTTTGAGGAAGGTGAATATCTGAATTTTGGAGAATATTGCTACAATTAATACTAAATAAATTTTGGGGTCTTGTTTTTTTTGTCCTGTTGAAGCTACACTAGAAATATTTCACGTTTTTCACGTAATTTCATGTTTCAGGGTGGAGTTTGCCTTTACAACAAGCAAACAAATAAACAAGTGGGTAAATAAACAAACAAACATGCAAATGTAAACACGAGGGGGGAGGGGGGTGAAAAATCACTTATTTTCTTAGTTTGACATAAAGACAAGATTTTATATCTGGACGTTTTGAGGCTGAATATGTTTACACGTCATTTCTACGCTAACCTGTACACGCCACGTTAACCCGAACGCTCCCGTGCTCTTTATTAAACCCGACAGGGGCAATCAACGATGAGTTTTTTTTACCATAAATATCGTGATGTTTGCTGTCAGGAGTTGAATATGCCCGCCGTGAACATGCTAAGCGTCATTAACGTGGGCCACATCACGACACGGCTAATATGGGGAGGGGGAACACACACGCGAAACACGTCTCCTACGTGCAAACCTGAACATGATTTTATTATAAAACACTTTTGATTCAGTAACAGATATAAGAGAAGAGTGTTAAACAGTAATAACAGCGCTAGCAGGTCATGCTAGCCTGCTCGGGTTATGCTAGCTGTTAGCAACGGACGAATTCATTTTCGCAGCGCGCGCTCACTTACCATTTTGTCGCGAGGTTTGTCTTCGGGTTTTCTTTTTCTTGTTATAATAATTTATTATTATTATTATTATTTTACCCAATGTTTTGCCCCTACAGGATCGACAACAGAACGCTTAGCCCCCCTCCGGAGTGGTGGTGTTGTGGACAGACTCGGACTGCAGTGAAGATTCGGGCAGCAGCAACAACCGCAGCGCAGAAACAGGAGGCGCGGCTTCAGGGAGAGGAGGAGGGTGGGGGTACTCTACATCCGGGGATTCTCACACTCTCACTCACATACTACCCTACTACTGAGTATCTATCTATCTATCTATCTATCTATCTATCTATCTATCTATCTATCTATCTATCTATCTATCTATCTATCTATCTATCTATCTATCTATCTATCTATCTATCTATCTATCTATCTATCTATCTATCTATCTATCTATCTATCTATCTATCTATCTATCTATCTATCATGAAATAGTATAATCATCTATCTATCTATCTATCTATCTATCATGAAATAGTATAATCATCTATCTATCTATCTATCTATCTATCTATCTATCTATCTATCTATCTATCTATCTATCTATCTATCTATCTATCTATCTATCTATCATGAAATAGTATAATCATCTATCTATCTATCTATCTATCTATCTATCTATCTATCTATCTATCTATCTATCTATCTATCTATCTATCTATCTATCTATCTATCATGAAATAGTATAATCATCTATCTATCTATCTATCTATCTATCTATCTATCTATCTATCTATCTATCTATCTATCTATCTATCTATCTATCATGAAATAGTATAATCATCTATCTATCTATCTATCTATCTATCTATCTATCTATCTATCTATCTATCTATCTATCTATCTATCTATCATGAAATAGTATAATCATCTATCTATCTATCTATCTATCTATCTATCTATCTATCTATCTATCTATCTATCTATCTATCTATCATGAAATAGTATAATCATCTATCTATCTATCTATCTATCTATCTATCTATCTATCTATCTATCTATCTATCTATCTATCTATCTATCTATCATGAAATAGTATAATCATCTATCTATCTATCTATCTATCTATCTATCTATCTATCTATCTATCTATCTATCTATCTATCTATCTATCTATCTATCTATCATGAAATAGTATAATCATCTATCTATCTATCTATCTATCTATCTATCTATCTATCTATCTATCTATCTATCTATCTATCTATCTATCTATCTATCTATCATGAAATAGTATAATCATCTATCTATCTATCTATCTATCTATCTATCTATCTATCTATCTATCTATCTATCTATTTATCTATCTGTTTGTCAATCTTTAGATAGATAGATAGATAGATAGATAGATAGATAGATAGATAGATAGATAGATAGATAGATAGATAGATAGATAGATAGATGATTATACTATTTCATGATAGATAGATAGATAGATAGATAGATAGATAGATAGATAGATAGATAGATAGATAGATAGATAGATAGATAGATGATTATACTATTTCATGATAGATAGATAGATAGATAGATAGATAGATAGATAGATAGATAGATAGATAGATAGATAGATAGATAGATAGATAGATAGATAGATAGATGATTATACTATTTCATGATAGATAGATAGATAGATAGATAGATAGATAGATAGATAGATAGATAGATAGATAGATAGATAGATAGATAGATAGATGATTATACTATTTCATGATAGATAGATAGATAGATAGATAGATAGATAGATAGATAGATAGATAGATAGATAGATAGATAGATAGATAGATGATTATACTATTTCATGATAGATAGATAGATAGATAGATAGATAGATAGATAGATAGATAGATAGATAGATAGATAGATAGATAGATAGATAGATAGATAGATAGATGATTATACTATTTCATGATAGATAGATAGATAGATAGATAGATAGATAGATAGATAGATAGATAGATAGATAGATAGATAGATAGATTATACTATTTCATGATAGATAGATAGATAGATAGATAGATAGATAGATAGATAGATAGATAGATAGATAGATAGATAGATAGATAGATAGATAGATAGATAGATAGATAGCAGTGTGTATGTGTTCTTCGGTGTTCTTCTCTGTGTATTTCCTCTTGTATTTTCACTCTGGTGAACTGTAACCGGTAAAGTATATATAATAAAAAAGCAGAGCCTTTTGAAGCACTGTGGTGCTTTATCTTACAAAAGAATCCACATTGTCTGCTTTTTAAACAGAAAATGAAACAGATACATATGGAGCGATATACAGAGCATCACACAAACACCAATATGATCAAACCAGTAAGCAGTAACTGGAATAATAGGACATTCTGAGGAGGTATAAACAACACTCTGCCCAGATGTGGAGGGTAACACGGCTGTTTAATCACCGAAAAAAATCTTTTTCATGGCCTCCTGGTAAGAAAAAGATCAATAGTGTTATTTTGTGACCATGTCCATGAGTTAAATCATCTGATTATGTCAGATAAATGATCATTTGAAGTGTGCCTGCCATGTAATGAAGGAACATGTTCACCATGGCAACCAAACACCTTCAAACTTATATACCTCAATAACTGAGATTACTGGAAAGCCGTGATCGAGTGTGAAAACACAACATGAACTGGTCCTATTACTTACATGGCATAAACGCAACTAAACAAACCGAAAAATCAGTACAGCAAAATATTCATTCATACAATACAACATTATATATTTCACCACTGAGTAGTTTGGAATAAATATATGATATATGATAAGACAGCACCATTTTTTGAGCCCTGCTCTGTTTTATTTCAGTGAGAATACCGGAGGAACTGCATGACATTGACGGCCAGGTCAGGAACCATAACGGGGCAGAGAACGTATGGCGTATCGGTGTACAAGATCAAGAACCTTTTCTTTCTTTTGTCGTCGTCAGAGTGATGTAGGTCATGTCACACCATCTTGTCCTTTCTGACACTTCCTGATATTATTTAAGAGCCAAATTTTAATATGCAAATCAGCTCATTATATTGGATCAATAACACTTCCATTGTTGGTGTTGAGATTTAGTTGTTGATTTAAATGCTTGCTGCATTATAAATAGATAGATAGATAGATAGATAGATAGATAGATAGATAGATAGATAGATAGATAGATAGATAGATAGATAGATAGATAGATAGATAGATAGATAGATCCTTTCACAGAGCATGTGTGTCACATATTTAAATGGATGGACAATGGAAGAAAGACATATCAGACCTCCTCCTACAGCAGTTTTTACACTCCGCTATTAATCCAAGTGGCCACTATATTAGATATTTCCTGGACCTTTGATCATTCATGCAATTTGCCCAGCTAGCCAATTGCATTTTGGCATTGCTACACCGTATTCCACCTGTTTAGATCTTTATTTTAAATGGACTATCAGGTGTGGCTCTTGATTGGCTGGAATAAAAACCTGCACCCACATCAGATATTTGTGGAAAAGATCGGACACCCCTGAATTAGAAGATCTGGAGCATCAGATGAAAAATTCTTTTTATAAATTAGAAACTGGGGCCTAATCTGGGATGTTCACATGCACCACAAAATGGTGCAAAACACAAAAAACATCCGCTGGTGCCGGTTCAAGGTGACAAGAAAACACCAGGATTAACTGTGTAGACAACGTGATAAAACCTAAATGCAGGTAGACTACAAAGGTAGAAGATCACAACCGGTTCCATTCATGCCTGCCAAGACCAGGAATCTGATGCTACAATGAGAGATACAAAGAGCATTATAATATTAGTTTCTTCCTTGTTTCCGTTGTGCCGAGATCACGAGAAAACAAGAAAGGAAAAAAAAATTTTCACGCATGGCCTCTTTGGACTTCCGTAGGGATCAGACTGAGGGCTGAAAAAAGTCCAGTCCTTGTAAATATCTGACTTACATGCTCTGTAAGTGCCAAATTTAATGATAATCTCATTCCAAATGAGTCGAGAGGATTAAAACAAAAAAAAACAAAATATACTAAATACACAATTCAGTATCTAGATGTGCTTGTGAGATGTGCTAGACATTTTGGGTTTCATAATCAAACCTCCCTTGGCCTTTATTAACCTGTGAAGCGATTTCTGCTGTAATGCCGTACATTTTACAAAGTATTGTTCTAAGTAAGTTCTACATTATATCAGTGATAATAGGTATGATCACTAATGGTCACTAATGGCTAACTTTGATATGTCTAATCAAAGAATATGCATAACCCCCCCAACCCCCCAGTCTAAAACTGTTCAGGAAACAAATAACGATATGTGTAACATGCACATAAGAGGCCAAAATCAACAAAAATTAACCATAATCAATTTCCACAGGTTCCTTCCTCTTAGCTAGTTTACAGAAGTTGAAGAGAGCTAGCCATGCTAACACGTGCCCGTCGTCTTGAATCGATTATTACAGAGTACGCAAACTGCCCAGCCACGGTTACGGGTCACGCAGACGCAGTGTCGCCGTGCCGTTACTGGAAGAGCTCCTTGTTGATCCACATCAGACTGCGCGTCTCATTGGGTTTCACTTCGTACTCGATGCAGCTGAACTTGTTGCCGAACTGGCAGTGCTCACGCTTGTAGTAGTTGTAGTACTTCACCTGCCACACCGTCTCGAAGACACCGGCCTCCTTGAACTGAGACAGAACGGAATTTAGGGTCAGGTTTGAAAAAAAAAGACCTCCACCTTTCCACAACTGACCACATTGGTGTTGAAATCGTCCAAAAACAACTGTAAACGTTCAAAATCTAATTAGTTCTATATTTATATATTGATTGGACCTAAAAAAGAGGAGGTCAGAAATTGTAGAAATTGAAGGAGCTTTCCATCGGGACTGATGAGGACGGGTGGGATTAGAAATTTTGAAACCGTGCAAGTAGGAGGTTTTAGACGAGGTGAGAAAGACATGTTTGAGACGGTTTAGTCATGTGCAAAAGACGGACATGGGTTATATCGGTAGAAGAATGCTGAGGAAGGAGGAAAAGAGGAAGACCAAGGAGGAGGTTTATGGATGTGGTGAGGGAAGACATGCAGGTGGTTGGTTTAATAGAAGCAGATGTAGAGGACAGAAGGGTATGGAGACGGATGATCCCGAAGAAGAAGTAGAAGACACTTATGTATACATGGTATATTATGCTGTGTAAAAAGTGCAGGTTTGAGGTAATGAGTCGAGACCTGCCCAAATGACTGCAAATTTAGAGCAAAGTACAGAAAATGAGGTAAAGTAACCATTATACAGAGATCATGTAGTGACTATAGTGCAAAAAAGAATGACATAATACTATATATTGCCAATTTTCTGCATTCAAACTGTGCAATAACAATTTTAACTGTGCAGTAACCTGGTTTTGTTTGATCGTTATAACTACTATTTTTTTTTCTTTCGTATTCTGTATATATTTGCACTGTGTCTCTTTATAATTGCACTTTTTTATTGCTGCTGAAACGGAAATTTCCCCACTGCGGGATGAATAATGGTTTATCTGAACTTTTTTGTCTGGGCCTAGGATCGATTTGACCATTTCTACATTACCGCACAAGTCGCAGGAAAGGAATCTGAAAATCACGAACGTCTAAATTTACAGAAACCCAGAAAAAAAAAAAAAAAAGGTATAACGCGTATATGCACGTCGATCACCATGACAGCTGCGAATCGCAACATGCTCATTTCGGTACCGTATCATAGTGACGACTCGGATACGGAAATAATTCCCATGCTCAGATATCGAATTCATTAAAGGAGTCTCCAGCGTCAGCGAATCGTAGCCCTCGGTAGCCTCGATTGCAGAAACCAATTGACGTTGCCATAGCGACCGACCTCCCTGAGGACGTCAGCATTATTGGCAATGAAACCAGATTGGGTGTTTCTATGGTGTCCAATAGCCGACTGATGGGAATGAAGCTGCTTCTTGGTTTGATTGAGTAGAAATAAATAAGAGAACTTCTTGCGTATTTAGGATCAAAATTCATGTGAATATGACACAAACGAATACAATAAATTGTCGATTTTAATAAACGTGAAAGGGTTAAAAAAAACAACAAAGAAATCACACAAATACTCATAAAAAGGTGAACATCTTCTACATTTACTTTTTTCAGCCACTTTAATAGTGTTTAAGATGTAAGACAATAAAACCCATTATTGTTATATGACGTACAACATTTTCAATGTGATAAAAAAAAGAAAGTAAATATGAAAAATATGAATGTTGCAGCCCTACAGATGTGTGTTGAATGTGTTCAGATTTAGATGAAGGCTACATCTGTAGGACTCAATAGGTTTGGTATTTACAGTAAAACCTGGATTCTCGCCCCACACACACACACACACACACACACACACACACACAGCACCACTTTCTATGCACCAGTAATAAGCTCTATGTTTTCTGGTTTACCTGTATGGAGGCCTGAACAGGTTGTCTATCTCCACTTTTGGTGTGAGGAACACCTTCAGTGTCATAAAACCCATGGTATATGGCCGACTCATCATCTTTGGACTGCTGCTCCAGATCAAAGCTTTTTCCGCCGATCCCCATAGTGCTGAAAACAACAAACAAACAAACAAATGTACATTAGAATTGGGGATTTGCTTCTGTTTTCATCCACACTACTTGTTTTTCCTTTTTATTTAAACATAAAGGGTGAGCGGGCATCTATTTCACCAGGCTTTGATTTCATAATTGATTAATTGGTTAATTCATTAATTCATTCATTTATTAATTGATTACATTATTCATGATTTGCGGTTGGAATAAAGAAACAAAGCCGGACAGTAAATGTATCTTTAAAGTATCCACATCCGCATCCATGGACATCCGCATCCATGTCTCTGTGGACATCTAGAAGAATCAGGTGCACCGAGCACCAGACCCTCACCCTCACCCTCCGGCGCGTTACTACACACATTATAACCCCCATTCATCCCCGGTAAATAAATAAACAAGTAAATAAAATAATCCCGAGCGGTGGTGCGGTGACACCTACACGGGCTCGACGCTCCCCGGTTTGATCACCACCTCGATCTTATATTTGGAGCCCGTCAGCAGTTTGATGGTTCGCGTCTGTCCGAACCGCGAGCCGTCCGCTTTAAAGAACACCGGGCCATCGTTCGGCTCCATCTTCAACGACACGCAGATGTTAATCAACGCTGGAACGTCGGCCATGATGGAGACACCAGGAATAATGATAATAACGGGCCTGTGCGCACTCCCTGCGTGTAAATGGATGGTGGAAGAGCCCAGCCAGGGTTGCCAGATCCGCCAGATCAGCCCAATGTCCTATTTTAACCAAACCAAGGCTGAAACATGACCACTCAAAAGTAGCCCGAAACCTATACCCAAAAACAGTCGATCAAAACAAAACCCATGTCCTCCAAACAAAATCCCTTGGCGTTTTAGTCTGGGTGCAAATATCTAATATTATAATATCTATAATATCTAATAATAATAATAATAATAATAATAATAATTATAATAATATAATATCTAATACTGTTTTTTTTTGTATGATTGTTGGTATGGTTGTAGTGTTGTATGTTTTTATGGGCCATGTGTCCTTTAAAAACTTTAACATATAAAAATATACATAATCAAAATCAGCCCTAAAGACTATGTTCAATAAAAGGCAGCCTCCAAACAAGACACATGTCCAATCAAAACCAGCCATCAAGCAAGACACGTCTAATAAAAAACTAAACCCCAAACAAGACCCATGTCCAAATAAAAATAAACCCCAAACAAGACCCATGTCCAATTAAAACTAAATTCTAATCAAGACCCAATCAAAACTAAACCCAAAGCAAGACCCATGTCCAATTAAAACTAAACCCCAAACAAGACCCATGTCCAATTAAAACTAAACCCCAAACAAGACCCATGTCCAATTGAAAATAAACCCAAAACAAGACCCATGTCCAATTAAAACTAAACCCCAAACAAGACCCATGTCCAATTAAAACTAAACCCAAAGCAAGACCCATGTCCAATTAAAACTAAACCCAAAGCAAGACCCATGTCCAATTAAAACTAAACTCCAAACAAGACCCATGTCCAATTAAAACTAAACTTCAATCAAGACACATGTCCAATTAAAACTAAACTTCAATTAAGACACATGTCCAATTAAAACTAAATTCTAATCAAGACCCAATTAAAACTATGTATGATGTGTAATTCAGGTTAAACGTTTTACTGTAAAAGGCTGAAAAGGGATACATATACATTTCTTTCACCAAAATGTATAATTAACCGTATTAGTAAAATAGTAACCAGAACGCAAATACGTTCACACGTTACGTTGGACCTCAATAAAAAAATTAAAATAAAAAAACACCCATATCAATAACAGAAAATGTTTACCTCGTAGTCGGGATTTGACGAGGACTTGGCAACCCGGTTGCTGCCCGCTCCCAGGAAGCTGCACCGGTAGAACAATTCCCAAAAATAAGATAAAGACACATGACTAATCCCTGAAATAACCCCCCTTTAAAATGTAAAGTCTATACCCTTAAAATATAAAATGTAAAGTCTATACTCTTCAAATATAAAATGTAAAGTCTATACCCTTAAAATATAAAATGTAAAGTCTATACTCTTAAAATATAAAATGTAAAGTCTATACCCTTAAAATATAAAATGTAAAGTCTATACTCTTAAAATATAAAATGTAAAGTCTATACCCTTAAAATATAAAATGTAAAGTCTATACTCTTAAAATATAAAATGTAAAGTCTATACCCTTAAAATATAAAATGTAAAGTCTATACTCTTAAAATATAAAATGTAAAGTTTACACCCTTAAAATATAAAATGTAAAGTCTACACTTTTAAAATATAAAATGTAAAGTCTATACCCTTAAAATATAAAATGTAAAGTCTACACCCTTAAAATATAAAATGTAAAGTTTACACCCTTAAAATATAAAATGTAAAGTCTATACTCTTAAAATATAAAATGTAAAGTCTATACCCTTAAAATATAAAATGTAAAGTCTATACTCTTAAAATATAAAATGTAAAGTCTACACTCTTAAAATATAAAATGTAAAGTCTACACTCTTAAAATATAAAATGTAAAGTCTATACTCTTAAAATATAAAATGTAAAGTCTATACACTTAAAATATAAAATGTAAAGTCTATACTCTTAAAATATAAAATGTAAAGTTTACACCCTTAAAATATAAAATGTAAAGTCTATACCCTTAAAATATAAAATGTAAAGTTTACACCCTTAAAATATAAAATGTAAAGTCTATACTCTTAAAATATAAAATGTAAAGTTTACACCCTTAAAATATAAAATGTAAAGTCTATACTCTTAAAATATAAAATGTAAAGTCTATACCCTTAAAATATAAAATGTAAAGTCTATACTCTTAAAATATAAAATGTAAAGTCTATACCCTTAAAATATAAAATGTAAAGTCTATACTCTTAAAATATAAAATGTAAAGTTTACACCCTTAAAATATAAAATGTAAAGTCTACACTTTTAAAATATAAAATGTAAAGTCTATACCCTTAAAATATAAAATGTAAAGTCTACACCCTTAAAATATAAAATGTAAAGTTTACACCCTTAAAATATAAAATGTAAAGTCTATACTCTTAAAATATAAAATGTAAAGTCTATACCCTTAAAATATAAAATGTAAAGTCTATACTCTTAAAATATAAAATGTAAAGTCTACACTCTTAAAATATAAAATGTAAAGTCTACATTCTTAAAATATAAAATGTAAAGTCTATACTCTTAAAATATAAAATGTAAAGTCTATACACTTAAAATATAAAATGTAAAGTCTATACTCTTAAAATATAAAATGTAAAGTTTACACCCTTAAAATATAAAATGTAAAGTCTATACCCTTAAAATATAAAATGTAAAGTTTACACCCTTAAAATATAAAATGTAAAGTCTATACTCTTAAAATATAAAATGTAAAGTTTACACCCTTAAAATATAAAATGTAAAGTCTATACTCTTAAAATATAAAATGTAAAGTCTACACTCTTAAAATATAAAATGTAAAGTCTATACTCTTAAAATATAAAATGTAAAGTCTACACTCTTAAAATATAAAATGTAAAGTCTATACTCTTAAAATATATATGTGTAATGTAATGTCTATACTCTTCACTGATTTATTTCTATAAAGCCGTTTTGTGAGAACAACCGCTGTCAAAAGCACAATAAAAAAAAAAAATTCTTGAAACAAAAATAAATAAATAAATAATTGGACAATTCATGACAATTTGCATTTAATTAGGTCTGAATATTGATCTGGTATAATAATTAGCAATTTTACCCAAAACTGACACATTGCACACACCACACATGGCACCCACCATGTTTGTACTCGAAAAGAAAGTTTTGTCCAAAAGAAAAAAACAACAAAAAAAAACCCATTAAATAAAGTTAATTATTTTTAATTTAATGAACAAACAGCACACTGTATTGTGTGTGTAAATGTGTGTGTTTTTCTTGTAGACACGGAAATATGAGATTACATACAACATTAGATACACAGATTTGTAAGATTTAACTTACAGTAATATATTAAATCTTTGAAAAAACATGATAATAATGATATTAATTGTGATAACAGTACATAAAAAACCTTTACAAATATATTTTTTCTGCATTTCGTTATTAAAATGGTGTAGATGTGCATTCCATTTTAAGTCTTTGATTTACAGCTCCATCGGTCCTTTCGGATAATTTTCCCACAATAAATGCGAGTCTGTCCCTCATGAACTGCATGAAAACTGTCATTTCTCCAGGCAGCATCTGACACTCGAGACATCCGGTGTTTTTCTAACACAGAGGAGACTGCCTTAAAAATGTCATTAAAAAGAGGAAAAGTAAGTTCAGACATCATCGTCATCGCTGTTTATCGCTCAAGCTCGGCCTCCAGGATTTCCCCCCAGGTCTCCACGTCCAGATCGCACATGTTGTTCTGGGGCAGATCCTCAGCACAGCGGATGTTGCTGTACTTTCCCTTCAACCATCTTCTCTTCACGCAGCTTTTCTGGTAGTTACGCACCAAAGTCACCTACAGGCAGAGGTGGAAAGAGTCATAAAACATTCTACTCAAGTAAAAGTCATTATTGATTGATTAAATGAAATTCTACTTAAGTACAAGTAAAGTTACATTTATACAAATCGCATAGTAAATTTTTTATCTACTAGTGCATTAACAAAAAAAAAAACAGTCCATGACTTGAGTCTGATGTGAGTTATATGCCGTGAGAGGAATCGTAAATGCAACTTTTTCAGAAGTGACTAATCAAAACCCTTTGATTGGACACTGCATTCTGAATAAAAGTGTGTGATTGGTTATACAGTTCTGCTCGAATTCGAAACGCAACATCAGCACAACTACTCTAAAATATAAATCTTCTCATATGACATTTCAATTGTAGCACTGTTTATTGTTCTAGCTTCATTGTGCAGTGACCATTTTCAACAGCCTGGAGAAGCCTCTTGAGAACAGGAGCTTTGAGGGCTGGTTTGGACTCTTCTTAATGTCAGCAGTCTGCTACGATGGCTCAGGAGCATCGGTTGCATTTGATCACCATCACTGCAGACCTCAACATCGTTCAGCTGTAATAAATGGACGTTCTGTGCTACATTAGGTTCCCCTTTTAAGTCTGGTTCCTCAAAAGGTTTCTTCCATTTTAGGAAGTTTTTCCTTCAGCACAGTCACCACCGGCTTCGCTTATCAGAGACAAACTCAGCATTATAAATAACAATCTTATTCATTCTTTATTATTATGATGTCTGTAAAGCTGCTTCGAGACGATGTCCATTGTAAAAGCGCTCTACTAATTCAAATGAATTCAAATTGAATTGAACAATTCAGAAATTATTCAATTCGAATATTATTCAAAGCTTTTTTTTGACCGAGTAACCTTTTTTAAAAAATTTTAAAAACCACTTTAAGGTAAAAGTACACAAATAACGACTCTATTACAGTAACGCGAGTTAAGGTAATTCGTTACTTTCCACCTCAGCCTTGAGGAAAAAGCCAGGAAGGAACATTTTTCATCACACACGTACATTCAGAGAGAACAAGAAGTGTGAACTTGTGGATTTCTCTCTTCCTACTATACACAGCTGAGGTCATAAGTTTACATAAGCAACATCTGCATAATGTTAAATGTTTTACTTTAGAACTGCCCTGTGGCCAAAAGTTGACCTGACCATAAGATTGTCATGTGATTCTTTATCAACAGCTCATTCCACATTTAGTCTTCATTTTCTCTTACAGTAGCCTTCACTCTTCTGGGAAGATGTTCCAGTAGATTCTGTGGAGGTTTGTGAGATTTCATTTAGCCACAAAGGTGCCATTAGAGTCAGGTACTGATGCAGGGTGAGGCGAGGAAGCCTGGTGTTGGAGCTCTATATTGGGCCACTCAAGATCTTTCATTCCAACCCCACCATGGTCAGGTGTCTACACATGTTTTTTGATATATCGAAACCTTCCCAGAAGACATTCTGCAAGGTGTACGTGAACCTATGACCTTGTGAGTAACCGACCTTCCAGGACAACCCATTGCTCCGGTCTCCGTCCACCTCCCTGTGACAGACGGCCAGCGTGTCCAGACAGTGGCTCCTCCACAGGTTATCGCTGCCCTCGATGATTACATTCCAGCGTTTGCAAGTGAGTGAAGCGTGACACAGGCTCCTCACGTCCAGCTCACCGAAGATCTTCACGCTTATCTCAGTAGGGAGCGTTTCTGTGAAGTTCAGCTCTGGTCCTCCATTCTTGATGGACACCAATGATATGAGTCCTTCTCCAGCAGCATGGAGGTTGCGGTTCCTTTTAAGGACATGCTGCATCTCTCAGCCTCACCGTACATGCCCTTTAGCTAAAGCTGCAAGATAAATGAGTTGAATTAGTGTGGTAGTAGTCTGGTTGGCTGGAAGCCAAGTTTTAAGACTTTCTTAATTGGGATGTAAATATTGGTGTAAATACTGTATCTGTTTACACAAAATAAGGTGTAATAATAATAATAATAATAATAATAATAATAATAATAATAATGAAACTAGTGCTTATAATATACCCTAGACCAGGGGTCACCAACCTTTTTAAAACTGAGAGCTACTTCTTGGGTACTGATTAATGTGAAGGGCTACCAGTTTGATACACACAGTTTTCAGTTTGATCTGAAATAACAAATTTGCTCAATTTACCTTTTATTATATGTTATTATTAATAATTATTGATATTCATCTATGTGAAGACACTGATCATGGTAATGATTTCTCATAATAATTATCAACAATGATTTAACAAAGTAGGAAACAGCTGTGGTCCTTGCGGGCTACCTGGTGCCCATGGGCACCACGTTGGTGACCCCTGCTCTATAGGGCATGGTTTCTAATCATGTGATCGAAATTCACATAATAATTCACGCCAACAACAAAAATAATAAAGTGGCTTGTAGTAAAGTACTCTACCCTTAGAGTAGGGTACCGTCTCTAATCACATGATCTAAATCATAACTCATGCCATCTTTATTCCCTAAAAATATAATAATAATAAAAATAATAATAATAATAAAAATAAAACAATAATAAAAATAATAATAATAATAAAAATAAAATAATAATAAAAATAGAAATAAACAATAATAATAATAATAATAATAATAATAATAAAATAAATAAATAAATAAATAAATAAATAAATAAATAAATAATAAGAATAATGTGGCTTGTAAAATCCTTAGAGGAATCCAAAATCATAATTCATGCCATGTTTATTCCCTACAAATACAACAACAACAACAACAATTAATTGACTTGTAATAATGTAACCTATTCCTAAAATAAGTATGGTATCTAATCATGCAATCAAAATCATAATTCATACTAAGCTTTAAAAAAATAAATAAATAAAAAAATAAAATAAAATAATAATAATAATAATAATAATAATAATAATAATAATAATATCGCTAGTAGTAATAATTTTACTTAAAATATTAATAATTTTTATCCTTAGAGTATGGTACCCATGCTATGTTTATCCCATCAAAAATAACATAAATTAACAACAACAACAACAACAACAACAACAAGTACATGAAGAAGTGAAGGAATTCCTGGATACAAACAGAAACTATTCCTATTTCCTAAAACATGGCATTCTCACTGAAATAGCTGTGAATAGAGTTTAAGTAAATATGTTTATAATAAAAATAATATATTATAATTGTGTTTGTAATAATCTAAAGTATAAGTGATCTAATGAGAAAATGAGATACAGATACAGCTGCCTCGAACAAATAGGAAGTATAACCAAATAGGAAGCTCATAATCTATTCCCATTGCATATGATTGTAAATATAAAGCATGCACTGTATAAATCCTTCAATTTAGACTGGAGATCATAATAAATTAGCTGAAAAGATACAGATTTTTACCCTCGGTGGTGCAGTTTCGCTTTCGTGTGACAGCTCACCGTTTAAATGCCTTGTTTATTGACACGCATGGCGTCACCGCCTTTACTTTCACTGCGCATGCGCAGAGGTTTCGCAACCCCCCCCCCCAGTTTGAAAGAGCGAATAGGTGTCCATGAACACACTCACGCAACCGCTAAATAACTTAAAAATAATTGTATTATTGTAAAAATAATTGTATTATTGTAACTTTAATGCGTTTAATCAGACTAGGGAATCACTCAGTAAATACAAAAAGCCTACCCATAGAGAACGAAGCTTCTGCGCAAGCGCGAAGTTGTTTACATTCGTTCCCATAATGATAAACATTTATATATCATTATTATTATATATAATATACAATACAATACACACACATACACATATTGTAATTTTACGAATCTTTAATATGAACCAATCGTTAAAAAAAACCAATTGTTTTGTTTTATTTTAATGTTTAAGCGATAAACAGCAACGCGCATGCGCAAGAGTCTAACTCTACCCGGAAGTGCCCACCGAAAAAAAAAAACGTGTAAGGATGAAGAGATTATTTACGTTTTAAATACTATTAGGTTTTGTTTTATTCGTCACTTTTCCCACAAGTACAAACCTAACAGGTAGGCCACCTTGAAGTAGGGTTGATTTATTTATATTTTGTAAAATCACTAAATATAATTCATTAATGCATGTCAGAGTAAGTGATGCACCTTTGGTGGTTAGTGTTAAAGTTAACGTCATCACGTGATGTCTCTTATTTCAGAATGCCAGAGTTTGAGTTGGAGCAGGTGGATGGAGAAGGAGAAGAAGGTGAAAGAGGAGAAAGAAAGCTCATTGATTTGCCCCATGGAGACTCTATGATCGGTAGAGGACCATTTCTGGGCGTATGTCATTTATTCCTACTTATTTCTACAAAACAGACATTTGACAGAATGTAAACCACTGCATTAATCTCTATGGAACAGCTTCCCATCTCTGGTCCATGCAGGAACTCTGTCTTGTCCTGTACATAACACTACAATATCCAGGATAGGAAGGGTTTCCTCCCCCTTGATCAGGGCTGGGGAAAATATGATGATATGTCAGTGCCTGAAAATGATCATCAGTATTATGTTTAAAATCATAACTTAAAGTTTCACTTTCGATTGGATAAAAAAAAAAGGAATATAAATATATATATATATCCTGCTGTAATTGCAGTCTTAGGCCTCTAGGGGTCACCAATTGTTTCCATTTAAAGGTTTTTAATATGTAACGAAATGTAATTCACGAGTTCTTCGTTAATATTGATGAAACAATGTCATATTTTGTATTTCTTAGTTTACATCTGCTGTGAGACTAACTCTTGCACTTTCTGTCTGTCCTCGAACAGGTGAGCGATAAACGAGTGTCCAGGAACCACGGGATTCTGGAGAACCTGGACGGACAGCTGCGTCTCAAACCCGTAGGAGGAATTTTTATTTCTAACCTCAACCCTTATGTGTGAGTTTGTCTCACATTAAACAAAGGACGGGTTTAATAAAAGAGTCTTTGTCCTGCTCTTCGTCTTCCCCATCACTCTGTCTCTCTCTCTCTCTCTCTCTCTCTCTCTCTCTCTCTCTCTCTCTCTCTCTCTCTCTCTCTCTTACTCTTTTCCCTTATTCTCTCTCTTTTAATTTCTCTCTGTATCTCTTTTATTCCCTCATTCTCTCTTGCTCTGTCTCTCATTTTCTTTATTGTCTATTCTCTCTGTCTCTAACTCTATTGTGCTTTCTTTTTTCTGTAATGCTTTCTCCCTCCCTCCCTCCCTCTCTCTGCCTATCTCTCTCTGCCTATCTCTCTCTCTCCAGTAATTTTTATAGCCAAAGCAATTTCAAAAGGAAAGAGGGGAAAAAGCAGGAGAAATAAAATCAAAATGAAGGATAAAATATAAGCAAATAAAATACCGATATAGTAAAATAAGCGAGAAATGGCGCGAACACTGTAATACATTAATATAAGATTAATATTAACGTGCTAGTGTTATAAACTGTTAGTATTACGTTGGGCCTCACACTTAACACACATTCCTATGGTGTCTGTGCGGCGTCTATATGATCTGAAGCCAAAGTCCTTCAGCCAGGTGCAGAACAAAATTCTCCAGAAGCTCCAATGTGCAGCTGAACATATAACAGTCAGTGGGGAAGACAGGTAACGAATAGACAGCACAATAGACAGTAGGTCATAGACACACACATGGATACACAATAAACACAAAAAAGGCTAAACATTGCACGTCAGTTCAGGCGTTGAGGCTTATCGCACAATAATTGTTTACATTGTAGGAATTAGTGCAGAAGTGGCAAGACTGTAAAACTGTGTGTGATTAAATATAAAGTGCTGAAGTGATGGAATAAATGACACATGACTAGTCTGGATAACGCACAAGACCGAACACGTGAGCGGTTGACGCGGTTCAGCCGTGGCGAGTACGTGAGGTAAACGGAACGTCTCTGGTGACCGTGTCTTCTTACCCAGTAAGAAAACATGGTCACGTTTTGTCCTGTGTGTGTGTGTGTGTGTGTGTGTGTGTGTGTGTGTGTGTATTTATACATTTCCTGCATTAAACCGAAGAAGGAGAACATATGCACTACTATGTGTGCTGTGTGTGTGTGTGTGTTTCTTCCCCGATCAGGACAGACATCGTAGATCGCATGGGAAACCTGTCCATCTATTAATACATATACCGAATATCTGGAGAAAAGAAAAATGAATAAGTAAAAACAATAATAATACAGAAGAGCAATTCGAAGAATGGAAGAAAAGTAACACAGGGAGGAGGAGGAGGAGGGTGGAGGGTCTCTCTCTCTCTCTCTCTCTCTCTCTCTCTCTCTCTCTCTCTTCCCTCCCTCTCTC
>NC_139593.1:5714772-5872272 GCF_946808225.1 Silurus aristotelis
TGTGTGTGTGTGTGTGTGTGTGTGTGTGTGTGTGTGTGTGTTTGTGTGTGTGTGTGTGTTTGTTTGTTTATATATTTCTTTCTGACCTTGTGATTCACTTCATCTCCGAGCAGTACAGTAGGATTTAGATGTGGTGACTGGGCAGGTGATTCCATGATAGATGTCACACGACTGTTTGCTCTCTAAATAACTCTTACAGAGTTCAGACGTATTCATAACTTCAGCTCATCGTCTTGTCGTACGGTGAATTCGGTTCCAATGAGCCGCAGGTCAGACGGAATTGCATGGTGTTGAAGTATGGAATGGTTGCCATGTTGGATCCTTTCACCCAGAATAAGGGTTCATCCTTCACTGCTCCAAAACAATCCCAAACCATTAAGCTTCCAATGTACTGTCTAGTTTTAGGGTGTTTTTGAGTTTTAAAAACCATAAAAAAACAAAAACATCAAAAACCATAAAAGACATAATGTGTTTCCGAAAAGATCAGGACATTGGGACAGTGATTATCAGTTATTTATGGTTATATATGGTTCAGGTCTGGAGACATACTTGGCCTCTTCATCAACTTCACCATCACCTTCAGTGTTTGGGTTTATATTTGTTTTGAACTGCTGTTCAGCCCAGTTTCTGAATGGAGGGCATCATGTTCTGCTTTAGAATGTCACAGTGCATGTTGGAATTCATGTTTCCTTTAATGAACCACAGCAACTCAAGCAGCCCCAGACCATAATAAAACCACCACCATGCTTAACTGTAGGCAAGATATTTCTTGTTACTCCCCATCAAGGCATCGCCACACATGCTGGATACAGTCTGAGCCAAACCAGTTTATCTTAGTCTCATCAGTTCACAGGACATGGTTCCAGTAATTCATGCTCATGGACATGTCATCTTGCAATGCTGGCAGCACTCATGTGTCTGTTTTTTTTAAAGCGGTTTTACTTTGTCCACCGCAGATACACGTGAACCCCTGTTTCATTCAGACATCTCTGGATGCAACACCACAACCGCTAGAGAAGGACAAATGGCACTGTCTGAAGGACGGATCCATCTTCTCCCTGCTCCCAGGGAAATACATCTACAGAGTGCGTGCTGTTGCAGAGGAAAAGACACCAAGGTATCCCACACACACACACACACACACACACACACACACACACACACACAATTGTGATTTAATCATTAACTTGTGTGTTTATACATATATGTATATATTTGCTCATTGACCTAATAAGTTATAACATTGTTATAACGTGTACCTGTGTGTTCAACTCGCACCTTCCAGCCAATCAGAACCAAGTATTCAGACAGACCATGTACCATATACTGTGAATCTATAGAGATAATACAGTGTACGCCCAGCATGATAATTATATTTTACATATCATTAGGTATAAACTTACTGTTTTTCTTTCTTTTTCTTGTTCAATTTCACTCTGAATACATTAACAATTTCTAAAATGTAGTCCCCCCCCCCCCTTTTTTTTTTTTATATAAATCGCACTGCTGGATTTTTCACTTTCATTTTTCCACAGAGGTGGGGGGCACAAACCTTTGCACTTTTACGTGTAATACGTCATCACAATCGTACGACGTAAAAAATTTAACGTATAAAATAAAATAATAAAAAATAAAGAATGTGAGAATAAAGTTGTAGCACTAAGAGAATAAAGTCGAAATTGTGAGAATTAAGTCGTATTTTATTTTATTTATTTTATTTGTTTATTTTTATACATTTCTTCACATGGCGCTAAAAACGCTGTCGTACAATACCCGTCTGATACTTTTGTCAATATGGACTAGAGAAAAAGTGCCGTTAGAAGACATACTATGTGGAAAAGAAAGAACAGTGTGATGTCTTCAGGAGTTATTTGAATATCAGGTTTGGGGTGGCCAGTGGTCTATCAGGGGTGGCCAGTGAAATATCAGGGGGGGCCAGTGATATATCAGGGGTGGCCCCTCCCCCTTATCCCCACCCCTAGTGGTGGTTTAAACACTACTTAAAAACCTCAAGCATGTGTTTACAATTAGTATAGAAAAAAAAACAACACTTTTGGATGCATTTTCTGATTAGTTTTGTTCAGTAATTCCTCACGCAGGCTTCATCGCTCTTCAAGCCGCTGAGAAATAAACAATGCGGATTTGCTCGGAGGAACCGACCTATGATTTGCCTTCATTTCAAAGTCAAACCGCTCACGTGTGCGTGAAATGAGCTTCCGCAGGCTTGGAGATTTTTGTATTTGTATGAATTGTATATCTGTCCTACATGAAGCGTTTCAGAACGTCAACTGTATTGAGTTTTGTTCTCCTATATGAGGCTCCAGATGATTTCCCAAAGCCGTGTGAGCAGCAGGATCTCATTCAAACACACACGACCAACCAAAGACGCTTCAGTTCTCTTTGGATTTGGATTAAAGTGAGAGCTCGATGTCCTTGCTGATTCCAGCGTCCTCGTTTTGCTTCACTGCCGATTAAAAGGGGTAAAAAAGGCAAACGTGACTTGTTTTGTTTGTGTTCGAAAGCTTGGGGAAATAAATACGATGACGATTTGTTTCCTTGCCTGTCTAAACTGCACAAAACAAGCTGGTTTGATTTGTTCCGCCTGGCTGCTTCCTGGCAGATCTTTACTCTTTACTGAATTATTATACGGTTTACGCAAAACATGTCACATGACCTCCTAAAGAAAGAACCTATTACTTTATTGTTGTTACAGGAACAGTCAGGGTTTTGAGGAGGAAGAGAAGGAGCAGGTGGAGGAAGTGATGGAGACGGTGTCCGAGACGGAGCAGAACCTCGGATCCTCTCGATCGTGTGAGGAGACATTAGCGTACACTCCTCAGGCCAAGAACAGTTTCACCTACGATTCGGAGATGAGAGACGAGAGCCACACAGCAGGTCCCGCTACGTTTAGTCAGGTGAAAAGGCATTTTGCTGCGATGATGTGCTCCATTCTTCTGGGAAGACTTTTCACCAGATTTTGTTGGTGTTTGTGTTCATTCAGCTTCAAGAGAATTAAAGATCAGGCACTGATCCATTTCATCCCAGCAGTGTTCAGTGGGGTTGAAGAGCTCAGGGCTCTTCTGTGCCAAATGTTTGTGAACAGCTGACCAATCAGAGGACAGAAAAATGCTGACGCTATTCTGGGCCAGCTACCGGGTCCTGTGAGGCGAATATGAAATCTGATTGGTTTAAGAAACAGACAATTGATAATAGAGACTAAGGTAAAAAGGCCAGCAGTACAGACTTTGAAGGCTCTGAGCAGATTAGATTGGCATGGCAGCACATAAAGGCTGATAAATTAATACAATTTCATTGAACAAATATTAGAATTCAGGTTGTAAATGTAGGTCAGTGCTTCTAATAGTGTTTAAGCCAGCAGAGAAGGCTTTGCTGGCCCTGACCGCCCACCACTGGGTAAACGTATTACTGCTTCTTTGTTCGTAAAACCGAACATCATCGCGTGTATCTCTGATCCTCTGTAAGCCTTCCAGAGTATGATATTACTTTGCCATATCGGTCCTGCGGCGCCTCGTAAAATCACCGTTTGCCGCTTATCGGGACATGACGTTCATCGATATCTGAGCTCGCAATCCTGTGGTTTTATGGCTCTTCAGGACGTAGCTAATAGTTTTACCATACTTGGATGGAACAAAAAAGAAAAGAAAAGGAAAAAAAACCCAGCCAGATTGTTTATCTGTTATTCCCCATTTAAGAGTTTAAATCACATTACGATCCCGATGCCATTACGCAACAGAGAAACCCACCGAAGCTTTTACTCACCCACTCACAAGATACTAAAACTTCCACTTCTGTAAAGAAGCTTTTTTAGAGTAAAAAAGACGGCGGGAAGGAGACTAAATTGAGAAAAAGTAAAAAGAGGGTTGATAGAACAGAGGTTTAAGAGAGATGTTAAGAACAAAACACCTTAAGATCGATATGTGCTTTTTGAACATCTTTTCATCTTTAGTTCCCATTCGTGCTTCTAGTAGCCTCCACTCTCCTTTGAAGATGTTCCACTAGATTTTGTGGAGATCTTTGCACATCAAGCCACAAAGGTGTTTGTAAAATCAGGCAATGATGTGGATGAGGCTCTATAGCAGGAGATCTTCCACTCCAACCAATTTGAAGCAGATCTTCATGGAGCTGGCTCTGTGCACAGAGGTATTGTCTTGCTGGAACAGGATTGGTTCTTTGGTTAGGGTTAGTGAAGAGAAAATGTCATGTTGCCACATACAGACATAATATACGATTGTGTTTAATTGTGTGCCTCCAACTTGGAGAAGAACCACATATGGCTGGAAATGTCAGGCGTCACAGCACTTTTCTACATATTAGAGTAGCATTGAAAAGTTTTTTTTGAGTTTGTTGAGTCTTGAATGAAAACTCAATCCAATAGATGCCAAGTGTAAAAGGAGAGATCTTTTGTTTATTTTGGCTTCAAAGATTAGTAAAGTGGTCTGAGTGCATTGTGTACACATAAGGGACCCCCTCACACCCTGCATACAGTCTGTTCAGGTAACACAGACTGATCAAATCAAAGACAGCCAGACTACAAAATAGCTGTTTCCTGGCACCCACTAAGATTTTAAACACCCATATAATCATACCTTCAATCTGTATAAGAGTTGTGCATCTCTAACCGAGGTTATAAAGATACAAATGAAGATAAGATAAGAGATACCTTTATTCGTCACACAGTGGGGACATTTTCTGAATAAGCTAACAATGGGAATCCTCCCATTACGATGCATTGTAATCCGATTCAAATTCAACACAATGCGATTTGATGCAACGGAAAAAATGCGATGCGATACAATTCAATATGGTACAAATAGTTTGCTTTTATTTTTTTGGTTCAGACAGACAGCAAATCATTCATTTTCTTGAGCGCCTACTGACTTCTAAAGCAAACAGGCCTTTGAACATGAAGGTTTACGTTCTTTTCCTGTTCTGTCTCCAGGAAGATGCAGCTCTACCTCTGCCATGTTAATCTATATTCAATGTGAGAAAATGAAGGTTGAAAGAAAGGCATATTCAAGCAGTCACCAGCTGTGATGAGGGACTGCTTTTGGTTCACATGATCTATAAAGTTTACTATGAATGCTTTTAGCAAAAGGTGTCATCTGTCCTAAGTAAACACTTGACCCTTAAGTAAAGAGCTACCAAGCTATTTCGCTAAAGACGCGAACAGTTTTCTGAAGTTATTAAAATTTCTGAATATCTGTGTATCCGTGTGTGTGTGTGTGTGTGTGTGTGTGCAGGTTGGTGCTGATTCTCGCTCTTCTTGTAAACTGGACTCTGCAGCCCCTCTGACGCCTCGTAAAAAAAGAATTCTTCCCGCTTGGATGATGGACGTCGCTCCTATAAACACATCATCGCCGAAAGGTATCAGAAAGAGAACGGCGTGTTCGCTCCAGGGACGGGCCGGATCGCTTAGTGGCCTTTTTCCGGTCCTGATGGCCTTGTAAATGGTACTGCTGTTTGTGGCTGATGTCCAAACAACATATTGACTATGCTTGAGTCTAGTAGCAATGTCTAGTTTGGGTGGTGGGGGATGGGAATGTATATGTATATGACAGGGGGATGGATTCCAGCACACACACTCGCTTACAAACGAATGTGCCAAACGCTATTTATTAGGGGTCCAAGCACCAAGGTGTATATGCACGCAATTGTTATTCCTAGCATCTCTTCTTTTCTTCTGGTTATGGTGTCTATGGGAGCCCACAGGAAAAATAGTTTTTTTGCTTGTCATGGGCAACCCAAACTGACAGCAAAGCATCCAAACAGGAAGTGAGGAAACACATTGCCAAAAATTGGTGAGCATCTTCAGGATCAGGAGCTAAGGCTATACAACACATCTCATAGTGTCACCTACAGAAAGTACAATAACCTCCTGAAAATGTTTACTTCTACCTCCCATTTTTGCCATTCAAAGTCTTTGTCTTTCTAGCAAACGCAGGAAACGTGATATGAAGTCGTATTTCAGTAGGACATTTGCATACTTCTATAAAACGTGCTCTTCAGAACCCTGCCCTATTGCCCCAAGAAATCGTATTGACTGTGACACATATGGTCAAAAACTGTGACAACAAAGGCTCATTCAAACCTTTCAAGATTACTTCCTGTCTGCTGATAACCTCCATCTTCATGGAGCTTCCCTTTCATGCTTGAACTTGGAGACCCAAACCTGTTCCAGCCTGAAGGGTCAGCTCCATGAAAATGTTTCTTTACATGGATTAGAAGCTGTGGAAGATCTCCTGCTATGAAGCTATCTTCAGCAGATATTTATCCATTTTTCCTTTTTTTTCACACCTTTTACGGAGTACACGGATACCCACTTACTCACTCGCTTGCTCAGTCACCTTCACTCTCTTTTGTGCTGCCCTGAGGAGTTGTACATAGAGTTAATTGCTCTTTTGAGACCAGCCGCTGACAAACAGGACTGGTGGTCTTCCTTCAGGATTTTTCAGCCCGCAATGAGGGTGAGAAAGAAGTGAGTAAAAGTCAAAAGTGTGTTCTATCGACTCTACTCAACTCTATCGATTGATGTAGCTCTTTAATCAAGGTTTTGAGGTTTTCCTTGTACCACCAATAAAGATTGGCATGTTGGCTGATCGTCAGCTGTTCAGTTTGCCCTCAAGTTTTCACTATGTCATATGTTCTGAGGTGCTTTTCTGCTCACCGTAGTTGTAAAAAGTGGTTATCCAAGTTCCTGTCAGCTCAGACAAGTCTCATCTCCTCTTGGTTCTTTCTTATGGACCAGAAGTTTCTGTTTGCTTTTAAAATCTGATTCAAAAATATTTACCCTTTTTTTTTTTACTATATGGACTAAAGGTCCACCGATAGTTGATTGCTGGAACTGTCGGCAAAAAATCCATACCGATAGTTTTTCCGGCTAACGGACCACTGTCATTACAAGAGCGGCCTCTAGAGGCGAATCACTGAAGCCACACGCTGTTTGTTTTTACAAGTGACACTGCATGCTGCACGGAGAGCTTTATATTATATGTATTGTTTATAATGTATTTATAATTTTTTATTATAAATTAAAACTTTATTAATTGATTAATTCATATTTATTATTTACATTTCCATGATTCAAAAGTTTTTTTATATTTTATGTTTGTAAAAAAAAGTTCTGTATTATTGTGTTGTGTTTTTTATACAGTATCCATTTTAAAAACAATCGGTTGATTAACTGGTCATCGGCAAGTACAATCCAACGTTGCTATCGGTAAATCGTTCGACCTCTAATATAGACAAATGTTTGTGCCCTGTCTTTCTTTTTGAACATTTCCATTCCACATTTACTCTAAATTTCCTTTTAGATAACCGCCACTCTTCTGGGAAGATGTTCCACTAGATTTTGTGGAGATTTGTGTGAGACTCCATTCAGCCACGAGGGTATAAGTAATGTCAGGTACTGATGTAGGTGAGGTGTAGATTCCTGGGTTTCAGTCAGTGTTCCAATTCATTGAGAGGTGTTCAATAGGATTTAGAGCTCTACAGCAGGAGATCTTCCACTCCAACACATGTAAAGAATATCTTCATAGAGCTGGCTTTGTGCACAGGAGCAGTGTCATGCTGGAACATTTTGGGTCTCCTATTTCAAGTAAAGGGAAAATTTCACACTACAGCATCCAAACACGTCTTTTACAATTGTGAGCCTCTAAGTTTGTGGTTAACAGTTTGGGGAAGAACCACATACCATGGCTGGAAAAGTCAGGTGTCCCAATACTCTTTACCACATTTTTCCATGTGATTTAAATCTCAGTGAAACAAGCTCCAGCACGAGGAGCCCGAAACACGCCTTCATCCAAACCCTCAGGAGCCAAACGTCCACGGGCGAGGATGCCTTCATCATCAGATGACATGGAGGAGGAGAAAGTGAATGAGGAGGACGAGGAGGATGGATGTCGCAAGACCCAGAGAAAGAGAGCGAGGAGGCTGGAAAGTGACCCGGAGGAGAGCCAGGTACACTCGGACCCTGGAACAGGGGATTTATGGATACGGTGAAAGATATTCGTGCTGAATTCTGGGAGCAGTTGCGTTTCGAATCATCTGCAAATGCAGTTAGGGTGCCCAGGGGATTTGAAGCATTATAGCTTCAAGGGGATTATAGCAACAAATTCTTGAGTTTTATTTGTTTTATATAAAAGTATATGATACATTTTAGTGGGAGGGAATACAACAATACAGCCTGTTTGTCATGGTTGACCTCAATTTTAAAATAATTTTAAAACTGATAGTGAGCCTTGGCCTTGTTGTCACGGTGATCCTTTCGAGCACAGGGTGATGAAATCCTTTACACTTCAGCAGGACCAGGTTCCGGTCTCAAAGGCCAGCCAGGAGAGGCTACAGAAAGACGAAGATACCAACACAGAGAGCATAGCTCAGAAAATGGACGTAAAAGAGAAAGAAAGTCGGAATTATGAGGCCGATCAGAGGTCCAAAAAAACTGAAGGCTCAACCTCAAAGCCGGAAAGCTCTGGAAATACACAGACAAGTGTTCAACAGGAGGCAAAAATTCAGCACAGGATGCCGTGTCCCTACGGCAGCTCCTGTTACAGGTACTCCTCGAAAGCAAATCAAATTCGCCTCAAAGCAGGATTTTCTAGAAATGCTAATTCAATTTCGAGTCCTCGCTTTGTTTTACACGGTTCATTTCCTCCAGGTTTAAGATAACCCCTTTTTTTTGGTTCGAATCAGAGAAACCCTATTGTAGGAACTCATACCGAGAATAAACAGGCTCTTTGTTTTAATCGAGTGTATCAGAACAGACGTCTTAGATGTCTCCGATTTACTGTTTCATGGCCGACCGCTAACAAGCCTAGAGCACTTCAGATTTTCTGCTCGGATCTCCGTAGTGAAGCCCATGTCACGTAGCATCTTTTATCCATTAAGTAAATCTTCAGAGCTTCAGGCTTGAAATGACGAAGACAAAAGTCTGGTGTAAAAGCAAACTTTTTTAACTCTTTCATTGTACAGCATCGGGTCTCGAAGCATCTCAAATCTTCCCACTGACCACCTTAAACTAACAGAGAGAGAGAATTCAATCTGATGCTCACTTGACCATGTGTAAAAGGATACAGGGCTCAGAGCCAACATCATTAAACTATAACTTTCACAGCTAGTATTACACAACAGAATGGTGTCTAGGCTCAATATGGTTTTCGAGAACACATGCATGATGCTTTTGTTTCTATGCAGTAATCTCACAAGAATTTAACATTGAATGAGTGGAAGAAAGTTCTGTGGAGACCGAATGAACATTTTTGCCTTAAATAGAAGAACTTGTGTAAGATGAAGAACAGGAGAGAAGATGTGATCAGACTCCTCACCTCCACAGTCAATCATGGAGGTGGAGGCTTAATGGTATAGGGTTGTTTTGGAGAAGGGGAGGTTGGAGACTTATTCCAGAAAGTGAACCAAAATGTCAACCATTCCATAATTCAACAGCATTCAATTCCTTCTGGACTGCGGCTCATTGGAATACGTCTGAACTCTGTAAGAGTTTTTTAGAGAGCAAACAGTCGTCTGGAGTGACATCTATAATGGAATCACCTGCTCAGTCACCACACCCCAATCCTATTGTACTGCTCTGGGATGAGCAAGAAATCTCCAATTAGTGAAGAACATCTTTAAAAAGTTTTCCAAGAGGCACAACAAAATATTTCATCTGAACATTTGGAGAAACGAAGTTGCTGAGAGTGTGTAAAGCTGTTCTTTATGCTAATGGTGGATTTTCCAATGAAAATAAAGTAGAACATCTGGACATTTACAGATTTGTTTGGTCAGAGTAAATTTTCATGCCATTCCATGACCGAGTTTGTTGCATAGAAACAAAAGGAACATGCATTTGAGTTTGGGAAAAAAAAAACTGGGTGTTTTTACACTTTTGACAAGCATTTATATAAAGCTTTATATAAAAAGTTTAGTCATTTTCCTCAATAGTATGAAGGGCTCTCTGCCTTTTATCCTGTTGCTACACTTGGTGATTACCTGCCATGTTGCTTAGCAACAGTGTCACACCTTGAATTACTTCACATTGCCATGTCAGGAAAAAAATTTAAATACCCTTCATTAAATCCAGGGTTTTGGGTTTTTTTGCCAGGAAAAACCCGATCCATTTTCAAGAGTGCAGTCACCCCGGGGACGACGATTACGAGGAGGAGCAAAACAACCAGGACGACGAAGAAGACGATCGGCAAGAGTGTCCCTACGGCACTGACTGCTACAGGTGCCTTTTTTTGCAGTAACATTTTTTTAACGCCCCATAAAAGAATGAAAGTAGTCTAAAATAGTTAACTTTTGTGTACTAAAATGTAAAAACAGTTCTGTAAATAATGTACGATAATGTAAAAAAAAGTCATTGAGTATATTCTGGACTGTTGGACACCTGGTGCGCAGGCAATTAGCACTATTGTAGAATGCCATTTACTTCCATCTTGATGGTGAAGTTTTTAAGTTTAGTGTGTCAAAACAACAAAATACATTTCCTTCAATTCAAATGTCTACTAGATGTTATTCTGCAGTGGTGGACAGTAATGAAGTGCATGTAATTCGTTATTGTATATAAGTAGCTTTTACACGTATCTCTACTTTACTGAAGAATTTCCATTTACAGAGACTTTACTACATTTCAAAGTTAAATTTCTTACTACGTTTATTAAAATCGATTGTTCCTTTTTATGGCTGTATTTTTCTGACTATAAGCCGCTACTTTTTCCCCACGTTTTGAACCCCGCGGTTCAAACAACGAAGCGGCTGGGTTTTTCCCGGTTTCACAAACTTTAAGCCAAAAAACTGAGCGACATAACATTAGACCAATTAAATTTCCGAACGGAAACAAAAAAACGCACCTCACCTGTGTTCTGAGCTGCACGGCTTCGGGAGAGAAAACGTTTTTTTAAACGCACGACGATGCCAAAAGATAAACTCCCGAGAGAAATTCTTGTGAAAGGAAGGAGGAAGACAGTGAACAATGACTTACTTGGTAGGCTACTGTTTAGATACAAGCCGTTGTAGCACGTTGAGTCTGGGTGAAGGGAGAGCGCGCTAACTCCAGTTGCAACAGAAATCATATAAGCACAGACAGGTTTCCAAAAATCTTGCTTTTTTATTTTTCTTGGCAACAGCATTACGGTTTAGTCAAAGAAACTTAGAAATGAGCATCAGAAAATAAGGACATATTCCTCGGTCTTGCACACATGCAGTAATACCGGAAAATGCGGCGGCAGGCTATTTCCAAAATATCGCTTGGTCTTAAAGAAGCCACAACATATTTCACGTGTTACATTCGTTTCAGTGTAGACACCTGCGGCTTATAGACAGGTGCGGCTTATTTATGGTTAAAATAAAAATCTTTGTCAAATTTAGTGTTATTATATATGGATGCGCTTTATAGTCCGGAAATTACGGTATTTATAAGAATTGTAAAAGAAGGTTTTGGGCTCATGATAATTGTAAGAGAAATCAATCAGTGTTTAAGTCATTTATATCTGTCTATTAATAGATCAGTGTGCTGAGAGTCACATTCGAGTCTCTTCACATAAACTAAGTTGATTAAGTAAAGAGTCTTGTGAAGAAAATGATAATAGGAACATTATAGTCATAATAAATAATAGTACTTTGGATACTTAAGTTCATTTGAAGGCAAAAACTTTTGTACTTTTACTCAAGTGATAGTTTAAAGAGACACGTTTATCTTTACTGGAGTCATATTTTACTTACTGTATTTCTACTTTGACCATTTTATCCACTGACCCCCCCTATGTGGTTTTAACGTAGTGGTTTGGTCTGACCAGCTCCCATCTGCCAAAACACTAAATAAGCTTTTTTACTAATCATCCAAAAAGCCTCCAAATTACACACTTCACCCAATGATATCAGTCCAATGAGTCCAAGAAAAACACTTCAGCCTGCACATATTGTTCCAGATGTAACTTTTTTTGGTAACTTGCTTGTTTTTTTTCCCCCCACAGGAAGAATCCACTGCACAAAAAAGAGTACAAGCACACCAAACCTCCAGGTGTGTGTTTTCCTCTTCACCTCCCGAAGGAACCTTTGTTAAAACCACAGAATCTGCGTTAAATTTGAAATGCTCCTGTTTGGAATACCGTTTGGACCAGACTTTCTGCCAAACTACGAATGGCAAACGCAGCGAGAAATCGAAGTGAAAGAAACATAAAAGAAAGAAATAAGAAGGGAGAAAAATAGGCTACATTAGCGCAGTCTATTCTTCTCTCGCTCTTTTTCATGACTCTCCCGCTGGCCAGCCGCTTCAGCCATGCTGAATAAAAGGATATCAAGCTTGCGTTGATTATAGGCAGCGTTTACAAGCCGGGGACTGAGCAGTCAGTCTGCGTTTGGGTGGGGGGGGGGGGGTTTCGGGGGTGGTGGAGGTAATTACTCGCCTCTGATATTCACACCCACGTTGTTCACTCGCTTCCTTTTGAAGTGCACACGACTGAACAAAACGGACTCGCTTTCAGACACTCAATACACACCAAGACTCGGACTGGCTGTTGAATTCGCTCCTTGTCCTGGCAACAGTTCCAACAGCAGCCTTCAAGAGCAGAACAAAATCAGGCTCTGTGTCAATTATGATTAAAGGGGCAGTTTGCATTTTGAACATGTGCAGGTGCAGGTTACGTGAATTCCTTTTTTGCGATGAAAAACACTGACAAATCGTCGTCTTCGTTTCCTAAATATCAAAGATAAAGTAACATTTACCGGATTTAAAACTGGATTGATAGTGAAATGATGCTTATTTTTGAACATCCCAGTCGACATTTAGTCTCCATTTCCTCTTATAATAAATTACACTCTTCTGGGAAGATGTTCCTCTAGGTTTTGTGGAGATGTGCTCAGACACAAGGGTGTTCGTAAAGGCAGGTACTGCTGTAGGTGAGGAGGAAGGAGGCCTGAGGTGCAGTCAGCAGTCACATTCAGTGTTTCAGTAGGATTTAGAGCTCTATAGCTGGAGATCTTCTACATCTTCTCACCCATGTAAAGCATATCTTCATGAAACTGGCTATGTGCACAGGAGCATTGTCATGCTGGAACAGGTTTGAGCCTCCTAGTTCAAGTCAAGGGGAAATTTTCATGCTACAGCATCCAGCGATGTTCTATACAGTTGTGTGCCTTCAGGTTTGTGGGAACAGTCTGGGGAAGAACCACACATGGTTGGAAAAGTCAGGTGTCCCAATACTTTTGTCCTTATAGTGGACATTATCCTAACTCCGATGTGGTAAGTAAAGTATAAAGATCAGGGAAGCAGAACTTTTTTCCAGCCCAACCTTGGATTATAATGTATTAATATTGGAAAGCGTGTTCTTAATAATTTGTCTGAGGAAAATAAATACATATTCAGTACATAATATATTCATAAAATATATATTTGAGCATTTATATATGTTTGTTGTAGGAAAAAAATACATTTGTCTGGTCATTACCAGTACAGTCCAGCGTTATGTAAAATACAGATCATAGGTGTGAAAACTTTGCGCCATTGTTACTGACTGCTGCTTTAAGATGCATCATCTAGGAAAAGCTTGGTGCAAAATTTTACGATGTTGATGGTCCTGAAATTGCTCTCATCTTTAGTCAAATACAATGGTTTAAGTTTTATACATATTTTCTCTGTTTTCCAGCTAAGCAGACTGTACCCGTTAATGATGATGATGAAGACCAGTACGAGAACAGCTTCATTAATGATGACAGCGAAGAAGAGGACGTAGACGAGGATTCTGACTATGTTCCCGAGTCGGAGGACAGCGGGAACGAGTTCATCAAACAACTCCAGAAGGAGGCCAAAGCCTTTCTCAAGAAGAAGAAATAACCAGACACCTGAAAACAAGGTTCCTGTTGGTGTTCTTAGAGACAGTTTGCTGAGATTTAAAGCTCATCTAAGGATGATGATGTGGGTTGAGGGTGACACCTGTAACATCGGCATTACAGCAGAATGTATTTCCGAAGCACTTCCAGGTTTCCAGCCATACTGAACACTACTAAATGTCCAGATCAGAGTCTCCAGAGTTCAAAAGGTCTCTCAGGAAGGATGTTCAGGTTTCAGGTGCACCTCTGGAATAACTCGCAAGTGTAATATGAGACTTCTTGTGCATTGTTGAATGTTTACACCAGTCTGTTATGGAGACTAAAGTTCTGAGTTTCTAAGTAAGAACGTAGCGCAATTAAAGCTGCGTTTCCGTTATGATTCAGGAAGTACTTCAATATTGAAAAACCTCTTTTTTTTTAATGTTTTTTTTAAGTCATTGTTCCTATTTTATGTACTTTTAGTAAAACGTTATTTCTCAGAATGTTCCCATGGTGTATCTGGATGTTATTTGATGGCGTAAATGAATAACATTATACTGAGGTGTAAATGAATACGCTTTTGCACCTTTTGGAGGATTTAGTATACGTTTTATATGTGGAAAATTTTACATATAAAGGAATAAAGAAATATGACAATAATACACTTTAATGTTATTATCATAAATATAGCATATGTATTTGAAATATCCCAGTGTAGGACTTCTCAACATGAAGGTAGTTCATCACAGAGGGATTAATTATTGAAACACCTAAAATTTTCCAGCCATATGTGGTTCTTCCCCAAACTATTACCGCAAAGTTGAAGGGCACACAATTGTTTTGGATGAAATGGTAGCATGAACATTTTTGAGGACACCTACTTATAAGATGATGCTTATTTTTGAACATCCCAGTCCACATTTAGTCTCCATTTGCTCTTATAATAACTTACACTTTTCTGGGAAGATGTTCCTCCAGATTTTGTGAAAATGTGCTCAGATGTGGTTTTTCCCCAAACTGTTACCACAAGTGTTTTGGATGAAATGGTAGCATGAAAATTGCCTTTCTCTAGTTTTGTGCCCAGCTCCATGAAGATCTGCTTTACATGGGTTGGAATGGGGAAAAAAACACATTTATTGAAAACCAAAAACATTTTGTACCTTAGAGGTGAGCAGCGGGGGATCAGTAACCATGTAAATGTAATTTGTTACTGTACTTGAGTAGCTTTTTCACGTATTTATAATTTACTACAGTATTTTCATTTGGGGAGATTTTTACTTTAAATTCACATTTCAGAGTCAAATTTCTGCCTTTTTACTCAACGACATTTTGCGAAATCAGTTGTTCCTTTTTATTTATGAGGATAAAAACTTAACTGGTCAAACAAGCAGCAATCCACCAATCAGGGTCGAGCGTAATCTTTGTTTTGAACTTGTTTTGATTGGTGCTTGGTGGTTTCTACTTATCAAAAACATACAGTTCAGCATCAGTTCAGCAGCATGGAGAACATTTATATAGGAATAAATGATGGAAGAAACTCCAGACTCGAACTTGCCACAACTCACGTGACCTCATTTGTGCATTTTTTTTTAAAAAGTTGAGTCTTTTCACATAAACTGAGTTGATTAAGTAAAGAGTCTTGTGACACAAATGATAAAAGGAACATTATAGCCATAATAAATCACAGTACTCTAGATACTTAAGAACATTTAAAGGCAAATATTTCTGTGCTTTTACTCAAGTGAAAGTTTAAAGGGAGCATTTCGACTTTATCTGGAGTCATATTTTACCAAATGGATCTCCACTTTTACTCATGTACATGGTTTGTGTATTTCATCCACCACTGGAGGTGAGCAAGCTTCAAAAAGTCTTCCAAAAAAGTGTCCTTCAAAAAAGGTCACTAAGGTTCTTTGCTAAATTGTGTACCTAATTAGCAAGCTAAATGTTGAATAGCAAGTGAGGTAAAACTGCTACACCGGAGAAAAATCTGTCTGTGGAACAGTACAAATAAATATTAAAAACACCATGAGTGTATTCTCCAAGAAATAAAGTGTTATGATAATGAACTAACACTTATTTGCTAGCTGGATGCTAACTAGCAAGTGAAATGTAGCTGCTCTGACACGTCTTTGCTAACACACAGGAGGAAAACATGTAAAAGTACAACAAAACAGGTCATGAATGAGTTTTCTGAGGAAAAAAAAGATCCAGATTTACTGCTAGCATTAGCACTAGCATTAGCTATAATCTTTTTTAAGGTTGACACGTTTGAGTATCACCATTTCTTACAGTTTTTTTCCCTGCTATTTTGTTTGCAGAATTTAATACATTATTTTGTATATTCTTATTACGTATCATGAGTATTACTGATTTTTAACTTAATTGTAGTTTTTACCATGTATATTGTTCCTAAAAACATTAGCTAAAACAAGCACACACTACTGAATGTTGTAAATCTGACTTTAAGGTTGGAAATGAGAGCAGTGCTGATGTGCTAATGTTCTAATTTCTGTTTTCTGAAAGAATTAGAACACAATCACAAGCTCCTGATTTCAATCATCCGCTTTCATTGTTTGTTCCAGAAAGCAATATTCAAGAAATGCGCTGGTTATTTATATTTACAGAACTGGAATGAGTCACACTGTTGGAGATGTTTCACAAACAGGATCTCTCAATTATCTAAATCCAGATCACACACAACACACTATAAGGATAAAAGTATTGGGACACCTGACTTTCCAGCCATATGTGGTTCTTTCTCAGACTGTTAGCATAAAGTTGGAGGCCACACAATTATATAGGAGGTCTTTTACAATTTTCTCTTTACTTGAACTAGGAGATCCAAACCTGTTCCAGCATGAGAATGCCCCTGTACACAAAGCCGGATCCATGAAGATGTGCTTTACATGAGTTGGACTGGAAGATCTCTTGCTATAGAGATTCAACACTGTTGAACCCTTTTGGGATGAATGTGAATGCTGACTGCACCCTAGGAACCTCCCCACCTCATCTACATCAGTACCTGACTTTACCAACACCCTTGTAGCTGAATGAGCACAAACCTCCACAAAACTTAGTGGATCATTTTCCCAGAAGGGTGGAGGATATTATAACAGAATATGGGGACTAAATGTTGATATATATTTTTTCCCATATAGTTGAATGAAAACTGTTATTCTAGCGTTCAATGTGGTAGTTATTCGGGTTAGCGTAAAAGTTATTACGCTAAGATTAAAAAAATCTTATTAAAACAGAAATCCCATGTTAAATCTTATGTACATGTGTCCACAAACGTTTTGTGTATGGATGTATATACACACACACACACACACACACACACGCGCGCGCACAAATGGTTCTATACACTATAAATATATCACTTTTAATTTAAATAAAGCGAATATTTCAGTAATACAACAAGGCACAAAAAATGACCTCATTGAATCTGGTTTATATCTTTTACAATGACGCATTAAATCACTTCAGGGATAATTTAGAAGTCGATCATTCAGGGTAAACATAAAGCCATACAACATGCTTTTGGTACTGATCTTATCATTTCCATGCTTTGTATTAATTATCAAATATTCATTAAGACATAATGGTGCTTGAGCTTATTTTTGGAGTAAAATAAAAAAAATGTATTCAAGAAAACTCTTTTTCTGAGAAAGACCCTTACATTTCTCATTCATGAAAACATACGATAAAGACAGGGAGTACCTTTAATTCCATGAGTTTGCTTCAACTTTTTTTTTGGAATTTGGCCTGTTCGCTTTATTAACGCCCTTGTGGCTGAATGAATCTCACAAATTACCAGAAGCACACTCCAAAGTCTAGCAGAACATCTTTCCAGAAGATTGGAGCATATTATAACAGCAAATGGAGACTAAATGTTGAATGGTCTAAGAAACTGGTTTATTATCAGGCTTAAGAAAATCCAGTAAATCCTGGTTAATTGGGTGATGGCGCAGGACACAAATTCCAAACACAGAGTTGAACGTTGAATCTATTCAACTATTGAATGAGTTTTGGCTAAACTCAATCTTGCTTTAAATTCTGCAAAAAAAAAAAAAGAAAAAAGAAATTGCTCTGCCTTAAAGTGATTTCTTCATATTTGGAAAGGAATTGGATTGAAATAGGTTCTTTAAAATTAAAAGAGGAAAGTGTAAAAAAATATATATACACAGAATGCCAAATATGATGATGGTAATGATGATGATGAGGAGGAGGAGGAGGAGGAGGAGGAGGAAGGCATACTATAAATTCAAATGTCATTTTGAAAGGTCTTTCGATACAAAATAACAGTGAATTATGTATAAGAACGGTGTGCATTTTTTTGTATATTTATTTATTTCAGAAATTCTTGTGTTTGGAAAATTCTGTGCTTGAATTTGTTGTTCACTGTGAAATCACTGGTCCTTTATTAAATATTTCAGTACATATATACGATATGAACGCGAACCTTCCTGAAGCGAAGGATTTTGTCCCCTGCCCGAAGAAACCACCATGTAAATAAACAAATACTTAAAGTTTCTCAGGACAGAGCTGCAAGCCCGTGAGCTGAAACCATGAGAACAGAGCATGCATGCCGGAATGATCTCTTAATGAATAAACTCTGAACACTAATGATTAACACACAATTATTACGAAGATCAGTCTTGGGGGTGGAATTGGATCGAACAAAAAAGTGTAAAACATGCTTGTCAGATTGTCTCCATTAGTCTTTGTTTTGGGAAAATACACTGTGGCATTTAGTTGGTTGTGCAGGGGGTAAAACAAAACCATATGAAGTAAAGAATACTGTGGAGATGAACGATTTCTGAGGTATGTCTTAAGGTTGCATTGGTGCAGTTTGATCTCAAGTCCATCCTTCTGGAAAATCTTTCTAAAATTCTCCAAGCAGAGCATGGATTTTTTGCTTATTTTCACTGTTGGTTCATCTGTTCCTGAGCACAATTTCCCACGTATACACAAGATAGACAAAATTATTTCAGCCATAACTGGCTCCCCATACTGTGGTAAATATTTTTGTTGCATACTTTGTAAAATAAATATAAATAATTATATATATATATATATATAAAATTATATTTTTATTTATATATACTTTTTTATTTATTTATTTTATATATATTGTATATTATATTCAGATTTTTTTTTAATTCTATACAATTTATATAAATATATTTGTAGTATTTTTAACTACCACTTTATCTTTATGTAATATATTTTTATCTTATTTTATTTTTATTTTATCCTTTTATTTATTGCACAATTTTCTGAGCAGTCGATCAGGTTTACATTTCACTCCAAGTTGAATTATGTATATAACTACATATGTGACAAATAAGATCTTGAATCTTGAAATCCTGTAACAATTATAGATGATGTCTTTTGGATGCGGTAATAAAATTTTCGCTTCGCTTGAACTAAAAGATCCGATCCTGTTCCTGCATGACTATGCCTCTGTGCACAAAGCCAGCTCCATGAAGATATGCTGTCCATGGGTTGGTGTGGAAGATCTCCTGTCATAGAGCTCTGAACCTTTTGAGCAATGAATGAGAACGCTGACTGCAGGAATCTTCACCTCAGCTACCTCACCTACATCAGTACCGTACTTCACTAACACCCTTGTGGCTGATTAAAATCTCTCACAAATCTTCACATGCACCCTCCAAAATCTAGAGCATCTAGCCAGAAGAGTGGAGTTTATTATAAGAGCAAATGAGGACTCAATGTGGAATGGGATTGTCAAAAAGGAGCTCATGCTCAGTTGTCCACAAATGTTTGTCCATACAGTGTATATTGTCCTCTAGTCTTGAACAGTATTGAACAGATATGAACAGATTGGATCTTCTAACATGAGTTTCCTTTCATGCACTGGTCTGATGTAGGACCTTTTTCAGCTAGAAGGAACCTTTGACTTAAGACATTCTAAAAAAGTGTAGATCATGTCATATTTAGATTGATCCCAAAATACCTGAGTAGCATTCTGTGAATTTCCAGAACACTCATCTCTTTATTTTATTCGTGTACATTCCTCCTCCTCAGTCACTTTGAGCGAAGAAGTCTTTATTTCGCCCTCAACCACCATCTTGACGCTAGCAACGGTGGCGTCCCTCGCCACGACTCGCCACTGCGTGCATCTCGCCTTCTTCAGACACTTAGGGGCGTTGTTCCTCACACTCATGAAGCACAGTGTATTGATAACCCCGTTGCTCATGGCGATGCATTCGATGATGTAGAACGCCACCAGTGAGTTTCGCTCGCGTGTGATCACCGACGGGTAGAAATCCCGCAGGAGCGCGTAGCCGTAATACGGTGCCCAGCAAAGCACGTACGCCACGAGGACAGCAATCAGGACAACGACTGTACGCCTCCTTCGGCGTGAACGCTGCTCGAGCTGCTCGGTCGGAAACCCCGGGACGTTCTTGAACCAAAGTTCGCTGGAGATCCGGGCATAGCACAGCGCCATGACCGTCACGGGTCCTACAAACTCCACAACCAGTATAAACACGAAGTAAGAGCGGTAAAGGAGCTGCTGGTCTGCTGACCAGATCTGTGCACAAAAGATCTTGTTGCCACGGGTGACAGCTCCATGAGGGTACTCATGCTCCGTAACGAAGTAGGCCGAAGGCACGGAGATGAGGATCGGGAAGATCCAGACTCCGAGTATGAGCCAGTAGGCCGTCTGGTACTTCATTCTTGGCTTCAGAGGATGCACGATAGCCATGTATCTAGGAAACACACACAGAGAACAAACTGTGTGAAATCATATCGTCTTGCTTTTTAATTTATTATTTTTTTTTTTTGGTCCATGACATTAAATCTTATTAGCGCAAAAAACCCATATCATCTGCCAAGTCCTATTTAATACAAAGATTATGCATTACTATTCGAAGCGAGGTGACAGAGAGGTTTAACAGGTGCAGCACCATTGTTTAATCCTTATCAGGGTTGGTTACTTCCAGGAAAACTTTTGGTTAGTGGATTGTTCCTGAACTAAGCAGTGACGTTGAGGCTACGTCTACACTAATCTGGATACATTTCGCATTTTTGGCAAAAAAAAAACGTCCACACTTTAGTTTTTAATCGCAAAACATAAGAAGCTTAGACCTGCATCATTTCTGCCCGGTTTTTATTTACTTTCTGGCTCTTTGAAATGCCGCAGCAACGACTAAAAATGCGTCGTCGTTTCTTAAAGCCTCGGTTTTAAAAAAAAAACATGGTTTTGTTGACTGAAAACGTCTCAGCGTGAACGGAAGGCCAAAACGGAGAGAAAAATATGTGTTTTCAAACCATGTTCTGAATCACTTGCCAAACACCTGCTTTATTTACATTTATGGCATTTAGCAGATGCTGTTATCCAAAGCGACTTAGATTTATCTGATTCATACAACTTGAGCAGTTGAGGGTTAAGGGCCTTGCTTAAGGGCCCAGCAGTGGCATTTTGGTGGTCCTGGGATTTGAACTCACGACTTTCCGATCAAAAGTACAACCCAAACTTTAACCCCATTCTACCATTTCCCTATAATACAATAATAACAATTATACTCTACACCAGTAATGTTGGCTCTGAGGCCGTCCTGTGGTGGTTCTTTTCCACTGATCAATCACATAGCAACAAATGAGCTGGAGTCTATAAACCAGATGAACCAGATCCATATAAACTGGACTAGACTGGGTGTAGGTTTAAGCAAAAGTTATCCATTAAAACTGGATGAAATGTGAATGAACATGCAGGCAAGCGCACTTAAAAGCCATCACAAAACCGATTCCTGGCTTAAAGCCGAACAAAAGTTGGAACCTGTTTGACATTTAGAAACATACCTCAGTCTTAAATTTCACGTTAATGAAAGTCTCACCCGTAAAAACTAACGTCCTGAACACGATATACTCAACGTGGCCAAAACATCAATATTGCATTTCACTCCACTGTTGTAACTTCAGCCTTTTTTATCTGCAGGAGATTCCGTGAATATGAAAAGAATAATAGAAAAACAGGCAAATGTTTTATTATACGATTACATTTTATTCAATTAAATTCTACTTATAAGATAAAGTTACATGTCACGTGACAAACACTGTAGATCCACCACGCGTGGATGCACATACACTGTAAATAGATATGTGTTTGTTTGAATGAAGAAACATTTTTGCATTGGCTCAACATTATTTTGCTAATTATTTGATGATGATGATCTTGGAGGAAATCAAGGCTCTTCACCAAGGACCTATGTCCATGGCAGGATTCGTAATCATTATACAAACCAGCAACGGTCCATGGCCTGAAAACAAATGTAAAAGAAAAAAAAGCAAGGACATGGAATAAGTGTGAAACAGAATGCGATTACAAACGGAAACACGAAACAAGAGAGGAAACTGAGGACACTCTGGTGTAGTTTTGATGGCTGATCGGATCAAACAGTGAGAACAGAGAAATCTTTATTTTTTTCGCATCCTTTTCCTGAAACTTCTACTGAGCAAAACAAACTTAAGCAAATGGTCTCTATTAGGTTTCATTAATAAATCAATTTTTTATTCGCTAATCTTACATATTTGTTCTTTCTTTGTTATGAATTCTTCTGTATGTAGCATCATAGTACTGTCCTTAATTTACAATGCAATTTACATTTCATGTCATTCATACTGATCATTTAGCTGAGCAGCAATATGGTTAAGGGGCTTGCTCAGGGGCCCAGAAGTGGCAGCTTGGTGTGGCTGGGATTTGAAATCACAACCTTCAGAGCCAAAGTCCAATGCCTTAACCACTAAGCTACCACTAGGAAACATCAGTGGTGTAAAGTATCTGAGTAAATCTACTTTGAATATTCGGTTTTAGTTTTTCTAAAATAATCCAATTTATTTGTCCATTGAATACTAATGTTCTCCTACTGTCTTTTTTTTCACCCAATTTTTTGACCTTTGGTTCATTTTGGCATGTTAAAGAGGCTTTTCTGTTGGTTAATGCAGGTGTACAAATTTTAGGACATAAAACATCACAAATCAACTGTTTTTGGGGACTGTATATTAAATATCAAATGTAAATATCAACTATATCAACTGTATATTAGTATATATAGATGGTAAAGGAATTTTGATCCAACATGGCAACCATTCCACACTTCAACATCATGCAATTCCGTTTGGACTGCGACTCAAACCGAATTCACCATACGAAAAAACGATGAGCCGAAGCAACGAATACGTCTAAACTCTGTAAGAGTAAAATAATTAAAATAAAGCGAAACATCTGGACATTTATATATTTGTTTGATCAAAGTAAATTGTAATACTATTAAATTACCTAGTTTGTTGCATAGAAAAAAAAAAGAACATGCATGTGTGTCTCAAAAACTAAGGAAAAGGTTCCAAATTTTTGACGTCACAATCTCAGATTTTATAGTAGAGAAAAAAAAAATCCAGGTGTTAGACTAGAAATATCATATATATATATATATATATATATATATATATATATATATATATATATATATATATATATATATATATATTACATTTCAGGTAAAAGAACTAAGAGGAAAGTGCTTTTCGTTTTAATGTCGGAAAAAATGCAGCGATGGAAAAACAGAAAAAGTCATCAAAGGTCGATTCATCGTTTATGCAGATTAATCAGCACCAACAGTTGATTGCTGGAACTATCAGCTATCCGCAAAAATCCACTCAGATAGTTTTTCCGGGTTGCGTTATACAGTAAAAGAGCGGCCTCTAGAGGCGAATCACTGACACCATGTGCTACTTATTTGAAGTGTTCTTTTTTAAAATATAATTATTATTCATTTTGGATGCAACTGTTTTTATTTATTAGGAGTTTAAGAACTTTTTGCTTCAGTTTGAATGCATGTGTTTTGGTTTCCTCAATATTTATTCATATCATTAATATTCATATTGATTTTATTTAGCACATTTTCATGATTTAGTACTTTTCTATTTTTGTAATTAAGATCTGTATAATTTTATATAGAGTTTTATGTTTGTTTGTTTTTGATTGTTTTAAATTCAGTATAAATTTTTGAGTACCTTCTGGTAGAAGTAATGGAATTCTGAGGAAACCAAGCACTCACCTGTCGACAGCGATGGCCAGCAGGGCGTTGGTGGACACGTAGAGAGACACTGTCCTAAGGTAGTTGATGGAAATACACAGGAAAATCCCATGGTCCCAGGAAAGTTGCTTAATGACGTAGTAATCCACCAGAAACGGACAGCACACCACTGCCACCAGGAAGTCTGACACGGCTAGGTTGGCGATGAGCAGGTTGGTGATGTTGCGCAGCTTTTTGTAGCGCGCCAATGTGACAATAAATATACAGTTTCCAATGCCACAGACAAGCATGATGCAGACCAGAACGATGGCGATGACGATGGTAGAGACAAAAAAAGCTCTCCCCTGGGTCGTGTCCGGAATCTGGTCCACAGGAATGTCGTAATCCATTGTAATATCATAACTTGCCATGAGAGGGTCCTGAGGGTTCTGGCCTTGAGTCCAAGTTACTGAAAGCAAAGTATAATTTTTTTCACCCATCGTTTAGTGCTCTTTTGCGGGTTAAAGTGCATCAGCTGCTTCTTACTCTCACTTCAGTTTGTTCCCTAGATGCGCATCTGGAGGGGGAAAAAAAGAAAATCAATTCTTTCTACACACACATGGTTCACTACACACTCCTACACTTAACCTAGAACTACAGGGACATATACACTATGTTAGCACAAGTATTGGGACACCTGACTTTTCCAGTAATATATGTTTATTCCCCAAACGATTAGAACAAAACTAATTGTATCAAAAGTAGGCATAACAGGGTGAAGTCCTAGCTCTATGGGTAAGATGTTGGACATCTGATCAGAATTTCAAGAGTTTAAATCCCAGCACCACCAAGCTGCCAGTGAGGCCCTTAACCCTCAACTGCGCAATTGTATGAATGAGATAATTGTACTGGTGTCTGTCAAATGCCATATAAAGAAAATAAATAAATAAATAAATAAATAAATAAATAAATAAATAAATAAAATTGTATCTTTAAATTCCTTAGCATAAAATTGTCCCTTCACTTGAACCAGGAGACCCAAACATGTTCCATCATGACAATTTCAGCTCCATGAAGAAATGCTTTTTATGAGTTGGAGTGGAAGATCTCCTGCTATAGAGCTCTAACCCTATTGAACACCTTTGGGATGAATATGATTTTTGACTGCACCCCAGGCATCCTCACTTTCTCAACCTACATCAGTACTTGGCTTTACTAACACCCTTGTAGCTGAATGAATCTCCATAAATCTCCACAAATCACCACAAAACCAAGAGGACAGTGGAGGTTATTATAGCTGCAAAGGGGAACAAAATGTGGAATGAGATGTTCAAAAAGCACAAATAATTGATAGAAAGATGTTTTCAGGATTCAGCTGCAATTACAATACTGAACATCATATACTTTATCATTCAAATTATTAAATAAACCAGTATGTCTATCTGTGTGTGTGTGTGTGTGTGTGTGTGTGTGTGTCTCTCTCTCTCTCTCCCTCTCCCTCTCCCTCTATCTCTCAGCCTCCCGCCCACCTCTCTTTCTTTCTCTCTCTCCCTCTCCCTCTATCTCTTTCTCTCTCCCTCCCCCCCACCTCTCTTTCTTTCTCTCTCTCTCTCTCTCTCTCTCTCTCTCTCTTTCTCTCTCTCTCTCTTTACATCTTCAGATTGACAAACATATAGAAGGATGGATGGATGGATAGATAGATAGATAGATAGATAGATAGATAGATAGATAGATAGATAGATAGATAGATAGATAGATAGATAGATAGATAGATAGATAGATTTCAAAAATTAATTTATAATATACAGACAAAAGTCATTATTTAAAATCAAAACTTTAATGATTTAATAAAAAAAAATATATGTATATACACACAGTATATAATAATAATAATCATTATTGTTATAATATTTGTTGTATTTATATATATATAATATAACAGATATTAACAGATATTAAAAAAAGAATAAATATTTGAAAATTATTAATAATCGTGTCTGATCTTATCTGGAAAGCGTTTTTTTTTTTTTTTTTTGATGAATTTTTATTTACGTGACTGTAGATTTTCTTGAAGATCATCTCAGCGTGTTATTTCTCCTGTAAATAAATAAATCAGTAATGGAGATGCAGTATTTTGTATACAAATAAATTCGGGGTTTATTTGAATAATGAATATTTATTCACTGGGTATTAATGAATTCCTGCTTTAATCATGTAGGTTTAATAGATTAAATGTTATTTGATACTAGTTTCTTTTTTGTATATGTTTAGCAGGATAGGAGACTAGAACACTGTATGTTCTAAATGACATTTTCAGAAGTTACATGTTATACAGAAATACTAAACATAAAGTTTGGAAAACATCTGCAATCTGCTCTTACAGCTGTAACTTTGTTAACAAAACGCGATCGAGTCCTCAAACAAAATAACAACCTTGTTAAACGCGAGTTAATTCGGCAAAAATCACTGAAATGATCATAAATAAACTGAAGGCGGTTAAACGTGTGCGTTGTGCAGAAATAAATGTTTAAATCCGTCACCTTACCGCCGCTGGGATCCGCCTGGTTCATGTTTCCCCCCCGGAACAGCAGCAGCACTTCAAATACAGCTGCTGGTCTCTGTGAGTGATAAAGAGCCTCTACTGAAGACCTACTGCTACACACACACACACACACACACACACACACACACACACACACACACACACACACACACACACACACACACACACACTCACTTACACACACACACACACACACACACACACACACACACACACACACACACACACACACTTACACCCACTAACACTCACACTCACACTCACACACACACACACACACACACACACACACACACACACACACACACATACGCGACATGTATAAACCTGAACTGATTCATTTCTCTATTCACAGACAGACAGACAGACAGACAGACAGACAGACAGACAGACAGACAGACAGACAGACAGACAGACAGATAGATAGATAGATAGATAGATAGATAGATAGATAGATAGATAGATAGATAGATAGATAGATATGACCTAGTTTACGAGAGATATGATGAGTTGACGAGGTGGTTGATTTGTTGAATGGATCACATCTCTCTCTCTCTCTCTCTCTCTCTCTCTCTCTCTCTCTCTCTCTCTCTCTCTCTCTCTCTCTCTCTCTCTCTGTCTCTCTCCAGTGAGTTGTCCTCATTTAATTTCAAACCTCCTCAGCCGCAGTCCATTAATTTTCATGAAATGACACTCTCATTTATTCCCGCTCACTAATCCCGTAAGCCTGGAATAACGTGCAGTCTGATACGCTGTCTCATGGTGATATTTACGAATTCTCTGTGACCTTGAGGGGAATAAAAGCAGCAGGAAAACCACAACTGAACAGATTTCAATCAGACACACGCAGTAAATCTCAAGACATGGAGCAGAAAATATGTAAGGAATAAAATGAGACCGAAGTGCTGCTAGGAAAATTCTCCACTACATACTCCATGCTTTTTTTTATAGCATTCTCTTTATCCACTTATAATTACACTTACAGCTTTAAACCAGTCTGATCGCAGCTATATGCATTTTCAAGACTTTCCCAGAAAAGCTTCACTTCAGACTGTCATGAAGCACTGACACTGGGGACTTCTTCTATAAATGTTACATGAACATCTCTTCACATGTCATTGATTACACACGTTTCTTCTCTGTAGGACGTGTTTCTCCTGTAAATGTTACTGTGGATGATGTTGCTATTGATGCAGTAGTGTGTAACATATAAGAGCTTCATGGGATGATTTCCTATAGTCAAGCAGCTGCATCCAAGCCGTACATCACCAAGTGCAATGCAAAGCACGTCGCTACTGGACTCTACAGAAACGGAGAAGTGTTCTCTGGAGAGATGAATGACGCTTCACTGTCTGGCAATCTGATGGACGAGTCTGGGTTTGGCGTTTGCCAGGAGAACGCTACTCGTCTGACTGCATTGTGCCGAGTGTAACGTTTGTTGGAGGGGGATTATGATGTGGGGTTGTTTTTCAGCAGTTGGACTTCGGCCCCTTAGTTCCAGTGAATGGACTCTTAATGCTTCAGCATAACAAGACATTTGGAGAATTTAATGCTTCCAACTTCTGGAATAACAACCGAAGATTCCCATGAACACACTAGTAAACCTTGTGGAAAACCTTCCCAGAAGAGTTGAAGCTGTTACAGCTGCAAAGAGACAACATCAAAATTAACCTATGGATTAAAAATCAGATGTTACTCAAGTTCATTTGCATCTGAAGGTAGATGAGCAAATACTTTTGGCAATATAGTGTAGATAGATGGATGGATAGATGAATGGATGGATGGATGGATGGATGGATGGACGGACGGACGGACGGACGGACGGATGGATGGACAGACTAATTAATTTTACACAGAGAAAAACAGGCAGATAGCTAGCTAGCTAGATAAACTGATGCACAAGTAGGCACAAACAGATGGATGGATAGATAGTTGGATGAATAGGTACAGTATGACCAAATTCATGAGAGATAGATATGATGGGTGGGCAGTAAACCTTACAGAAAACCTTCTTAATAATCAGAATCGAGTCCGAACTAATATTCTGTATATAGAACATATAGAAGATCATCCATGACTGAGAGTGGCACAATTTTACATCATAAAGTGAAGAAATGAAAAGGAGAGCATCGCCATGGCATAATGCTTCATACCTAGGCATAGATTTTCATCAGGTTCACTAACAGCATTAGTAAATTAAAGCTGCCATTGATGTTTGCAGTGCAAAACTGACTAAATGGATCAAAAGTGTAGTTATACCATGGTCCATCTAGATACTTGATTCTGATTGGCTGGATGGTGCACGTGCAAATCCATTGAATGGAAAGTTAGTTGCGGTCAAATGAACACACTACATGGAGGATTTTGGTGCACTGAAGAGGGTGACATTAATGTATTAATATATATGTAGTTTTTCCCACCTGGTTTTTCCAATTTGGTTAGATTTTTGTAAATGACAGTGTAATATGTTATGTGCTGTTTTTCATTTTAGGTTGTATTCAGTGAATTCCAAGACCTGCGCTAAGGACTAGGAGATTTCCCGACTTAAAGCCAAAGAATGGAAGGACAGCGTTTGTTGAACAGACTGGTAGTTCTGGTTAGTTTAATCGCCTCTCTATATTAATGCACCGGCTTATATACAGATATAACCATCAGATACATACAGTTTTAGTTCTATACTGTTACTATTTATTATAATTCATTTAAATAAATGTAATCTAAAACAGACAGAAAAAGAGATAGAGAGTGTGTGTAAGAGAGAGAAAGATAAAACGCTAGACAGCGAGACTGTGTGTGTGTATGTTTGTGGAAAAATAGGGCTTCTTGGGAAGGTTACCAGTCCTAACTTTTTACTCAGTTGTAATGTTTCCCAAGAGGAACAAATCAAACAACTATTTATGGCACCAGTTTTAAGTTTATAGGTGACACACTGTGATCTATAAAAATGGCCAAATAGAAAAAAAACGTTGCAGAGAAAGAAAAAAATACTCCGTCACAGCACAAAGCTGGAAGCACTCTCTTTTTCACCACAAGTCCAAATGTTAAAACGTACAGGATTACCATACGAGAGCCTGTATAATGTTTGCATGAATAAATATATGGACAAACATTGGTGGACACCTGACCATAAGATTGGTATGTGCTTCTTTCTGAACATTCCATTCCACATTCAAACCCCATTTGCTGTTATAATAAGCTCCACTCTTCCGAGAAGATGTTTGACTAGATCTTGGAGTGTCCTCATGGAGACTTGGGCTCATTCAATCGCAGTTAGTAAATAGGGTTTACAGCTCTAAAGAAGAAGATCTTCCACTCCAACCCATGTAAAGCAGATCTTCATGGAGCAGGCTTTGTGCAGAGGAGCAATGCCATGCTTGGCTAAACAGGTTGGGGAAAATTTCATTCCCCCACATACAAAGACGTCCTATACAAATATGTACCTCCTATTCTGTGGTAACAGTTTGGGGAAGAATCACATATGGTTGGAAAAGTCAGACTTTCCCAATAAAACAATAAAATGTTGAAAGTTTTGAACGTTTAAAATGAGTCCAAATGGGTTAAATCATTGGCTAATCGGCTAATTAGCGACATACAATTGTAAATCCTAGATAGATTAGACATCTTTTTCCACTTAAATGTTTATTTTTTTCCTGCAGTGTACCTTCAGTTGTCCACAGGTGGTTCTGTGCTTTTCCATTCAAATAGCAAAACCAGGGTAATAGACCTTTCAGTTTCCTGGTTGGACGTGGAATTTATCCGTTTTGACCCAGTAATGACAGGTTTGGGATAAACGTGGATCTCTCGGTCCAGTATCAGACCATCGCTTTTGCAGCGTTTGATAACTGTGTTATTTTAAAGATGCTCAGAATGTTCTTTTTAGTATTTCGTAAAGAAATGTTTTATATCTAAAGTAAAACGTCGGTCAGAAGGAGGCTTGTGGAATACAAATTTCGTAGAAGCTGCAGTTCATTTGTAAAGTGAATTGAAGTGAAGTTTGGGGCCTAAAAAATGGGACAAAAAAAATCTAGACTTCACTTTAGTAATATAGACTTTAACTGTTAAGTTTAAGCCCTCAATTTTAAATGGTCCTGACGATCCAGAAACAAACAAACAAAAACTAATGATAATCACCCTTGAGACACGAACACCCTTATCCACAGAATCTGTGCAAAATAATTCAGAAATTTAAGAAGTGAACTGAATACTCAGAAACTCTAAAATTCATGTACATATATGGAATAATTCTACTGCGCAAACAACTATGAAACACGAAATAAAAAATATTCTACCATGTTATATGGGACACAATACCTGAGACAATCAGAAATAAAGAGCTGAAGAAAAATATGATGAAGTACAGAAAAGGAAGATAAACACCAGAGAGAGCTGGCTCTCAAGGAGTATACAGAGTCAGAGCTACACTTCCTAATCTTATGTCCTAACTATGGTCAAATTTGAAAAATATCTCAAGTCTGAAATGGCATTCCTAATTAAATAAAAACTGTAGAATGAGAGAGAGAGTCTACAAAACAATTCAGGGTCTGAACACAGGCAAACAGGCCAGTACAGGCAGAGCAGAAACACAAACTGAAAAACAGTCCAGAGTCCAAACCAGAGCAGAGGCAGAACAGGGGTCAGGATCAGGGTCGGGGTCAGGAATAGGATCAGGATCAGGAACAGGATAAGTAAACAGAACAGGAACGGGATCAGGAACAGGATCAGGAACAGGATCAGTAAACAGAACAGGAATAGGATCAGGATCAGTAAACAGGACAGGAACAGGATCAGGAAAGGGGATCAGGAACAGGATCAGGAACAGGATCAGGATCAGGATCAGGATCAGGAACAGGATCAGTAAACAGGACAGGAACAGGATCAGATAAGGGGATCAGGAACAGGATCAGGAACAGGATCAGGATCAGGTACAGGATCAGTAAACAGAACAGGATCAGTAAACAGAACAGGAACAGGATAAGGAACAGGATCAGGAACAGGATCAGTAAACAAAACAGGAACAGGATCAGGAACAGTAAGCAGAACAGGAACAGGATCAGGAACAGTAACGGGATCAGGAACAGGATCAGTAAACAGAACAGGATCAGGATCAAGCTCAGGAACAGGATCAGTAAACAGAACACACTCTTAGGGACTTATTAACACAAACATATAAGGCACACATATACACACAAACATATAGAGACAAACCCCAATCTGGGACAATTTTATAGGGACAAACTTACAGGCGCAAACAAACTGAACAAACTCCAACTATCTCGTTGTTGCACCTGGTGGCCAAATTCAGTATTACGTTTCATCAACAGTCGAACCGAAATATAAATCAAACAAAATAAATGTATATCTGTGATGTGATCCTGTTTAATTCAGCAAGCAGCCTATCATTTATATCCTCTTCTACTTTAATTTCACTAATAGTCTCTTACATAATCACTATCACGCACGCACAGACGTAATCACACAGCCTCCATTACAATACAATAACACAATAATCCGGTAGATGAGGTTTATAGAGCCCAGTTTTTATCCCTCGTGTTAAGTATTAAGCTCGGGAGAGATATGAGTATAAAACATCATTCAGACTCTGTGTGTGTGTGTGTGTGTGTGTGTGTGTGTGTGTGTGTGTGTGTGTGTGTGTGTGTGTGTGTGTGTGTGTGAGAGAGAGAGAGAGAGAGAGAGAGAGAGAGAGAGAGAGAGAGAGAGAGAGAGAGAGAGAGAGAGAGAATCTGTTCTGTTTTTTTATGTAGGACTCTTTTCACTCATCTGCAGATGCAATCTGATGTAAAACAGTGAAAGACTAATAATCGTTAAAGTGTGGGGACGGGTCATAAGTTAATTTAAAAGTATAAATAAAAATATAATTATTCATTCTAAAATGAACGTATTGTGGGCAAGCTTTTAGGGATAAACCTATAGGGGTAAATATATAAGAACAAACAAACAGAGGCAAGTTTATAGGGACCCATTAGAACAAACATATACAGAGCAACATTTAGAGACAAACCATTCAGGACAATTTTATAGGGACAAACTCATAGGGGGGAACCATAAAAGGACCAACTCCAACTATCTCCTTATTGCACCTGGGGGCCAAATTCAGGATTCAAAATTAAAGAAGGCATTTGATCAACTGAGGTTTGCCTTTCATGAGAATGGAGGAAACCGGAATACCTGGAGAAAACAAGTGAAGACATGTCCTCTCCCACCCATCTGGGGTATCATATAGGACAAATACACAATATGGACAAAAGGTTTGTGGACACCTGACCATAAGATGTGTATCATAATCATGAATATTTTATACATAGATGCTAATCAGCGTTTCTTTGTGACACTGAGCACTTTTATATATATATATATATTGAAAAGTGCTTTACAATCATTCTAATGATTCTTAAGGAATGATTTCTCGTAAAACAATTATTTTCCTTCTATATTTCCTTTATCTATAATGATGGAGGTAAAGGGGAGCGTGGGGGCAAGTGCTCACCTGTGCTCGATTCCCTAAAGATCATTACAATTATTGTAAAACCAAAATTTGACAAAAGGAAGATTTTCTTTATTGTTTTTTTTCCCGGTATATTTTCTGTTTATTCTATATTTTCTTTAATACTTACCCTAAATCCTTTCCACACACATCTGAATAGATCTGAATCAGATACGTTTAGTTCTAGATTAGTTCTAATGTCCCAATGCATAAAGCTCCAATGACAGAGAAAAGACAGAAAAGGAAAAGAAAGGTAATAGTTCAGTGGTTAAAATGTTGATCAGAAGATTGTGAGTTTAAACCCCAGCACCACCGATAGACCAATGGCGGGCCCCTGAGCAAGGGCCTTAAACCTAAACTGCTCACCTGTATACATGAGATAACAGTAAGCTGTTTTGGATAAGACCCTCGTGCCAAATGCCCCACATGTAAACAATCTTCTGCACAGTGACGCTCTCAGTAATAGACCTACATATCAACTCTGACCGTTTCATCCCACGTTTCAGCGTGTTTTATGAACGCTTCTTCAGCTGGCAAATGGAAAAGAAAAGAGGTAGCAGCTGCATTAATGGTCACTTAGACAAGCCGGGGTGTTTACAAGAGTCATAAATAACCGCTGAGGAAAAGATCAGGACTTCCCTTGAAACAAAAAATAATGCGTGGCGAGCGCGAGGAGACGATTCGGCTCCATCTTTTAGCGGTAAAACTTGTTTTCCGTGTCTCGTTCCATCACCCTGAGGTTGGACGAGGTTCTTTTCACCGTAATAAAAGCTTTTAGAGCTAAACTCTTTTTCAGATGTTATCAGGCATACTATGAGAACTTTGCCTCGAAAAGGTTCCTTGTGGATTTGCTCGCCGAAAGCGGCCTTTATTTTCCTTTTCTTTTTACATTCTGGAAATCCCGCATCAGAATTTCAACAAACCCGAGCGCCATTGCGTTAATGAATAAATACACGCTGTTCAAGGACTTCACAGGAGGATGGAACATCGAAAGTCGGATTATTTACGAATCAGAAATTCACAGCGGAGTCGATGACCTGGAAACCCTCCCAAACCCCCCCGACGCTGTGGATTTATGCCATTGTTCGAAAGCTTAGGCATCAAAAACCAGACCTTTAGATGTTCCAGACAATAAATAGACACGATCCATCGCTCCCACACCACCTGCTTTCCAAACTCCTATTAATCAAATTAATAGAACTTTAAGAGAATTTCACCAAGAAATAAATTCCATCTGTCAAGTTGACTTGCTTTTATTGAATGGAGCGCTGCTCTTTGTAGACCATGTAGCCCTATTTGGACTTAGGGCTAAAATCCCTTCCTTTTTCTCTCTTATATACACAATATTGGGACACCTGATCTTTCCTGCTCTATGTGGTTCTTTTCCAAACTGTCACCACAAATCTGTAGGCACTCAATTGTACAGGACGTCTTTAGATGCCGCTTTAATAAAATTCTGCATTCACATGAACTTGGAAACCCGAAACCTGTTCCAGCATGGCACAAAGTGAGCTCCTTAAAGATCTGGTTTACATGCTTTGGAGAGGAAGATCTTGATTTGCCTGCTATAGAGCTCTGATCTCATCCCTACTGAACACCTTTAGGATGAATGTGAACGCTGACTGCACCCCAGGTCTCCTCACCTACATCAGTACCTGCCTTTTATAATACTCTTGTGGCTGAACACAAATATCCATAAGCGCACTCCAAAATGTAGTGGAACATCTTCCCAGAAGAGTGGAGGGAATAATAAGAGTGAACTGGGACTAAATGTTGAATGCAACGTTTAAAAATCACATACCGCACGTATGACCAGGTGACCCAATATTTTATTCATGGGTTAATTAATCGCTACTTAATCTCACATTTTTCTCTGTTCTGTATCTTTAATAGTTTTAACGTTTAATACTCTAATCAACAACATTTATGTTCGGCAAATGTATCTATTATTAGAAACCATTGAAACCATATTTAACATAGAACATGAACACAAAATATTGTTTTAAAGTTATGGCGTTTTAAATGACGTAAATCAGCAGGACACCAAACCAAACTTTTGCTGCGTTTCCACACGGAAGGTTTTAAGTGCCGGATTTTGGTGCTTGGTTTGAGACTTGGCGCATCAGTCAAACAAATGTTTAGTGACTTAAAAAAATTCTGTGACCCTTACTTACATTTATTTATTTATTTTTATATCCGAGTAAGTTATGCAGCATTTCAATTATTAAAGAAATCAACCCCCCCCCCCCCCCCCCAAAAAAAAAAAATAATAATAATAATAATAATTAATTAAAAAGACCTGCAAAAAAAAAAAAGAAACATTTCAGTGTGAGATTTACTTTGTGTTCATTTCTTTTTTTTTTTTTTAAAACCACATCAATTAAGAGAAAGTTCTTCTTGACCTGGACGTTTATTTGCCCCTATAAACCCTCCACATGCACTGGTGTGCAAATGAACAAAACCTTGTGTTTCTTGCATTAGACTCCAGTCTGAAGTAAACACCTACAAGACAACATGCTGCACACATGCCAGACTTTAAACAGCACAGCTGTGTGTCGCAGGGTTTCATAAGTATACACCCCCCAGAAAAAGATGAAGCATGTCTCTCGAGAATGTTGAAAACCTCCTTTAATCATCAGCATAAAAAACAAAAATACAATATCAGCCCCGATGCCGCCCCCCCCGACTCTCTCACAGTCACGCCACAGTGGCGTTTTCTACAACAAAAAAAATCCTGTACAAGTCACGAACGTAAAGAAAATAAAAATGGATAGTTATGAAACCAGGATTCGGGCAGCAGGGCTGCATTTCAGTCCGACAATGTTCATGTTACACCTGTGTGTGGTCACTTCTTGGCGTAGGTGATCTTCATGGCGCAGGTGGCGGTGATCCTGAAGCCCTGTAGCGCGTCTTTTGCGACTCCCGCTTGGGATTCGCTCTCAAACTCCACAAAGGCGATGTCGTGTTTTCCGGGGACCAGGCGCACCTCTTTAAAACCGGGGAACCTGCAAAGAGAAGAAACAGAACACGGTTACGGATTTCCTTTATTCCCGCAGACGGCGGTTTTTAAATACTGGATTCCGATTGGATGATTTCGTAAAGTCTTAAGAAGCCCATACATGATTTTCTTTTTGTGATCTTGACATGAAGGTTGTTTTTTTTTTGTTCACATTAATAAAACTTAACTTTATTGTTATTGTCACTGCATTTTATTGTACCTCGCACAATGACAATAACAGTTGAATCTCGACATAAACATTGTTTTCTCCTGATCATGACTCATTGTGATGAAATTTTTCCGCATGTTCCAGCGGTTGCATCGTGGATGATCGATTTCGCTTTTACTTTGATCGGAGACTCGCTCAAACCCAAACATGCCCGTGTCTGTCCGTGATTAAAAACTTAAGGAGTCGGATTGATTTTTAATTACGGCGTAAGAAAAGCTTTTTATGTTGTGATCCTGAGAAACCAAGAAATAAACGGACTGTTATAACGTGTGGCCTCTCGTCCGTAGGCTCGCCGGAAAGACCGATTTCTAGAACTTTCAGAGCTGGATTTTCTTTCAGGGCCCAGATCTCCAAAGTAAAAATGGCAAACACTAAAAAAATAGTGACTTACAACATAAGAATATACCCAGAACCCGAGCTGGACAAGATTCTGGGTAATAAAGAACAAAACAACCCAGTAAAAGTTTAATAAAAATCACATATCGTGTACATCATGATATTAATTCTTTCTCTCTCTCTCTTTTTTTTTTTTTGTTTAAACAATGAAAGATTTAACACGACCACAATTTTACAGATTGTAAAAAAATATATACATATACCGTAATTTCCGGACTATTAAGTGCACCCAATTATAAGCCGCACACACTGAATTTGTAAAAGATTTTTATTTTGAACATAAATAAGCCGCAGGTTCCTACACTGAAACTAATGAACTTTACACAGGCTTTAATGAAAGACAGTGTCTGTTACACGGCTTGTATCTAAACAGTAGCCTACCAAGAAAGTGATTGTTCACTGTCTTCCTCCTTCCTTTCACAACTATTTCTCTCGAGAGTTTTTCTTTTGGCATCGTCGTGCGTTTAAAAATCACCATCGGTGAATCTTTTCTCTCGATGCCGTGCAGCTCAGAACACAGGTGAAGTGTGTTTTCATGCCCGGTTGTTTTCAGCGTGATGAATGATTTACATTTCCTGTAGACAGTCCGAGTGAGCGGCAGGTCAAACGTCAGAGGAACATCATCCATATTTATGATGTGGTGCGGCCCGATTCAGTGGGAGCGCGTCTGATTTAATATAAACAGTTTCATTGGTTCACCTGAACCCGTTCCGCAATTTAATTGTTAAACCGAAAAAACCCAGGAAAAATCCATAAATTAGCCGCTTCGTTGTTTAAGCCGCGGGGTTCAAAGCGTGGGAAAAAAGTAGCGGCTTATAGTCCGGAAAATACGGTAATAATAATAAACATTAATGATAAAGCAGAGAATTAATTTGTTAAGCTTATGTTGTTTCCCCTCCAAGAGATTATCCGGACTCGGAGATTCACCACGACTGTATAACAGGTTTTATTGAGAAGTCGTTTCCTCTCAGCACTTGTGTAAAGGAATCGCAGAATGAAAGATATCAGAACTGTTTTCCATCATCAGCTTGTGCATTTATAAACAGTCTTGTGATTTCAAGGCCTGTGACATTTTCTGACGCTAAAACAGAAATCGCTCTGTGGAGCAGCAGAGAGGTGAGGGGATGGGAAACGGTACTCACTGGTTGAACAGCATGGACAGCATCATCTCGTTGGTCTCCTCAGGGAGGTTGGTCAGGAACAGGATGTAGTTGGGAGGATTATCAGGAACCTACAATAACAGGAAAAAGGGAGTCTTCAGTACAGTGCTGCACTAAAAACATCCCAGAAAACACAAAATAATAGCAGTAATAATAGAGAGAAATATGGGGTGGACTTGTACCTGGACTGTAGCTGGAGGAGGGGGCTGCGTGTTTACGGCATTCTGTAAAACAAAAACACAAAAAACCTTCAGCAAGTAAGAAAAAAAATACAAATAAATATAAAAAAAAACTACAAAAAAAAGGACACATGGCATGTGGGCGGAGCTACAGATAACAGAACACTGATGAGTCTTCTGTCATAATGTCCATTTCCTGTTTACAAATAATATACTCTGACTTACATGTGTTTCATTTAATTTCCACTTTAACATCACAATCCACACACAATAATCCACCCACCCAAGCCCACCTACCTAGACCAACCCACCCACTTAGCCATCCATCCACCTACACATCTATCCTTCCATCCACCCACCTACCTATCAGTCTATCCATGAATCCATCTGCCTTCCATCCACCTATCCATCCATCTATCCAACCATCCAGCCACCTACTTACCTATCAGTCTATCCATCCACCTACCTATCCATCCATCCATCCATCCATCCATCCACCTACCTACATACCTATCAGTCTATCCATCCATCCACCTACCTATCCATCCATCCACCCACCTACCTACCCATCCACCCACCTACCCATATATCCAACCATCCAGCCACCTACCTACCTACATACCTATCAGTCTATCCATCCACCTACCTATCCACCAATCCACCTACCTACCTACCCACCCATCCATCCATCCATCTACCTACCTACCTACCCACCCATCCATCCATCCATCTACCTACCTACCTACCCATCCATCCATCCATCCACCTACCTACCTACCCATCCATCCATCCATCCATCCACCTACCTACCCATCTATCCAACCATCCAGCCACCTACCTACCTACATACCTATCAGTCTATCTATCTATCCATCCACCTACCTATCCATCCACCTACCTACCTACCCATCTATTCAACCATCCAGCCGCTTACCTACCTACCTAGACCAACCCACCCATTTATCTACCTACCTACCTAACTAGCCATCCATCCACCCATCTACCTACCCATCCACCCTTTTTTAAATAAATAAATGCATCTTATAAAGTGTTCTTTTGACACAAAATATGGCTTCCCTACAGTGAAGGGAAATGTGCACAAATCTTCACAAGCACACTCCAACATCTAGAGGAACACCTTCCCAGAAGAATGGAGATTATTATAACAGCACATGGAGACTAAACATGGAATGGGAGGTTAAAAAAGAAGCCCACACCAATCTAACAGTCAGGTGTCCACAAACTGCTGTTCATATATTGTGACGTACAGCGAGCGACTGACGAAGGAAACATCATGACCTGTAGCACGCTTTGGCTATTAAAGGTGCGAGATGTGAGATGTGAACTCACCGATGGTTTCTTGGCAGCGTTGGCCGCTTGCTCCTGCGCTTTCTTTTTCTTCTCCTTCTTCTTTTCTTTGTCTCCGTACGTGCCCCTCATCTTGGCGACGATATCGGAGTCCGTCTTCGCGTACTGGATTCGCTGCAAGTCAAAAACAAGTGAAACCCGTTCATTTCGGCTTTTCACTCCAACCTTGTGTTTTTCTTTTCAATCTGGAAGCAGCTGGTTTTTTTGGTCAAGTTTTTGAAAAATGCTGTCCAAAGTGGATCAATTATTTTTATTTTTTTATTTTTTTTTTTACAAATCTTAGTTTTTAGGTATTTTAGAAAAGCGATTAGGACAAAAATATGGAAACATTTTTCAATACTCTGTGTTCCTCACACTAATCCAGACCTGGAAATCACTCCAATTAAATTCCATCCTTTTCCAAAAATGTACAGAAACCCTTCTGTTTATTTACATAAACACATTAAGGGCCCTGCTGAGGGACCCAGCAGTGGCAGCTTGGTGGCGCTGGAATTTGAACTCACAACCTTCAGATCGTTCTCAAAATCGTATCCACTGAGCTTCCACTTCCCCTCTCACCATGGGCTTGTTGTAGAACGGGAATCCTTGCAGCTGCCTGAGAGCGTTCGTAGCCGCAGCGAGTTCTTTAAACACCACAAACGCCTGTCCCCTCATTTTCATGGTCTTCATAGCCACGATCTCGATGATCTGGCCGAACTGAGAGAACAGGGCATAGAGAGACCGCTTCACCTCTGGGAATGAAACACAGGCAAAATATTCAAATCTTGAAAATGTGTTATAACGTGTCAACTTTAAACTTAACTACAACCACATGCCTGTTAACATTTACATTCACGGCATTTAGCAGACGCCCTTATCCAGAGCGACGTACAAAAGTGCTTTGAGTCTCTAGTAATGAATGAACAGTCTCTTTATTAGTCATTTAAAAAAACATCTGGCTAAATAAATGTTGTATTTTTAATGGGAATGCCATAAATAAAGTGTAAATAAATGTGAAACTATATTTTGTATCTTTGCTGATGATTTAAATAAAATCCAAGGTTTCTGTAGGTTTCACACAGTCAAATTTAAGACTTTTTAAGACTATTAAGAATGATATTTAAGACCTGCATCACATTAAACATGGCTGTTGGTCTCATTTGTAGTCGTAATACACTGAATTATATTTGTACTAGCGAAGGAACGAACTACAACACACACACACACACACACACACACACACACACACACACACACACACACACACACACACACACACACACACACACACACACACACACACAACACACACACACAACACACAACACACGAAAGTGGTGCAGGAGTATTTTATGGCGCATTAGATATGACGTCATTAGGACGTCAGAAAATTAAGACCTAAAACAAAAAAAAATGCAACATACTAAACGTTTCAATAAAAAGGCTTCATGCAATTACAAGCAAGTTTGTTTTTTCAAACAAATAAACAAAACTGGTAAAAACTGGTTTAATCAGAAAGAATCGGGTCACACACCTTCTTTCTTCACTCTATCATTCAGGTTGTTGATGTATATGGTGTGATTCGGTCGTATATCCATGTTACTTTTCTTTCACCTACAAATAAAAGATACAGAAAACGTCTTTATATAGAATCAACAACAGAAATAACATTTTAAACGCATTTATGGAACAAGATGAATAAGTCTCAAACTCACCACACCGCACACTGAAACGGCTCGGCGACGCACTTCCGGTTTATTTTCTGGCGGCGCGTTTTGATGACGTGAGTTCCAGTCTTTTCACCGCCCACTGGAACATGTAGGGATTTTCTAAAAGTACACATCAATAATAATAATAATAATAATAATAATAATAATAATAATAATAATAATAGGGTTATTTATACTGTGATTCTTGTGTTTAAAAAAAAAAAAAAAAAAAATGATTTAGATAAGATAAGATAAACCTTTATTCGTCCCACAGTGGGGAAATTTCTTTGTTACAGCAGCATGAAAAAAATAAAGAATAAATGTAAATATATAAAAGAATAGACGAATGAGACATACTATAGTATACAAGTATATACACAACACAATATATTAATACAGATGAGGGAAAGTACGTATTGCAGGTTGTATTGCACACAGGTAGTATTATTAAATAGTAAAACAGTAAAAACAGTAACTATTACACCATTGAACAGTAATAGCAGTGAGTATTTTGGTTAATGGTTCACTGGGAGCAGCTTTTATTGTACAGTCTAATAGCAGCAGGGAGAAAAGACCTTCTGTATCGCTCCTTCAGACACTTAGGATGTAACAGTCTGTCACTGAAGGAGCTGCTCAACGAGGTAACAGTTTCATACAGGGGGTGGGAGGCGTTCTGCAGTACCCCAGCAGACCACTCCATAGAATATGGCTGATGCCACAACAGAGTCAAAAAAGGTCTTCAGCAGCTCTCCCTGCATTTCAGAAGACCTTAGTCTCCTCAGCAGAAAGAGTCTGCTCTGCCCTTTCTTGTAGATTGCCTCAGTGTTGTCAGTCCAGTCCAGTTTGTTGTTTAGGTGAACACCCAGGTATTTGTAAGAGTCCACTCTCACAATGACCTTTTATTTCATTTTATAATATTAAAATCAGTGTATAATCCTATATAGTATATGTTATATAATGATATATTTTCTCTTTGCCTATTTATTTAGTAATTAATTAAATAATAATTCGTAATCAATACATTTATTTTATAAATTGATACATTTCGTGTTGTTCTGTATTTCTTGATGCAATTTCACGGGCTTTTTGAATGCACAAATAATAATAATAATTATTATTATAATAAATAATACAAGAAACAACAAAACTAGCAAAAGAAAAATCGGTTCAAAATTACAATGTACAAAAGCATTTTAGTATCATGATTTAAAGCAACAACCAAAAAAAATCGAAAAAAAAAAAGAATGTATAAATGAAGTAATATAAAAAAAAACATTTTTCAGGAATAAAGTCATAATTCTGTGTAATGTAAATAATTTACATAATATTAGAAATTAGCCAATACTATTGTATATTTCCAGACGCCCTTATATAAAGCAAATATTATCTTTATTATAATTTAAAAAATTTAAACAATTGAGCAGTTTAGGATTAAGGGTCCAACAGAGAAATTAGATGATGCTACGATTAGATTTCTTTCAGATTACAAATCGAACACCATTTATAATTGAGCTACTACATTCACTATATAGAAAAATAGTCCTGACCTTTACTAGCAGTTATACGTGTTAAAACATCCTAATTTGACATTTTAGTTACAATTTATTTATACAAAAAAAAGGTTAAGCAGATTTAAGTCTCATTACAAAGTACAGTATGTCCGAATATTACAATATTGACTTTCATTACATGTAGAGTGATAAAAGCATTAATTTAACTCCTCTGTGGATAATCTCCTCTATACACCCGAATCATAAACACTGCCCTGTTGCACATCCCAGGAGTCTTATTCACTACATAACATCCTTTTTAAAAAGCTTTAGCAAAGGAATAATGAATCATTTCTGTATTTGTGTGATGTACTAACACTATCCACAAGAGCATCCAATCTCCATAAACACAAACAATAATACAAACACGTGAAAACAATGTAAAAAAATCCACATTTTATTGCTTGAAAATGAAAATTGCTATAAAAATACAACAATTTTTAAAGAAAACCTTCACAGAGTTGCTTTACAGTCGACAATTTGTGTGTGTGTGTGTGTGTGTGTGTGTGTGCGCATTACGAATCTGTGTGTATGTGTGTGTTTAGAGTGTGTCGATGCTCTGTAATCTGCGCTCGGTGAAGAAGCGGTGTGGGTCTCGTGTGTGTGTGTCGATGGCGGGTTTGCTGCGGCTGAAGTACGACAGCACGGACGTGTTGTTCTGCCGAGCTGCTGCTTTCTCTCCGTCCTCGTCATCGTCCCTAAACACACACACACACACACACACACACACACACACACACACACACACACACGAGAAACTCTCTCTGATAAATATTCATAGTATCTGATTACAGCACCGACGTAAAATCCCTGTAAGCTCTCAGTCACCCCACATGGCACAACTCCGCCCCCTGCTGGTGGACTTACCAGTGCACCGGGACCGCTTTGCTGTCGAGTAGAGTCTGTGCTGTGCTCCAGCTGAAACGTACAAACTGTGGATAACCAAAAACTGGGTCCAAATACTTCAGCAGCCAGCTCTTAGTCTTCGGGTCTGAAAACACACACAGAGACACGTTTAACCAGCATTACGAGGACCTTCCTGTAACTACATAATCAGCACGTTTTTGTCACACATGCGTTACAGAACGAGGTGGTATCAAAACGTTGAGTCTAGTTTTGTAACATGGTAACAGGAAGCACCGACCTTCTTAAGTGAATATAAACATCCAATAAAAGTTTAGTACATAGTAATATATTAATAATATAGACGTGTCCTCACCGTTAGGGTATCCAGAGCCGTAATCGTTATCCACATCCCCTAGATCTTCTGCAAACTTCCAGTCTTTCACCGCATGATCTCGAGCCACCTGCGTTAATCAGATTTCAATGCTAAACCCAGATGTTATAGGCCGCAGTAACGTATACTATCAGTGTGACTTTCGTGTGTATTTCTGACCTTAGCGCAAATGCTGGCGGCACTGACGATGGGAAAGAGCGAGTCGGCTTTGGGCCGTACGGTCACCTGCACCCCGGGAAAACGCTGAGACAGCTTCCCCTCGTACTTCTCCGCCGGGCCTACGGTGTCCACGAACACCTGACCAAACACACACACACACACACTCATTTAACAGCTTCCTGAAATCTGAGTGATGTAAGGGTCAGTAAGGAAGGCTTTTAGGAATCGAGCAGCATTCTGTATATCAGGGATGGGCAACTGGAGACCCGTAGTATCAGCAAATCAGGGTTTCTGCAGGTTTAACTCAATGTAAGATTTTAAAAAGGCAGAAGAGAGAAACTCATACAGGTTTGGATCCACATATGGGAGAGTAAATGATAGATTTTTCAGGGGGTCAGGGGGGAACTATCCCATTTAATAACGGTTTTATGTAGCACTTCTAACTGTTCTCTGAAGGTAGTTTTGAGAATGTTCTCCTGGCTACTAATCAGGTCTTTGTACATTTGTTGAGCATAAACTCTGTGCATTACTTGTACGTTGAAAAAAGAACGATGTAAAAGATGAGTTAGTCTGGATTAATAATCTAGGCACTTGGGATGAAGGAGAACAAAATGCTGCTGATCTTCATCACTATGAAAGTTGCCCATCCCTGGTGTACAAGATACACAAATCAGCTGTTCCTCTTCCTGAGACGTCTCAGACGTGTGTTTCCGACCTCTTTGAGCTGCACTCCGCAGTCCAGCGCGTACTGCACCAGTCCGATAGCGGCATCGTGAGACAAAGCGTTTAAATTGTACTTCGCCCTGAACGAGGGACGAGAAGAAAAAAATGACGACATTGCAGTTTTAATGCACCACACACAGAAGCACTATTGTGACGTGTGTGTGTGTGTGTGTGTGTGTGTACCTCTGTAACATGCTGGTTGAGATGGTATTGGGTGAAAGAATCTGAAGAGCCCAGCCCACGTAGCTCTTTGCCTTGTCCAGCTTCAGAAACAGACTCTCTCTTTCTGCCTCGCTCAGCGTCTTCGAGTCTGGACACGAGATCAGCAGAAATAAATAAACCTGGAGATTAATTAAATTCAATTATTCAATTAATGCGCGCATTCAATTTTGCGCTAACGTTTCCATGGTAACAGGTTACACAGAGACGGAACTGTTTGAAATGTGGTGTTGTTTTGGACTAATTAGAATGTGTTGATGAAATATGATGAAAAGTTCTCCTAAGACATGTTCACTGAGAAGGTGGAAGGAGTCTCCAGTCTCAGCACTTTGTAAAAGGACCAGAGCTAAAGCTGGAATTTTCAGAAGGTCGGGGGTTCGAGTCCCGGCACTGCCAAGCTGTCACTCTTGGGGCCCTTAAACAAGGCCCCTAAGCCCTCTGTGCTCCAGGGGGTGCTTTATCATGTCTGATTCCAGCTTCCTAACATCTCTGGGATCAGAAATGATAATATACATGCCTCATTTGAGTCATAATGCTGACCTGCGACTTTCAGGTTCTTCAAATCCTCCTTTTTGGATACAGGACAGAAACAGATTCCATACACCATGGGACCTGAAGGAATCACAGAAGAAATCGAACAATGCAACAGCTATAAAATAAAAATAACAAAACACCATACAGAGTTAAGGAATGAACTTGAGCCTGACCCAGAACTGGACCTCTTCCTGCCTCATCAATACCCAGACAGCAGTCTTCAGTCCTGCACAAGTCAGGGACAGGAGAGGACAACCTACAACTGACCGAATTATCCGCCTCAAAGTCCTTCAAATCCATGACTGGGGCTCCAAAATCTGATCTAGATCTGATATCTGACACGAACGGGAGCTCAAATCTAACTGTTCACGTCCTAGAAAAGAAAAAAAAAAAAAGCCGGGCCGAATCCCAAATCGCTGCACGCTCCCTATGTAAGCGCCCTATAAATGGCGTCCGCGCCCTATCTAGTGCACTAGCGGCCCAAACAGAACCTATTAGAGACACAGCCTTCTTGAAGTGCTCTTGCTAAATATATACCTGCAAGGCGTTAAAAAAAAAAAGCATTAAATAAACGCCAACCCAAAATATACTCTACATGCACATATATATCTGTAGCGGTTTATCACTCGTTTGTCAAAAAGGTATAAAATAAAAAGAATAGGCGAAATATAAAGCTAATCTGACAGACTAGGTCCTTCCTGCTACAGCCATGAAGGAAGGCAGGGAAGCGCGCTGTGATTGGTTGAAACACCCATGCGCGGGAAACATGCCCATGATGTCATCTTCAAGCGCCGATTGCCTTCCCATGCTGGTACCAGTGGGTAGCTGGCGTCTGATCCATTATATCTGACCTGTAACTGGCAAAGTTTGACTCTGTGGGTGTTATACAGCAGGCAATCTATTTAATTAAACATTTAAATGATCTCTACTGTGTCATGTTTATTTATTTTTGCACTTAAGGTTGCACACATGTCCTTGGTGCACGGTATATATATATATATATATATATATATATATATATATATATATATATATATATATATATATATATATACAGTAATCCCCCTTTACTGCAGTAGCCTTAAATCATCCTCCCACACGCTTTAAGTCGAATCAAGTCAAGTCAAGAAGCTTTTATTGTCATTTCAACCATATATAGCTGACGCAGTACACAGTGAAATGAAACAACATTCCTCCAGAACCCTGATGCTACATTAAACAACAATCACAGAAACAGGAAATACAGGGCTAAGGACTACATAAAGTGCGCACAGAACACACAGGACAGTCGCCACGGCCGCTCATCAGGGATAAATGCACACTATTCACCTTGACTGTTGATTTCTGTAAAGCTGCTTTGAGACAATGTCTGTTGTGAAAAGTGCTATCGAAATAAACTTGACTTGACTTGACAGAACAGGACACACAGAAAACATTAGCAAGAATATAGTATTTATATTTAAATTAATACATTTCATTATTTCAACATACAACTCCATAAAAACAAGTTTTTTGGTCTATCGTGCTCTAAGTCAGAGCCAGGGAAAATCAGCCAAACAAGTTAGTTATGTGGCAAATGCAATTCTGCGATAAACCGTGAGTGTGAGATTGGAACCGCGGTTAAGCGAGGGATTACTGTATATGTATAGTGCATTTAAAAAGTCCCTCCACAGTGGCTGCTTACAGTAGGTTATAGGAAAATATTTATTTAATGAAATTATTATTATTCTCACACAGAATAGCAATGTGGTAATCTCGTCTACGGAAAAGCTCCATGAAATTTTCCATGAACCAAATTTATGTACTTATTGCCAGCTGTATACTGTATATTTACCAAACACACACACACACACACACTATTTATATCTTTAAGGTACTTTTTCATATTTGGTCAAATTTGTTCAACAAACACTTAAAGAAAAGCCACACATTTGATTAATGCATGTTGTTTTATTTTTGCACATTATACATCTTATTTTCATCTGTTCATGCTTCATATTAAATGGCATTTCATTGTATTACACCTTTAAACTAATCATTAAGTTTGAGTTGTACAGTCGGTTTTGAACACTCAGTAATCACGTACCCATTTTTACTAAAATCTAAAGAGCTCCAATTGAGAATGTTTCCCGGTTGAAACTCTCCACCATACGAATACTTTGCAATCTGATCAAGAGCCAGAACAGAGTCCCACATATGAACATCAGTCAACATCCCTACAAATGACTGGGTGCCCTGAAATCCTCCACTGTAATTATCTTGCTGTTGACCCAAAACGATTTTTGGAGTACCATTTAAAAAGCCTCCACGAGAGAGTCCTTTTCGTACGCTCGGTTTTCCATTCACCCACAGCTGCCCGAGTCCTGTTTTCCCATTACATGTAGCACACAACGAATTCCAGGCATTGAGTTCATCCGGCAGGCCCCAGAACTCCACACTCTGTCCTTCCACATGCAACTTATACGCTCCATGTTTCGGCTTGAAAATCAAGAAAGCGTTATGAGTTGATGGCAGCTCAAGTGAAAAAAGGCTCTGGCTTCGGGGAAGGTCGGAGAAGGCACGCAGTCACACGGTAACCGCCGTTAAGTTGGAGTTTTTCAGTTCAGGATTGAGACTCACATAGTGTCGATTTGATGTCACAGGAAATGTGAACATTTTACCTGAAAGATCTTTAAATATACAATAATTAGATTTGTTTTATTCTTCTTATAAAATTCAACAGCTTACCTTCATATATGATTCTTATGGTTCAATGATTCTTATGATTTTATGATCTTACCTTGTTTTTCAGCTGCAGCGAGGAGAAACAGGGATATAAAGAGCGCGAGCATCTTCATCTTGTAATCGAGTCGACGTCTCAGTCTACATATCCATGCTCTGGAGTCTGTTCTGTATTTATGTGTATTTTATGTTATTGATTAACCATAATGTTTGAAAACACTCTACCTTTGTCCTGTCTCTGCTCTCAGTCCTTGAACTGGATGTGGATAAGATTTTCCAATTCACATCTGCAGCCATAACCAGGATCATCTATAAGTAGTTCTGCATTTAAAGTTAATTTAAAGTCATTCTAAGATACAGTATGAAAAGTGCTTCATGTATATAAATATTAAAGTACATATATTCACATAAGCATATATATATATATATATATATATATATATATATATATATATATATATATATATATATATATATATATATATAATAAAATGTAATTACATATTACAATTCTTTTGATGTGTAAAACATTGTTACAATCTGAGAACATATTAAGTGGCTGACAGCAAGTGTGTTTAATCTCTGCTCTGAATTTTGAGTGCATTATTATATAATAGTGTAATATATAGAATTATATATAATACTATTATAGATTTAACCAGGAAAGATTAACGGCTAATGCTAGCACTATGGTTTCGTTAGAGTTTTATGTCCCGCTCCAAGAATAAATAAATGAATGAAGGATGGAAGGAATGAAGACATTTATTTAAGTATATAAAAATAAGTTTAACAGTTAAGTAGATAATATCTTTAGAAAATTAAATATTCAATAAAATGTAAAAAACAAGAAAACAAGAAAACAACTTTGTTATGTCAAAAACATAAACAAATTATGTTGTGATAATGACAAAACTATAAAGAAAAAATTATTATCATGCATGGCCTTCTAGGACTTCTTTAAGTAATTTATGGCATTAAAATTAATATTTACAATTTTTTTTTTTTCTGTTTGAGGACAATTTTGAAAGCGATACACAAATAAAGTTGCATTGAACTGGTGCAACGATTCAAAGGTTGGGAGAAAAAGTTGAACTTACAATGTGCAGTTACAGAAAAAGGTAAACACACACCTGTTATACTTAAAGTCTGTTTAGTTAGTGGTATAGTGGTTAGTGGGACGACCCTGGGGAGGGCAGAGGTAGCTGGCCCCGAGGTAAAGGATATCAATATAAAGGGGGGGTGATATAGTTGTTGGTTGTGAAACGAACAAATATTAAATAACTGCTGCCAGTAAAATGGCAGAGTTCTCACATGATCTATTTGCGATATGATACCGGAGGTTATAAAGTTGCAGGTCCGGGGTCGAGTCCAGGTGTGTGAAGGAGGTCCCCATATGGTCCCATAATGTAAAGAGCATATCCAGACGTAATGAGGAACAGTTTTGAATAAGTCTGTACAGACGAGTGTATGGATGGGGAAAAATCCCTGTGGATAATGCTGGTGGGCTGGCTGGTTAATGGATTAGGTGGAAAAACGTGATAATTGTCGTTTTGGCTAGCAAAATTAGCTTGTGTAGTAGTGATGGGGGGCCCTGGTCAGGTCAGTACAGACCCAGTTTTGTGTTGTTTTGTTGTTGTATCTTGTTGTGTAACAAGCTGATTGTCTGATGAGTTATTTGTTGTTGTCAAAGTGTGTGATGATTAAACGTGTCTGTTGGGTATGGACTGCGGTCAAACAGTGAGCAGACCTAAAGTTGAGTTTAACTGTTTATTGCTCAAGAGTAACTATATACAGTGAGGAAAAAAAGGATTTGAACACCCGGCTATTTTCCAAGTTCTCCCACTTAGAAATCATGGAGGGGTCTGAAATTGTCATCGTAGGTGCATGTCCACTGTGAGAGACATAATCTAAAAATAAAAATCCAGAAATCACAATATATGATTTTTAAACTATTTATTTGTATGAAACAGCTGCAAATAAGTATTTGAACACCTGTCTATCAGCTAGAATTCTGACCCTCATAGACCTGTTAGTCCGCCTTTAAAATGTCCACCTCCACTACATTTATTATCCTAAATTAGATGCACCTGTTTAAAGTCGTTAGCTGCATAAAGACACCTGTCCACCCCATACAATCAGTAAGAATCCAACTACTAACATGGCCAAGACCAAAGAGCTGTCCAAAGACACTAGAGACAAAATTGTACACCTCCACAAGGCTGGAAAGGGCTACGGGGAAATTGCCAAGCAGCTTGGTTAAAAAACGTCCACTGTTGGAGCAATCATTAGAAAATGGAAGAAGCTAAACATGACTGTCAATCTCCCTCGGACTGGGGCTCCATGCAAGATCTCACCTTGTGGGGTCTCAATGATCCTAAGGAAGGTGAGAAATCAGCCCAGAACTACACGGGAGGAGCTGGTCAATGACCTGAAAAGAGCTGGGACCACCGTTTCCAAGGTTACTGTTGGTAATACACTAAGACGTCATGGTTTGAAATCATGCATGGCACGGAAGGTTCCCCTGCTTAAACCAGCACATGTCCAGGCACGTCTTAAGTTTGCCAATGATCATTTGGATGATCCAGAGGAGTCATTGGAGAAAGTCATGTGGTTAGATGAGACCAAAATAGAACTTTTGGGTTATAATTCCACTAAACGTGTTTGAAGGAAGAAGAATGATGAGTACCATCCCAAGAACACCATCCCTATTGTGAAGCATGGGGGTGGTAGCATCATGCTTTGGGGGTGTTTTTCTGCACATGGGACAGGGCAACTGCACTGTATTAAGGAGAGGATGACCGGGGCCATGTATTGCGAGATTTTGGGGAATAACCTCCTTCCCTCAGTTAGAGCATTGAAGATGGGTCGAGGCTGGGTCTTCCAACATGACAATGACCCGAAGCACACAGCCAGGATAACCAAGGAGTTGCTCTGTAGGAAGCATATCAAGGTTCTGGCGTGGCCTAGCCAGTCTCCAGACCTAAACTCAATAGAGAATCTTTGGAGGGAGCTTAAACTCCGTGTTTCTCAGCGACAGGCCAGAAACCTGACTGATCTAGAGAAGATCTGTGTGGAGGAGTGGGCCAAAATCCCTCCTGCAATGTGTGCAAACCTGGTGAAATCTACAGGAAACGTTTGACCTCTGTAATTGCAAACAAAGGCTCCTGTACCAAATATTAACATTGACTTTCTCAGGTGTTCAAATACTTATTTGCAGCTGTATCATACAAATAAATAGTTTAAAAATCATACATTGTGATTTCTGGATTTTTTTTTTTAGATTATGTCTCTCACAGTGGACATGCACCTACGATGACAATTTCAGACCCCTCCATGATTTCTAAGTGGGAGAACTTGCAAAATAGCAGAGTGTTCAAATCCTTATTTTCCTCACTGTATATACTGTATAGTAATGTATTGGGCACAAGGTAATTGTCAAAATTAGTTGTCATTATTACAACAGCCTTTTCTCAATACTTTGTTGAAGCACCTTTGGCATCAATTACAGCATCAAATCTTTTTCAGTTTGATGCTACAAGCTTGAAACACCTATTTTTGGACAGTTTCTCCCATTCTTCTTTGCAGAACGTCAAGCTCCATCAGATTAGATGGGGAGTGTCAGTGCACAGCCATTTTCTGATGTTTATTTGGGTTCAACTATGGGATCTGGCTGTGCCAGTCAAGTAAAATTCACAGAGTCGTCCCATAGCCACTCCGTTGTTATCTTGGCTGTGTGCTTAGGGTCATTGTTCTGTTGGAAAATGAACCGTCCCCCCAGTCTGCGGTCCAGAGCGCTGGACCGTGGTTCTTATCAAGGACGTCTCTGTACATTGTTGCATTCATCTTTCCCTCGATCCTGACTAGTCCCCCTATTCCTGCCGCTGAAAAGCATCCCCACGGCATGGCCAGGTGATAAGTGGTGTTTGGTTTCCTCAAGACATGTCGCTTTTCATTCAGGCCAAAGAGTTTACTCAGTTTGGCCGGGGGGCCCTTTCTAGGTATGGTCCTGGTGGTTCCAAACTTCTTCTATGAGGCCACTGTGCTCATTGGGACCTTTAATGCTGCAGAAATCTTTCTGTACCATTCCCAAGATCTGTGATTTGATACAATCCCATTTCCTCTGAGTTCATGACTTAGTTTGTGCTCTGACATACACTACTAACTGTGGGACCTCATATAGACAGGTGTGTGCCTTTCCAAATCATGTCCAATCAAGTGAATGTACCACAGGTGGACTCCAATCAAATTGTAGAAACATCTCAAGGATGACCAGCAGAAATAGGATGCACCAGAGCTTAATTTTGAGTGTCATGGCAAAGGTTGTAAATATTTATGTACATGATTGGTTTATTTTTTTAATACATTTGCAAAGATTTCAAACAGAAAGAGGAGAATAAGGAATTTTAGGCATGTTGGAATGAGGCTGTAACAAAATGTGGAAAAAAGTGAAACGCTGTGAATACATTCCAGATGCACCCTTAGTAACTTTGCAAAGGCAATAATAATTATAGCATTAATGTTAAGAAACTTGGAAAACAGTAATATATGAAGTAAAACAGGTGTAGTCACACCAAATATTGTGGAGGAACATGGAGGAACATCGACGACCAATAAAGACTGTGGAGCGCAGATAGAAGTTTTACTTGGGTACACCTGCTCTGAGAGCAGCACTTCTTCTTCTTCTTCTTTCGGCTTCTCCCATTAGGGGTCGCCACAGCGAATTATCCGTCTCCATTCCCCCCTGTCCTCTACATCTGCCTCTTTCACCCCAACTACCTGCATGTCTTCCTTCACCACATCCATAAACCTCCTCCTTGTTCTTCCTTGTTTCCTCCTTCCTGGCGGCTCCATCCTCAGCATTCTCCTACTGATATACCCCATGTCCCTTCTCTGCACATGTCCAAACCATAATATACACTAATAATAGTAGCAGTTTGACTGACAAAATATCACAGAGATTTAAACCAGTTATTGTCGCTCATATCAGCTTCATAACCAGCGGACTAACATCGGAAAAGCGCACGTTTTATTCCAGTTACAAGATAAGCAGGGAGATCGATGAAGGAGTCGAATCAAATGCATATGATAGGCTATTTAGACAATGATCGTTACCTCCTTAAGTGTAACGTTTGCCAATTATCTCTGTAGACGTCAGATGTTCTGAATTTGAACAAAACGTTTACAATTTTGCGATCTTATAATTACAATTAATAATAATGGATCTCTCTGCGAATGCAATGCTAATACAGCTGTTTGAAGGATTCCCTCCACACCTTTGGCCCCGCCTCTCCTTCACTTTCATTGGTTGAATCTTTAAATCAATCGTTTTTCTTTCTTCCCCTCAGAACTTAGAGTAAATTAAACTCCCATCTGCCTGTAGGAGCGCACGTGATCAGTCACGACACGCGCGTCACGGGGCACAAGAAGACCGGACAGTAGAGATCTCGACTCTGATTCTGACTTTATTTCAACATGAAACTACTCGTTTTCACTGTTGCATTGTTCCAATGCGTTTGTGCAACACCTCTGTTTACAGAAGAAGGTAGGAGATCCGGTTCAGATCTTTATCCCTGGATGAGTTTTAACCCCTAAATGCGTTTACTTTCGTTTTGGTCTTTGTTTGAGGTTGCAAATGTCAGGGATTTAATCACATTATAAATAAATAAAGCAGCTCTCCAGAACAACACTGATCCTTATTGTGCTGTTTTAATGACTTTCATTTAATTATTAGATTTATTTTTTATTTAATTTTTTTCTTTGCAAATAACTAAATCTAGATATCTAACTTCTCTGTTTTGATTTGATCTCTGCTGCAGATGAATATGTCTTCAAAACCTGGATGGCAGAGGTAAAAGAAAATCTCGAGAAGTTGAGAAACACAGTCTGACATACATTACTTTTCGCTATTATCTTACCCAAACATGGAAGTGAAACTGCTAAAAAAAAAAAAAAAAAAAAAAAATCCCCTTTCGATAAAAAACTTCTTTCTTTCTTTCTTTCTTTCTTTCTTTCTTTCTTTCTTTCTTTCTTTCTTTCTTTCTTTCTTTCTTTCTTTCTTTCTTAAATATAATCTACAGCACAATAAACAGTATGGTCTGGATGAGTATTACCACAGACTGCAAATCTTCAACGAGAATAAGAAGAAAATCCACGCACACAATGCCGGAAATCACAAATTCCGAAGTGGGTATGAGATCTAGGATCAGGTATCATATAATATCTATATACTGTGCAAAGTATCATATACATGCAGAGAAATATACAGACAGTGTAGATGCATGGCTTTTCAAGACATTTTCTGCAAATCTGGTCCTTGACAAGTGTACAGAGCCTGATAAAAGTTTGGAAACACCTCGTCTTTTATGGCTTTTGAGACGCATGCATGTTCCTTTTTGTTTCTAAGCAACAAACTACTTAAAAGACAAAAAAAAATAATCACAAGAATTGGACAGTGAAAGACTGATAGAAAGTTCAGACCTTAGCAGGAGAACTTGAGAGAAGATGTGATCAGACCCCTGACCCTCACAGTCAAACATGGAGGTGGAAGTTTAATTTGTATGGGGTTGTTTTGGAGCAGGGAAGGTTGGAGACTTGTTCCAGAAAGTGAAAGGAACCAACATGGCAACCATTGGAGCTGACTTTACTGTAAAACAAGAAGCGACAAATACGTCTGAACTCTGAGTTATTTAGAGAGCAAACAGTCGTCTTGAGTGACCTCTATCATGGAATCACCTGCCCAGTCACCACACTTCAATATTATTGTACCGCTGAAGTGGATCATAAAGAAATCTCCAACTAGTAAAGAACATCTTTGACAAGTTTTACAAGAGGCACAGCAAAATATTTTAGCTGATCGTTTGGAGAAAAATACTGAGAGTGTGAAAAGCTGTTCTTCATGCTAAGAAAGAATTTCTCAATAAAAATTAAAGTGGAACATTTGCACATTTCTAGATTTGTCTGGTCAAAGGAAATCTTTATATCGTTACATTACCGAGTTTGTCGCATAGAAATAAAAGGAACATGCATGTGGCGTGTAAAAAACATAAACGACTGGGTGTTCCAATACTTTTGACAGTCTTTGTAAATTTATTATAAAATCACAAAATGACATATACTGTACTATTTGAACATTTAATTATGTCTGTGACACAAGTACAATTACAAGCGTAGCGATGCTAAACATACCGAAGAGCCATTTCTCTAAAAATAAAAAAATAAAATAAAAATAAAATCTTGATTGTTGTTATGTTCTTTAGAAAAAAAAAATTGCACAACTCAGACTTTACACTGAAATACTTATTAATAAAAAAATATCTAGAAAGCTGGGAAACATATCCGGATTTTCTTTGGGATTGAAGGTGCCGTAAGAATAAAAAAAATCATAGCTTGATTAGTGCATGTGAAATATTTGTTTATTGGGAGTCGATAGACAAAGAAAATGTGTTTGTTTATTGTAAACACCACTGTAGCGTGTCAGGATAGCGGAAAATTCTGTTAGCATAACGTTTCAAAATATTAGCACACAATGTGCCTGGTATATTTGTAATAATTAACTTGTTAAATAATCGATTGCATTATTATTATTATTATTATTATTATTATTATTATTAGTAGTAGTAGTAGTAGTAGTAGTAGTAGTATTCACACTCCTGCAGATCGGCTTAAACGGTTAATTAAATTTTAAATAAAACACTGGCTAATATATTGCTAAAACTAGCAGTCTTTAAGCTGGGGAAAAATGCTAAACGCAACTTGGGCTGAAAAACACAAGTTCAAGTGGAGGACAAATCTAGGATGCATCAATCTGTGTAATTGCTTGTCATGATGTAAATCTACAGTCTGGGCTACGAAAAAATCGGGTTCAACTCAGTTCCTTCATCCCTGATCTAGGGAAGTGGTTAAGATGCCGGACTTCTGATCAGAAGATCTTAGGTTTAAATCTGAGCTCTGTCAAGATCATGCTGCTGGGCTCTTTATCAAAGCAATCAACTGCTCACTAGTATAAATGAGTAAAATGTAATTCTCTCTGTATAAGGGAGTCTATCGAATACCATAAATGTCATTCCATTCTGTGTTTTTACGACAAAATATTCGTACTAATTGATCGTAAAATGTTCTGAAAACAAGCTAACGCAGTTGTCGAAATATACGCTTTATTAGCATTAACTTATGAGAGGGGACTTAGCAGACTAAGCCCCGACTTGTATGCGGTTTGCACGGATTCAAACGATTCCCCTATAATACGTTAGCAAAAAAAAAAAAAACGTAACATTTGTTACAGCTGTAATGTTTAATTTTATACGGCCGAGTCAAAGCTGATCTACTTCTTTAATGTTGTACTTTGTTTCCTACTTTTAAAGGAATACTTTGGTGTCTCACATATATTTACAGATTATATATTTACAACATTGAAACCTTCGGAATGACGCACCTTTTTGTCAGGAATATTGCTGAAGTGTAAGTCTGTAAAAATCAAAGTAAATCAGTAATCGTTTTATTTTCTTACGCAGTGGGATTGAACCAGTTCTCGGATATGACTTTTGCTGAGTTCAAGAAATTCTATCTTTTGAACGAACCTCAGGTATTGTGTGTGTTTGTATGTGTTTTAACGTATTTTAACTTTATTTTACAATTTGTGACACAAACAATATTTTTTTCTCTCCAACATGGCAGGAGTGTAATGCTACCAAAGGGAATCATGTTCGAGGTGTGGCCTTGTACCCAGACTCCATCGACTGGCGGAAGAAAGGAAACTTTGTCACTAAAGTGAAAAATCAGGTGATTTTATGTATCTTGAATGCAGAATCTATTCTGACAAGACTTTATGATTAGCGTGTAGTCTTTAGTGGCATCCAGAACTTTTTTTAAACATGTTGGTCTGTCATGTTAACCAATATAACATTTTTAACCAATTCATTTCTTTTAGTTTGTCCACACTGTTCAAATCTTGTAGATCGTTAAGTCTGAGTCCCTGAGCTGAATAACTGCATTGAATAGCTTCTGAATGTATATAAAAATGTTTACATTTGTCCCTACAAGAGCCGGAGGTGATGGTGGTGAGGCTTCTTAATAATTTCCGTTAATGCAATCCTTATTATGCAAGTTTGTTTAGTTTCCGCCTTGCCGTTCATAATTATTATTATTCAACTTGAAAACATACACAACAATTCCAGTAGTATAAAAAAGAAACTAGAGTTAGCGCAGTGTCACTGTGTTTATTCACTTTGTACCGGAAATACGATTTGTACAGTGAAACCCCGTTGTACGAGCAACCTATAGTACGAGCAAACGGAGCAAACGGAGACCTCGCGTGCAAAATTTTACCCTGTTTCACGAGCAAATTTCGAAGGCATGAGCAAACTCACGCTGCCGGTTCCCCGTTTTCGGCGGAGGGTCGCAACAGTCGCTTAGTTGATGACGTTTCACTCGGTCGCTCTCGTTGTTCAGTGCAGCAAAAACTTAACTGTGGCAGCGGGGGGGGGGGGGGGGGGGGGCGTGGCCGAGCGGCGGTTTGTGAATGGAGGGCGGGTCTGGGAGCAGATAGGCAGGGGATTGCCTCACCTGAAGTTAATGTGACCTAATGATTGTTCTCTCTTTTCAAGTAATTGGAGGGTGCATTTAAGGAGGAGAGCGTGTGTGTGTGTGTGTGTGTGTGTGTGTGTGTGTGTGTGTGTGTGTGTGTGTGTGTGTGTGTGCGCGCGCGCATGCGTGCCAGCCAGAGACGTGCACACACACATAATCGATGAAAATCAGTTCGAACATACAAGCAAATGGTCACACAAGCAATTTTCAATAACGAATTATGCTCGTACAACGGGGTTCCACTTTAGTGCGTTTTTTTGCACATACGTGAAATATTGGCCACTTCCAGTTTCACGACAGTTTTGCGATAGGAATTCTTTTGCGTTTGCATCAAGAATTTCTCTTAAAAAAAAGAAATTCCAGACAATTCCACATGTGAATCCACGATGGAAGGAATAAAGACATTTATCAAAATGTGCTGATTTAAATGTAACAGTTAAGGAGATCATATCTCATGTTTGAATGGCACATGTTTTTACGCTGAATGCCCTTCCTAACGCAACCCTCCCCATTTACCCGGGCTTGGAACCGGCACTAAGGCTTGTGCAACCCTAATGGCTGGGGTCGGTTCCCTGACCGGGGATCGAACCCGGGCCGCAGCGGTGAGAGCGCCGCATCCTAACCACTAGACCACCAGGGTACCTAGAAAATATATAATATAATATTAAATAATTTAAATAAAATAATATTAAATTTATAAATAAATATTAAATGTAAAACACACACAAAAATCTGTATTACCCAAATGGGGTCTAATAACTGTAAAATATTTATAAAAATTTTTCCACTTATTTATTTGTATTTAATTAATTTAATGGATTTAATTTAACCCTTATGCGTCCCTCGCGCCATTTTTATTCAATTAAAAATTTCTTTCGCCGATAACTTTACATGTGTTTCAGCTAATGGAATGATACTTTGTGAAAATAATTTTTTTTTTTTTATTTAAAAATTTTTTTTTTCACATTTTTGCTATGTCAGCAGTTTCCTCTGTACAAAAATACATCCTTCAACGTCCCTCGTGGCTGTTAACATCCACAAAGATTCAAGTGCTGTAAAAATATCAGATCAACATTTGTTTCCACTTTTTTCACTTAAATCTGTTAATTAACCTCAGTTTTGATCAAAACTACAAAAAAAATTTTAATCACGGATTTTTCTTTTTAATTGCCAATTGAATTAGTGACGTCACACAAAAATGAAAAAAAAAAACCCCCCACAAAATCACTGAAATTCGATATAAAAATTAAATGTAAACTGGATTTTCTTTGACCGTTTATCACAGGTTTGGATGTGCCAAAGACTGGAGAAAAACTGACTTTTATGCATCCTTAGTTTTTTTGCAGCATCAGCTTGAATTATTTCCAGCCTAATCTTTCCCTCGTGGCTGTTAACATCCACAAAGATTCAAGTGCTGTAAAAATATATCAGATCAACATTTGTTTCCACTTTTTTCACCTAAATCTGTTAATTAACCTCAGTTTTGATCAAAACTACAAAAGAAAATTTTAATCCAGGATTTTTCTTTGTAATTGCCAATTGAATTAGTGACGTCACACAAAAAAAAAAAAAAAAAAAAACACAAAATGACTTGATTTGATATAAACAGTAATTGTAAACCGGATTTTCTTTGACTGTTTATCACAGGCTTGGATGTGTCAAAGACTGGAGAAAAACTGACTTTTATGCATGGTTAGTTTTTTGCAGCATCAGCTTGAATTATTTTCCATCCTCATTTGTCCTTAGTGGCTGATTTTTCCCCATTGACTCCCATTAGAACGACATTTTTTAATTGCTTCACCATGACATTATACATGAATGCATTTTTGAAAGTTATTAGCACCTCCTGTTGGGAAGAGATTACATTTGCGTTTTTTACTGTTGAGTAAAACGAGACCATAATATAGAGCTGTGGAGAGAAAGCTTAGTTTCTGGCTTTCCTATGGAGTTTTCTAGTATGTATGTGTTTGCCTGTCTCTCACAGAGGGTAACCTTTGTTCACTGACCTTCATGTGTACACGCATGCCTTGTCCCACCTCTGCAGCATCCCCGATCTTCCCCAGATATGGTGCACAGCGCCAGGCATATGATGTAGCCACATCAGCCGTGACCCAAAGTTTTAATCCATATTTTGCCGGTTTCTTAGGCATATACTGCCGAAATTGGCAGCGTCCTTTGAATGGAACAAGCTGTTCATCTACAGTCACCTCCCTGCCTGGATTGAAGAGAATCTCAAGCCGATGAGCCCACAGATCCCATAGGGCTCTGATCGGTGCAAGCTTATCATCTCTTATGCGAGCTGCTCTGGTGACCTTATCATCAAAGTGCAGGGCTCTGCTTATTTGGTGAAATCTCTTTAGAGACATAGTGGCCTTGAAAATGGCCCGGCCACGTCGATCATCCCACAGGCAGCAGGTGGACTCGTTCCTGGACCTGTAGACCCCAGCCAAAATATTTAGTCCCATGTAGGCCTTGAGATCCGTCGAGTCCACCACGATCCAGTCTTTATCATTGCGCCGACCATGAATGTTCGTCATGCTGACAATTAGGTCTAGCATCTCAGAAGTGAAAAAAAGGTCAAAGGAAGACTGTATGTCTCCTACCCTTGCTATTGCGTAACGTGTCGGCCCTGCAGTCACGCCGCGAGCAGGCTGGGTGAAAGGAGCGGTCTCTTCGTTATTTGAAGACCACACCTGCCCATTTCTCCCAATCCACCCTGATCCAGGATCCTCAGAATCCTCCTCACTCGTAGTTAAGGGTGTGGATGCTGGCTTAAAATCTGCATCTGACTCTCTCGAGTCAGTGCTGTCTGTAGATGAAATTTGCAGCTCACTGGGGTCAGGCTGCATGACTTCCTCCAGAACTTCTTCTGGGCTGAAGGCTCTCTTCCGCTTGTTCGCTGTTCGTTTCATTGTCAAATGACCAGCAGGATGTAATGCAAGTGTTTTATTCCACTTACCTTGTTTTTGTTTAGTCTGTACTTCTCATCAACAAAAGGTAGTTCTGAGAGCTGATTCGCATATTCTGATTTTCTCAGACATATCAAGGGTAGTTGAGCAAAGGTCACCCCCCCCCCCCACACACACACACACACATGCACACGCACACACGCACTATAATACTCCATAAAAAAACTCCATAGAAGCCAGAAACTAAGCTTTCTATCCACAGCTCTATTACAAATGTACCCTCTTCCTCCTAAATGTCGTTTTAATGTAATTTAATGGGGAAAAATCATCACAATAATTTGAGCTGATGCTGCAAAAAAACTAACCATGCATAAAAGTCAGTTTTTCTCCAGTCTTTGACACATCCAAGCCTGTAATAAACGGTCAAAGAAAATCCAGTTTACAATTAATTTTTATATCGAATTTCAGTGATTTTGTGGTTTTTTTTTTTTTTCATTTTTGTGTGACGTCACTAATTCAATTGGCAATTACAAAGAAAAATCCGGGATTAAAAATTTTCTTTTGTAGTTTTGATCAAAACTGAGGTTAATTAACAGATTTAAGTGAAAAAAGTGGAAACAAATGTTGATCTGATATATTTTTACAGCACTTGAATCTTTGTGGATGTTAACAGCCACGAGGGAAAGATTAGGCTGGAAATAATTCAAGCTGATGCTGCAAAAAAACTAAGGATGCATAAAAGTCAGTTTTTCTCCAGTCTTTGACACATCCAAACCTGTGATAAACGGTCAAAGAAAATCCAGTTTACATTTAATTTTTATATGTCGAATTTCAGTGATTTTGTGATTTTTTTTTTCTTCCATTTATGTGTGATGTCACTAATTCAATTGGCAATTACAAATAAAAATCCTGGAATTAAAAATTTTTTTTGTAGTTTTGATCAAAACTAAGGTTAATTAACAGATTTAAGTGGAAAAAGTGGAAACAAATGTTGATCTGATATATTTTTACAGCACTTGAATCTTTGTGGATGTTACCATCCTGGTCAGGAAAAATACAGCCCTATTAACGAGGGCCGCATAAAGGTTAAACCAATTTAAATGATTACTCAATTTAGTCAATATAATACAAATGTGTATTGCATTCATTTGATTTATTCTTTATGTTTATATAATTTATAAATGATAATTTTATATATTATATAGCCAAGCAGGCAACTAGTTTTAACTGCGTTAATAAAAAAACAATCGATTTTGATATTTTGCGTTTCTTCCCCCTAAAATGTTCCCGAACATACATTCTTTTATAATCGATTTATCTCTGGAAAGCTGCTTTGTGACAATTTCGATTGTAAAAAGCGCTCGACAGATAAAATTAATTGAATGATTCAATCTCTAGTTTTTCCTTCCTGTTCTCCTGAGTGCGCAGACCCACAAATGTCTCGTATGTAGTGAAATGTTCACAAAAGAGATGCCCATGAAATTGACACGCGTACTCTTACAGGGTGGTTGTGGTAGCTGCTGGACTTTCTCCACCACGGGCTGCCTGGAATCTGTAACGGCAATCACCACGGGGAAACTCCCTTTACTGGTACACATCCTGAGCACAAACATCCTCCAGTTTACTTGTAATCTGATTAAAAGTGCGATTCTTTTATTTTCCAATGGAGCGTGTACATGTTTTCTAAGTACTACAATAATTATCGAGGAATACAGGGAGTTTGAATTTCTAAATGTAATTTATGGACTGTATAATTAATAAGATTCATTGATATTTCTTCTTTTGTAGTCGGAGCAGCAGTTGGTGGATTGTGCCGGTGCGTTTAACAATCACGGCTGCAACGGGTGAGCACGTAAAAAAAGGTCCAAGTCTGTAGGAATGATAACATTGTTGGGCTGGAATTAGGTGGACGTGTCTATACCAAGTGTGTACGATAATCACACCAAACATTCCATGTGTGCTGTATAAACCTCCATTGTGTAGTCATTTTCGGTCATTAGTAGATCACATGACCACAATGTGCTAGGAAGAAGTAGATAGCGGAGGTGGACAAAGTACACAAAGTGTGTAGAGATACAGTAGAGTAAAATGTGACTCCAGTAAAAGTCAAAGTGTCCCTTTAAACTTTCACTTGAGTAAAAGTACAAAAGTTTTTGCCTTCAAATGAACTTAAGTATCCAAGTACTATGATTTATTATAATTATAATGTTCCTGTTATATTTTTTTATCACAACTGACTCTTTAATTAATCAACTCAGTTTATGTGAAAAGACTCGAATGAGACTCTCGGTAACACTGAGCTATTAATGAAATGATATTAATGAGTCAAACACTGGTTGATTTCTATTACAATTATCATGAGCCCAAAACCTTCAACTACTTCAGAAAAATCTTGCAGTTTGGAGTTTCTTCATCATTTACTCCTCTCTAAATGTTCTGTTGAACTGATGCTAAACCGTATATTGGTGATCAGCAGATACACCAAGCACCGATCAACCCTGATTGGTGACTTGCTGAAGTTTGACCAGTTACGTTTTTGTCTTCTCATAAACAAAAAAGCAATCACTGATTGTGCAGAATTCTGCAAAAAAAAAGTACGATGACTGTAAAATGTAGTGAAGTTAAAGTATAAAGTCTCCCCAAATGGAAAGTACACATACACGAGTAAAGTAACGAATTGCATTTACTTCATTAGATGGTTTAAAAAAAACACTTTCACATCTTGTCAATCTTTTATTCTTTGTTGTATTTTCATAGAGGAACAATAGCCCGTACCTCTAAATGCCACAATTATTAATTTTAATAATCAAGTTGTTTATATACTAACAATAAATCACTGTTCAGAAAACTGAAGAAATGCTGTGCTGAGACTTTCCAGTGAAGTGTTTATGGTGGTGGTGGTTTGGGGTGGAACAGGGAAATTCACTGCCTTAGTCATAAAAGTACATAGCAGTCAAACCAAGATAATGATTCAAGTGTTTGATATGGAATTCCCTTTTCAGCTGCTGGACCTGGCGAACTCTGCTGCACTCAATTCAAAATGTTATTCATCACAAAAAAATGTAATCTATTGATTCGTGTTCATAGACGCTAATTTCCCTCTTTTTCCATGTCACTGAGGACGACTTTCTGTCTGATTGTATTTCTGGTGCCTCCGCCAAAGTTTTCTTTCCGCCACTGGATACCACAGACGCTGTATTTTTATTTATTTTCTCGTTTGTCATTGATTTTTTTTTCATCTTTAACCATCATTACCCAACATTTTAGCAGGAGATGTTAATCCTTGTTTTATTGCTTTATATTCGGTAAACTACTCGCTGTTATAAACCATCGTCAGCGGTTCCTTCCAGTCAAAACACTGGAAATATATTCTCCCGGTTAATTACGGAGACTCCGTTAATTAGAGACACACACGTTTATTACAGTAGAACCCTCGCTCTTTATTTTCTGCTTATTCTCTGATAAAAAATTGTGACAAATAATTAGGCATTTCTATCAGCATTACCCATGATCCTCTGCCTCCGTTGCTATGGAGACGAAGCCAGACAGAGCCAGGCCAGACTATATTCATGAAATGCCATGAGACTGTGTTGATACTTTAGATGGTCTTTGGCACCTTGAGAGGAACCAGATTTAAATATGAACTCCTCCTCATTTGGGTGACACCAAGAGTGTGATTATAAATAAAATTAAAAACTATACAAACACTGGAGAGTAAAAAATATGAGCACTGGAGTGTGTGATTGTGAGTAAAGTCGTTTCCACAGTGTTATACAGTCACTTGCAGTCGTGGAACCAGGAGCTCCTGAGCAATAAATTCTCAACATCTAAGATCACTATAGATTCAACACCAACTTCTCCTCTGCCTTTAAATATTCAGTGATGGAGAAACAGCATATTTAGACTGTTACTTTTTGAGTATTTATTAAAGGTTTGTTCATCCTCAAAGTCCAATGAACTCATCATGAAGTCTGATCCAACTGGCGCTGATAGATCTTTAGATCGCTCAGGGTCCTCATAAGGTCGACATCTTCCTTTTGAAGGTCTGAAATCTTCATGAGGTGGGATCCAACTGGAGCTGACGCATCAGACAGTGGAATAATACAGCAGAATTCCCTGCTTCCCAGAATGATTGCATAAATTCCTGCTTTCCGTAATTGTTGTTTTCTAAAAAAAAAAAAAACACACGACCATGATAATATTTTTCAACAAGACCACGCTCTCCTTCGTGCTGCAAAGCGGTTTGAGAACAAGTCCATCATCTCTTACCCATCTTTCTGTACGAAACTGCTTGCGGGTTTATACACAAAGAATCAATCCCATACTACTTTTCTCTCTAAGCCAAACCATGAGAATGATGAACTTGCTCTCAAACCCGCTTTTGCATTGTGTACGAAAGAGCGAAAACAACTTTTCAAATACCGCACGCACAAATACCCTGTATCACACTGAAACGTTAATGAACCTTTTAGGGAGCAGCAGATCACCAGTACCAGCAGCTGAAATGTCCTCACCAAGTTTTGGGGGAATTCCACATCATACATTTAAATCATTACCCCGAATTGACCTTTGCATTAAAGAAGTCCATAGCAGTGAATTTTGTCTGTTTCTTGTCTATTTTTCCTCAAATGCTTCACTGCAGCAAAAGAAAAACAAGAATATGGTGATTCAGGAGAGTGCCAGGAGTGCATTTCTTTCATTCTTGTTCTTTTCCTGACCAATAATTTGTCTTTAAGAGCATTAAAAGCTTCATATTTTTTGTAATAGAAGAGTGCAGGAGTGATTTGTAAAAGAAGAGTATCTGCGAGAGTGAAAGGGAAAGTTTATAGGGCTGTGGTGAGACCTGCGATGTTGTATGGATTAGAGACAGTGGCATTGAGTAAAAGACAGGAGGTGGAGCTGGAGGTAGCAGAGCTGAAGATGTTGAGGTTTTCTTTGGGAGTGATGACGATGGACAGGATTAGAAATGAGTTTATTAGAGGGACAGCACATGTAGGACGTTTTGTAGACAAGGTGAGGGAGGCGAGATTAAGATGGTTTGGACATGTGCAGAGGAGGGACATGGGGTATATCAGTAGGAGAATGCTGAGGATGGAGCCACCAGCAAGGAGGAAAAGAGGAAGACCAAGGAGGAGGTTTATGGATGTGGTGAGGGAAGACATGCAGGTAGTTGGGTGAAAGAGGCAGATGTGGAGGACAGGGGGGTATGGAGACAGATGATCTGCTGTGGCAACCCCTAATGGGAGAAGCTGAAAGAAGATAAAGAAGAAAAGCTTAATGTGTGTATTTTCTTGTCTGTATGTCCACAGAAAATCAATAATTGTAATTTCAAATAGTGTTTTTACCAAATGTTTCTTTTAGACTCGTGATGATGTCATTGATTTGTTACAATGCGTCCCAATGCAAGAAAACTAATGGAGTCTGAATAGAGCTTTAAAGTAAAACAATGTGCTGCATTCAGACAGGGTTTTTTATTTGCATTTCATTTCCTCAATTTGATTTGTATGCAAAATTAACTTCCCGTTGTATTTCAGTGGACTTCCCAGTCAAGCGTTTGAGTACATCATGTACAACAAGGGTCTAATGACGGAGGAAGACTACCCTTACATTGGTATAGTAAGTAAACCGTTACACTCAGATCTCTCACACACACACACATACACACACACACGTACACACACACACACACACACACACACACACACACACACTAAAGCAGAACTAGGCAATAAATCAGAAGTTTTGTGGTTTTTATTTTTACCCTATGCCTCATTTACATGGATTTCCGAAAATATAAGAAATAATTCAAATGTACGTTTAAGGGTGGAGTGGGGGTTTGTCAGTTTTATTAACGCAGTTATAATTATTATTAATATTTGTGATCATCAAAAATGAACAGTTACATTTTTAAAACAATTTTACATAAAATGCCTGCTTGGTTAAAAAATATATTAAAGAATATTTTATATAAAATAGAAAACATCTGATTAATGCAGTACACTTTTTTATATTGATTAAATTGAGTAACCAATGAAATTTATTAAATTAAATAATAATAATTTAATAGTTTACATTTGTTAGACCACATCTGTATAGATGTGTATTTCAACACACTTTAACAAATGTGTTCATTCCTTCCATCCTTTATTCATTCCCTCCCTCGATATGAGGAATTATCAGGATTTTCTTCTTTTAACAGAAATTCTTGAAGCTGGACATAAAACACGAAAGAATCAATCATTTTTCAATACATTTTTCAATAAATCAATACATTTTTATCCTTTCCTGGAGGAACGTCGTTTCATTTCACTGTGTACTGCATCAGCTATATATGGTTGAATTGACAATAAAAGCTTCTTGACTTGAAGTTATGTCAAGGCTTGAAATCCTAAATCCTCATCCTAATGCTAGCATTAGCTGCTAACCAAGAAGTGGCTAGCAGGTAATGCTAGCGCTATGGTTTCAAGATTTAAGATTTTTTTATTTCTCACAAACATACAGTAATTATATGCCGGATCCAACTTATAAAAAGTAAAAAAAATAATAAAATCTTGAATCCCTAGCATTAGCCGATAGCTATTTTTATGCACACGCAAAACAAATCATATTTCCGGTCTGGAGTGACACTGTGCTAACTCTATAACTCTATACCCCTGCTATTGTTGTGTATGTTTTCGAATTAAATAAAATTATTAATATATATATATATATATATATATATATATATATATAATTTTTTTGTTTATGCTCTCAAACAAACAGAGACTAAACAAACTTGCAGTCCACCACTTAATACGTCCAAGATTGTCACTATGTTCCGCATGTAAAATAGATCGCAATGCCCTGAACCGTATATAAAATCGTGTACCGTTACACCTCTATTAGATGAATTATATCTCCCCTGATCTTTTCACAGGACGGTAAATGTAAGTACGATCCTAAGCTTGCTGCTGCCTTTGTGAAGGACGTGGTGAACATCACAAAAGTAAGTGACCCTGTATGATATGTGCAGTAATAAAAGTAAGAGGAGAAGATTTGAAGATTTGCTGCTAACAGTCGGTGATGTTTGCGTCAGTATGACGAGACGGGGATCGTGGACGCCGTGGCCAGGCTCAACCCCGTCAGCATCGCTTTCGAGGTGGTGTCCGATTTCATGCACTACAAAGACGGAGTGTACACCAGGTAAGAACAGAGCGTTTCCGGAGCTTTATACAGATCAGCGGAGTTATATATGATTATATATAATCATCACCATGCAGGAACAGAATACAGATGATTAATGATATGATCGTTCCTCAGTTTACTCGATGTGTCACAGTTGGTCAAAATGAAATAAGTTTCAACAAGCCTGGGGTCGGTTCTTCTTACTCAGTTCTCGTTCTTCGAAACAATGGATTTTAGTTGTTCAGCTTTTGCCAGGATTTGGTAGATCCGCTCCTGCGTAGATGATATGAGGAAGAACCCTTGAGAGGAAGCAGACTCAAAAGGGGAACCCATCTACATCCACTTAACTACATTCGTCGTGGGGTGTTAAATGAAACCGCAATTTTGCAACCTTTTTGCTATACCTTTGGTTCAGAATGTATTTTGAAATGAATCTTGCTACAAATATCCCACAGAAGCCACTTTAGTTTTTGATTGTGAATATATTATTCAGCTTGTTTTGTTATTTATTTCAGAAATCCTTGTGATATATTCAGTTTGTGCTGGTCTAAGTTAAATAAAATAGTGTTTAAACATTACTTTGTGTATAAGTCAGTTTTGTGTTTGTATAAACCATAACGCATAAAAGGGCATTAATGGGAACATTAAAGAAGGTTCTTTAAAAAAGTTACTTTTAACAGTAACTCGTTTTTTTTACACTTTTTGGTGTAAGTAATCAACAAAGTAACTAAGTTACTTTTTGAATGAAGTAACGAGTAACTGTAACTAGTAACTGTAACACAACCCTGGGTATGTTACACATATCAAATCGATTTGTGTAATACATTTCAATTTCAAAATGAGTATGTCATTTACATAATAAAACTACTGTTGAAAAATGCAAATGATATCCTTTAGTTTTGATTTTCCTTTTGCACCAAAATGAGCACTTATGGTCATGGAAAATGTAAATTTGAATACTGAAATGAATTTCCATTTGGAATATTGCATTGCCATTTTGCATATTCCATTTTTAATAGAATTTTGCTACATCTATGCTTCCATAGTTTTATTCCTTTTATGATAATGAAGGTTATTATACGTCGTACCATTGTAACCATTGTCGTTGGTATTTCCCAGTACCATGTGTCACAACACCACCGACACTGTGAATCACGCCGTTCTCGCTGTGGGTTATGCTGAGGAGAATGGCACCCCCTACTGGATTGTCAAGAACTCTTGGGGAAACACTTGGGGCATTAACGGGTACGTGTGCATGTGTTCTCACAAATCCAAAAGTTCAAGGTGTAAATATAAACATATTACATTTCCTCAGTGTCCACCATTTTCAAGGTCACTTTCTATCCCTTTCTTACAGATATTTCTACATCGAAAGAGGAAAGAACATGTGCGGTCTTGCTGCTTGTGCATCATATCCAATAGTCTGAAATATTCCGGTGAAAAAAAAAAAAACATCGGAAAAGGGAAAATTATCCAGAAATTCAGCTTCACAAAAGTTTTTCACAAAAATGAAAAGTTGCAATCTGTCTATTGGAGCTCTTTTTGTGTTAATCAGTAAGGACACACGACTGCTTCATATTTTCATGTTTTTTTTTTACTAGTTATGATGATTTTAATCCAACTAATGATTTTCTTTCCATTGAAATGTAATTGATTTATTCAACACTTTTGATTGTTTTTATATCTTTATGGATTGGTCACATTCTGCCACCTGATTTGAATTTTAAAAAATTCTGTACAATACAATAATCATTGGCATTAAATTGCATTTCAATAATGATTACCTTAAAAATGATTACCTAGTGACTGAGCGATGTGTGATAGGAAAGAGAAGCCATTCAGCTCACCGTTGGACTTTTGATCTGAAGGCCATGGGTTCTAATCTGTAGTGCTGGGACCTTCTGCAAGGCCCCTAACCCTCAACTGCTCAGGTGTGGTTATCTGCAATATCAACTGGACTTCTATCTGGTTTGACTGGGAAGTTTCACTACTCATCCAAACAACTTCTTCAGCCTGAGGGAAGTTGGCAGGATTCCAAAAATGTGTATGCTCTATGGTCGAGGATCCTCCTATCCCAAAAAGGTCTTGTTAAGGATCAAGGGTCTGGTGTTAGGAGTAAGGGAAGTCATTAGGATGTAACTACACCAGAGAAGAAGCGTAAGGGGGGAGTGTATAGAAATATAGAGGGGTATCACGATCAGCGAATGTGAGTGTGGATGGTGGGGTTAGTTGTGGCTTTTCTGGTGGACATGTAAAGACCTTCTTGGGGACGGATGAAAGGGTAGCATGAAAAAAAATAGGAGGCAGGCAGTGCCTAAGAGTTCTAAATCTGTTAAGAAGAAGGTTTTTCCACCCAGCCATATGAGGTGGTATCAAAAATTTGAGATGTTTTGTAACCAACAGGTGGCAGCACAAGGCTGCATGCAAAGTCACAGGAAGCACTGACCTTTATAAGTCCGTCTGCTAAAAGACATTGTTCTTTGTACATCAGAAATATGCAGCTGGTGCTATTCTGACCATGTCTGCTATTCTGACCATGTCTGCTATTCTGACCATGTGCACACCCTGTCATCAAGCTCTTCACACATGTGAGAACAGATTTGTCTTCCGCTGACTTCTTCCTGAAGATGAAGATCAAGCTCAAAGTTTGCCGCTTTGACACCATTGCAGAGATTCAGAGCGAATCGCAGAAGTTGCTTGACACCAGACTCCCAGGACATGTTCCAGACATGGTAGGAATGCTGGGAGCGCTGTATTGCTCTGCAAGGGGACTGTTTTGAAGGTGATAGTGTGTAAACGTAGATAAATTAAATACTTCCTTTTAAACAGAGCGAGTCTCAAAACTTTTCGATTCCACCCCGTAGATGGCCTCCTTCACTTTTCTCTCAAACCATCTGTCTTCTCCGTCCAAGACCTGTACCTTTTCGTCCTCAAGTGTGTTCCTCAAATGCAGGTACACAGCTGATTTTGGTCCTGAGGTATTGTTTCTGTGTTGGTACATCCTGCATGTAGTGTTTGTTTTAAATGTTAGTCACTGGATAAGGGAGTGCACTATAAATGTAAATCTGCCAAGGAAGAAATCCAGGATATGATCACTAATCACAGTCAAATGCAAAGTGACATAGTTTGTGTTGGTGAAGGAAATGATCATTTGCCTGGTGGATTTTGTTCACATGCAGATGATTTAAGGAGATAAAATGTACAAAAATCTTAAGAGACATGATAAACCCAACACTGAAGGTCAGCCATTTTGTTCATACATGGTTATAAGCATTGAAGTACACTATGAAAGTATTTAGACTTTTACTCATTTAACATTGGATTATTCAAGCTATTTGTACTACTTCATGTCTGCAAATGCCAAAAAGTACAAAACTATATGTTCATACAATAAAGAGAAAAGTAACAAAACAAACAACAAAACAAACAACCTCATAACTGGGTCAGCAAACACTTTATATTTCCTGTGATCATTGGAGGATTTGAGGAGGATTGGAGGAGATCATCCTCCAATCCTAATATCTCAGGCCATTGCCAAGATTAAGAGTGTTAATTTGATGCATCTAGAGCAGATTAACTTGTACTTTTACGCACATGGTGTCAGTGAACATCATTTATCTGTAAATTCACATCCAGGGATCAGAATAGGAGGAGTGGGAAGAGTGGGAGGAGTGGGAGTGCCTAACAATAAAGTGAGCAGTGCATGATATTAACCGCCTTCGTTATCATTGCACACCACACATTATTGTTGTGGGAAGGAGCTTCATCTGCCAACAAAGTTTGTGTTTTTATGGCTACATGTTTAATGGTTAAAGAGATTATATTGAAATGGTCACAATATCATTCTGTCTATAGTTTCCAGCAAGGCCACTAGTAACAAGTCATTAATGAACGATTCGTTAATTCTGAACGAGTCTTTAAGTCATATTTAAGACTCGTTCACAGAAGAATGAGTCGTGTCAAAGAGTGATTCGTTCATTTTCTACTGCAAAGCATATTTTTTAAATCTTCAAGTCCGAGTCGTTTGTTCTTTTGTCATGTGACTCTTGTAGAAGCTATGCAGTGCATTACATAGGAAACAGAGTTGAGTTGTTCATTTCATGAGTACCCGGGTTCGAGGGGTTCGTCCTTTGGTCACGTGACTCCCATTAAACGCTATGCAGATATATATATATATATATATATATATATATATATATATATATATATATATATATATATATATATATAAATAAATTATTGTATGTAGACATGTCGGGGATCTACTTATATCTACTTAACTAAATAACTCACAAAAAAAAAGATTCTTATATTTTGATGAAGTCACTAAAACGATCCGATCTTCCCATCACTAATAGCCACATCTTGAACTTTGTGTGTGCGTTTGAAGGGTGGGGTGGGGTTTTGCGGGGGGGGGGGGGGGGGAAACTGGTTCTTTCGGGCTCGGTATGTATTAAAGTCACAAAACTTTTATTAAAATAAATATACACACAGCAACACATTAAAGTGGGCATGCAGAAGTTAAAACTATGATGCTATTCAATCTATATAGCTATTCAATTTCAAACAATTGTAAATAAAAAGCACAAATATATCATGTACAAAATACAGCAGGCAAACTATAATGCAAAATATTATGAAATAAAAAGGATTAAAAGACCACAGGTTCCACATCTAGTTCATGTTTCCACTAAAACAGGGATCCCCAAAATACTGCCTGGCCCCACATTTGGAAATGTTCCTTTCAACAATGCAAGAGACATATTTTGAAAACGTAAATTTAAACATATTTTTCACTCATATCATATCTGAATTTGACAATAAAGATCAACTTTTAAACAAAAAATGTTCCTTAGTTACTTATAGAGGAAACTGATTGCTGGAACTATCAGCTATGAGCAAAAATCCATACCGTTAGTTTTTCTGGGTTGCTGGATCGGCTAACAAGGTCCGTTGTCATTACGAGAGCGGCCTCTAGAGGCATATCACTTACGCAACTTGCTGTTTGTTTTTAAACATGAGACTGTGCGCTGCACAGAGAGCGCTATATTATGTTTATTAGTTATATTTTATTAATTATATGATTACATTTATTAATGAATATGATTTTATGATTCGGTGCAATTTTTTTTATTATAAAGTACATGGAGTGTTTTGTTTGTTTTTAATCCAGTATCCTTTTAAAAAATTATCAGTTGATCAATCGGTTATCGGTAAGTACAGTCCAACCAAGCTATTGGTATCGATAAAATCCACTATCGGCCGACGTCTAGTTATTACCATAGCATCATTATTTGTTCGATTCACCCAGTAATTATATGCATATGCATAAGTTAGCAAATGCTTTGATTTCAATTGCAATGAATATAAAAAGAATGTCATTATGATAGTAATAAAGCCGATATATCTCTTGAAAAGTAACGCTCATTTGTCTGTATGGTGCAGAACAAAATAATAAACTAATCTAGAATTAGGAGGCAGAATATATACATTTAAAATCATAATAAAATCTACACAGTATTACTGGAAGTAACTCCAGCTAATGTCATTTTCTGTTACAGACCGACCAGCCCCCCAATAAAGAAGGGATCAATTATGTGGTGCTCACAGAAAAAAGTTTGGGGACCCCTGCTCTAGAGTTTAAGAGCTACCAGCTTTAATTGACAATTTCTGACTTTCGATGACCACATACCCATTTTTATAAATTCTAGAGAGTTCCAGTTGAGAACATTGCCTGGATTAAACTGCCCACCATACATATAATACGCAATCTCATCAGGTGGCAGAACAGAGTCCCACATGTGCACATCAGTCAGCATCCCTACAAACGACTGCGCAGCGTCGAATCCTCCACCGTAATTATCTTGCTCTTGAGCCAAAATAATTTTTGGGATTCCAGTTAAAGAGCTTCCGGGTTTGACTCCTTTTCGTACACTGGGGTTTCCGTTGACCCACAGCTGAGCGAGTCCTGTGCTTGCGTCCCAGGTAGCACAAACTGAATTCCAGACGTTGGATTCATCCTGCAAGCCAATAAACTCAACAGCTTCTCCTAACACATATAAATGATACACTCCTTGCTTTGGTTTGAATATCAAAAAGGCGTTGTCTGTTGATGGCAGGGAAAGCGAGAACATGCTTTGAGCTCTTCCAATGTCGGAGAAAGCTCGCAGACACACGGAAACGGTGAAGAAGATCTTGTTCACGTCAGGGTTGAGAAACACATGATGGGTATTGGATGCCACAGGAAACGTGAACATTTTACCTGAAAGATCTTAACATTGAATTAGAAACAATTAGTTATATTTTGTATTAATTCATAATTGATAAAAAAAAGAAACAACCAGTAGATGAACCTTGTCTTTCAGCCACAGTGAGGAGAACCAGTGAGAATATGATCGCAAGTCTCTTCATTTTTCAATCTGTGTAGGAATTATGTATAGCATTGAGTGTGTCCCGTATTTATATGCGTTCCTGTTATTGATTAACATGAATTAAAAGTTATATGACTGACCTTTGGATTGTTTTTCACTGCAAAAATTGCATCATGTTGCTGTTTATGTCTGACAATTTCTCGCAATAAGCCCTCTATCAATACAAGATGCACAATATGTGTTTTGGTATCAGCCAGCGGGGATAATAAGGAACAAACCAACAAAACAACTTCATCAGAACACCCTTTATGTATCTGGTGTACTACCTGATAATAGACAGACCATAAAAGTTATATATGATAACAAACAGAACTTGTTTATCATATAATTATCATAATCAAAAATCTAATCCAAACAAACAAACCACAATAATGACTGCATGTTTAATGGAAGAAGAGATTATATTGAAATAGGATTTGTTAGCAGGATGGTCACAATATAATTTGGTCTATTGTTTCCAGCAATACCACTAGTGGTTAAGTGATATTGTGACCATCCTGCTAACAAATCCTAGTGTTGAGTCGAACATGAACTATTCGATTCGATAGTAATGGTATTAATGTTGATATCGATATATCACAAAAACATACTTACCTACTTGGAGATGTGGTAGACCAAAGTTTAAGGCATTGGATTTTAGACCAGAAAGTTGTACGTTTTAATTCTAGGCCCAACAATCTAACATTCTAGGCCCTGTGTAAGGCCCTTAACTCCTTTGCTTGGGATTATCGTGTCGGTTGAATGCTGTAAACGTCTAAAAAGAAAGGATTTTTTGCCCTATTTTCAGGCTCATCTGTCCTTTTCTCTGTTCCTCTGTCATGGTTTTGTCCTTGATGAGTTGATAATTTACTTTAAGAACCTTTATTGAGACTTTAACTGCAAACACGGCCATTTTCAACAAACTAATTTTTTACAATCAGCGTTTGTTTAACAGTAAAAAGATATTCTCCAAAGTTCAAGAAAGCGCACCATGGTGTCCCACAGGGGTGTGTATCAGTCCCCCTTTATTATTCTTTTGCTACATTAAACCACCATGGACATAAAGACATCTAGAGATGTTCCTGCTCCAATGGATTACACTTTAAGAATAAACAACCTCTTAATCAATACTCCAAATAACATTCTAGATGCTGTTTTTGTTTTGGTCTAACTGACTGTATAAGACTGTGGAAAGAACATTACTCATAATCACACACTCTAGTGCTTATGATATATCTCACTCTCCAGTCTTTGTAATGTTTTAATGATTTATAATCACACTCTCGGTGTCATCTAGATAAGGACGGATTCCCCTTCTGAGTCTGGTTCCTCTGAAGGTTTCTTCTTCATACCATCAAAGGGAGTTTTTCCTTTCCACAGTCACTCCAGGCTGCTCATTACAGATAAATATATATACATTAAAATATAAGTGAACTTTGTTCTATAATTCTTACATACTGTAATGCTGCTTTGAGACAATGTGCATTATGAAAAGTGCAATAGAACAAAAATTATTACAAACATATTTCTGGCTTTTAGCTTCTACTGTACATTTTTAACAGGATTCTGGAAGGGGAGAGGATGCCTGAGGAATGGAGAAGGAGTGTGCTGGTACCGATCTTTAAGCATAAGGGAGATGTGCAGACCTGCAGTAACTACAGGGGAATTAAGTTGATCAGTCACACCATGAAGTTATGGGAAAGAGTAGTGGAAGCCAGGCTGAGAGAAGAGGTGACCATCTGTGAGCAACAGTATGGTTTCATGCCGAGGAAGAGCACCACAGATGCCTTATTTGCTTTGAGGATGTTGCTGGAGAAGTATAGAGAAGGACAGAAGGAGCTGCATTGTGTATTTGTGGATTTAGAGAAAGCGTACGACAGGGTGCCGAGAGAGGAGTATTGTGGTATTGTATGAGTAAGTCAGGTGTGTCAGAGAAGTATGTGAGGGTGGTGCAGGACATGTATGAGGACAGTGTGACGGCAGTAAAGTGTGCAGTAGGTACGACAGACTGGTTCAGGGTGAAGGTTGGACTGCATCAAGGATCGGCCCTGAGCCCTTTCCTGTTTGCAGTGGTGATGGACAGGTTGACGGACGAGGTCAGACAGGAGTCTCCCTGGACTATGATGTTTGCAGATGATATTGTGATTTGTGGTGAGAGTAGAGAGCAGGTTGAGAAGAGCCTGGAGAGGTGGAGATATGCGCTGGAGAGAAGGGGAATGAAAGTCAGTAGGAGTAAGACAGAGTACATGTGTGTGAATGAGAGGGAGGGCAGTGGAGTGATGCGGTTGCAGGGAGAAGAGGTGGAAAAGGTGGAGGAGTTCAGGTACCTGGGGTCAACAGTGCAAAGTAATGGAGAGTGTGTTAGGGAAGTAAAGAAAAGAGTGCAGGCAGGGTGGAGTGGGTGGAGAAGAGTGACAGGAGTGATTTGTGATAGAAGAGTATCTGCAAGAATGAAAGGGAAAGTTTATAGGACTGTGGTGAGACCTGCGATGTTGTATGGATTAGAGACAGTGGCATTGAGTAAAAGACAGGAGGTGGAGCTGGAGGTAGCAGAGCTGAAGATGTTGAGGTTTTCGTTGGGATAGACGAGGATGGACAAGATTAGAAATGAGTTTATTAGAGGGACAGCACATGTAGGATGTTTTGGTGACAAGGTGAGGGAGGCGAGATTGAGATGGTTTGGACATGTGCAGAGAAGGGACATGAATTATATTGGTAGAAAAATGCTGAAGATGGAGCCACCAGGTAGGAGGAAAAGAGGAAGGCCAAGGAGGAGGTTCATGGATGTGGTGAGGGAAGACATGCAGGTAGTTGGTGTAAAAGAGGCAGATATAGAGGACAGGGTGGTATGGAGACGGATGATCCGCTGTGGCGACCCCTAATGGGAGCAGCCGAAAGAAGAAGAAGAAGAAGAAGCTTCTACTGTACATTAATGGTACACAGTTCAACGTGTTAATGAAGCTGCCAGATTCAGGAGCACAGCAAAGCAAAGTGAACGACATATAAAAGACAAACGTCTTTCTCATAAATTCAGATAACACTTCTGATTTCTCTCAGGAGCTGCACTCAAAGACTTTAAAGGATCTAGAAGACATAACATTACTAAAGAAACAGTGTTATTTGAGTCATAATATACCAAATGCGGATCAAAGGTGTTTATGTGATCATGAGAGACTTGTTTCAGGACTGAACCAAAACACTGGACCATTTTTTACATTGACTTCAGGCTTAAATAACCTCAGGGAAATCTGTTAGAAGGTTTTAAGGGACCTGTATATCACAATATATATTTTATTATGCTTGTTTTTTTTAAAAATCAGAGCAAACAGGGCTTTTAATAAGACTATCCTTTACAAATTGCTTTATTTCGCCACTTTTTTTTAGACATATTCAGAGAGTGATTTTATAACACAAAAGTGATGAAATGGCATTTTAATGTGACACGGATTTTGTATTTAGATGTGAATTATACGCACCACAATGTTTTTTTTCCCATGGAGTATTTAATAGATCACATTACAAATAAACAAACAAACAAATAAATACAGAACAAATCTGTAATAAAAAAAAAAATCTGTAGATAAATAAATAAATAAATAAATATATAAATAATACAATAGCATAAAAGCAAAAACATTTATAATAATTATAATCACTTTTTTATTTAAGGACAAACACGGACGGATGAACAAATAAATACAGAAACAAACAAGTAAATAACTAAATAACTAAATGCTGAAACAAACAAAATCAAGTGAATAAATAAATAAATAAATAAATAAATAAATAGATAGATAGATAGACAAATAAATAAATAAAGTGAAATATAATTGATAGATAGATAGATAGATAGATAGATAGATAGATAGATAGATAGATAGAAAAATTTAATGTAGAAATAAATTCAATGCATTTATTTAATTATGTCCTGGTATATAGACAAATATTAATTTAAATATTTATCTCTGCATTTATTGATTTATTTAATGATTGATGCATTTCCTTATTTCATTCTTTATTTACGCATTTTATTCTTTTGCACTTAATTTCTGCATTCATTATTTTTATTATTCATTGGTTAATTGATTGAAGTCGTTTTCCTTCGCGCGCGAGCTCCGCATTTTTATTCGAGCATCCGTTGACGCCGCAGTTTGAATACGGATCGCGCTTTCTGATTGGTCAGAATCACGAGCTTATTATTGGTTAACGCATTCAACACGCAGTTCATGGCCCCTCCCACCACGTGGATTTCACGTGTCACGTGATTGAGTGCGGCGCAGTGCAGCGCAGCTGATGGTTTGCGGGAGAGTGAAGCGTCCTCCATCTGATTAACGCCACTTTTACTGTCGGAGAACCGAAATGTAAGTGTTTATCGCACATTTACGCTTTTTTATATTCTATTAGGTAAGTTTTAAGTAATTATTTGAGTGATATTGGGGGACAATTTATCGTTTCATCGACTCCATTTTGAACAAAAGACCCGCAAACGAGTCCAGGAACCGGTTTTATATTAATTACAGCAATTTATTTTGATAAATCATTAAAAGAAATCTTCAATAATAAAAACTACCCTAGCATGATCGTAATTTATCCGCGCACGCGCACAACGATTTGCCCGAGCTCTATTGTATGCAGATTAGCAAAAATATAATTAAAATAAACATGGTACAAATGTAGTGATTTATTTATTTTTACTATAAAAGATCAAATTAAGAAGTGAAACGTGTCAATAACAGCTTTGCACGAGTTTAAATAACTTATATGCGCAATTACCTTGTGTTAAATTTTTTATTTCGCACCTGTACTCGGGTAAGATCCCGCCTACCGAATACCTGTTGGCTGACATTTCCCAGTTTCTCGCCAGTGATTGGTTACAATTTCTGACTGCTCATTAGTAGCCAATCAGGGCGTAGGAGGGTCGAGTTGTCGAAAACGATTAGGAGAAAAAGAAGTGTTCTGTTAAAGGGTCGTTGACCAGCCCAGTTTATCTGGTTATCGTGCTCACACACACACACAAAAGGTTTCTCCAGATATTTTGCTTTGTCATCGTGTCTTCAAAGTCTCCATAACTCCAAACCAAATGTGTGAGAAAACCCACAGTGACCTCATGAACTACATTCATTACATATTTTGAAAGGATTTCCTCTGTGCTTGTTTTTGAACCCTTCTTTCTGCTCCCTGATCCTCAGCAGACACCTGACCTACATGTGATCCTCACTGTTTTGGCCTTGAGACATTGTTTTTCACCCCTGGCTCTCAGTTTGTTCTGTTCAGAAGGTGCTTTGTTTCTCTTAGACTGCAGAAGTAAATCCATAACATATTCCTACCTTAGCAACGGCCAATCAAAAGGGCGAATCCTTCTTGTAGTCTGAGACAGTAAAAAAAAAAAAAAAAAAAAAAAAAACAACAACCAGCAAAGAAACCAATGAACATTAGTGCAGTTTGTATGTCCTTGTTATTCTACAGCCTTCAAGATGTCTGCTGGAAACGCCAAGATCGGCCACCCTGCTCCTCAGTTCAAGGTCACAGCAGTGGTGGACGGCCAGTTTAAAGACGTCCAGCTTTCCGACTACAGAGGTACGTGTAGAAATCATCCTCTTATGTGAGGATTATTTAGTTCCTTTTTCATGTTTTTTTTGTTACCTCGCTGAACATTGGTTGAATATCTTCAGGGAAGCTGCTTTAACGTTAGTGAGAACATGCACCAAGTTGTCTTACGTTGTGTTGGTAAACGATAAACATGTGCACCTCGTCATATAATGTAATAAAATATATAATCGAAACAGAGTAAAACACCATTCACAGGAGAAATAGCTCTGCATCCCGTAGCAGGGTCTCCTCTAGAATTCTCAAAGATGGTGTTATTTTTTATTTATTTAATTTTTTTTGAAGGAAAGTATGTCATCTTGTTCTTCTATCCTCTGGACTTCACCTTCGTGTGCCCCACTGAGATCATTGCCTTCAGCGATCGGGCCGAGGAGTTCCGGAAGATCGGCTGCGAGGTTCTCGCCGCTTCCACTGACTCCCACTTCAGTCACCTGGCCTGGTGAGGAACCTCGGTTTTAAAGTCACGGTTTGGTACAGTACAGGGGGAAGAAATGCAAAACATAGAATTGATTGTCGTTATTAACGTTTGTAAACATAAACAGTTTATATTTTTTTAAAAAAGCATTCGTTTTGCTTTTAATGATAATTGCAGATGGCAAGTTGACAACCATGCTCAAAAACTCAAAAATTTACAACATTGTTAAGACACAAACATCTGGAATTAATTTAAATAATCTGCATAAATTAAATATGCAAACATTGAAAACAATTGTTTGAACGTATTAAAGTCGCAGTAAATCACGTTCGATTAGTATGAAATTATCCCAAACTTTTTAAACGTTGTCTCTTTCTTTAGTCTGAATCCTTTGGAAGCCTGTGTACGTGCTTTTGTGCACATTGGACCAGGAGTTTGTGTGAAGATTCTTTTCTCCCTCCTTATCAAACGTTGCCCTGTTAACCTGCCGGTCTGTGATGAGGACTGTTAGGCAGAGTAGCACAGATACACAGTGAGAAGTAACGAGCGTGCATTTCTGGAAACTTCTGCAACGTTCAGGCTTGGTGTGATACATTTATTTAATACACGAGTTTCACAATTTCAGTTGAATTACTGAAATAAATGAACTTTTTCACAACATTCAATATACATACATACATGCACTCATATAACCCTAAGCCTGACTTTAACACCTTCATAAAATCCACAGGCACACTCCAAAATCTAGTAGAACATCTCCCCAGAAGAGTGGAGGTTATTATAACAGACCAAAAGAGAGTAAATGTGGAACAAGAAGTTCGAAAAGCACATAAAAACTTGCACTCAGGTGTCCACATACTTTTGTAGAAATGGGTGCTTTTTTATTTATGGCACACCAAAGCTGTAATTCTAGAAATGTTCTCTAGTGTGAGAAAGAGGTGCTTATGATTAATATCAACCTTCTCATGCTGTGTCCTGTCTTTTGATAGGATCAACACCCCGAGAAAGCAGGGAGGTCTGGGCTCCATGAACATCCCCCTGCTGGCGGACCTGACCCAGTCCGTGTCCCGCGATTACGGCGTGCTGAAGGAGGATGAGGGCATCGCGTACAGGTGAGTCCCACACTCATTATCAAACGTTAAATATTAAAGCCTTACACATACAGCATTATCTCTGTGTGTTCTTGCAGAGGCCTGTTTGTGATCGATGATAAGGGCATCCTCAGGCAGATCACCATTAACGACTTGCCAGTGGGCCGCTCTGTGGACGAGACCCTCCGCCTGGTTCAGGCTTTCCAGCATACCGACAAGTATGGAGAAGGTGAGTTCATCCTGCCTCCTGTGGTCACATGACCTACACGAAGCTGGCGGTACTGCTGAGATTTGGATTCCAAATTCCTCCACTGATAATCGGATCAAAGAGCCTTTTAGCATTTTTTCATTGGCTGTATTTTGATCAGAACTAGAATCTGATTGGTTAAGGTAGCTCTGATGGCAGGGGCTTGTACAGTGCTTACTGAGAAGAGAGCCTGAAAATGCTTAGCAGACGTGAGTAACCAGCTTTTCTATAGTGCAGAGTGAAGAACAACATGACCTGCTGTTACTGAAGTTATCCTAAAATGATTGTTTTCCTCACTAAGATTGTTGACATTGAAGTTGTAAATTCAGGAATCCTTGACTGACCTTTTTACTCCACTGCAGCTATTCAGAGGTGTGTGTGTGTGGTTCATTATGTAAAATTTTATATATTAGAATTTTATAACAAACTTATGAATAAATTAAGGACAATAAGACCTGCATTCAAACAAAAAGTAAAACCAAATAAAAACCATTACATCCATAATGAATACACCTAAAATACACAGCATGTAGTGTCAGCGATTCACCTCCAGAGGCTGCTCTCGTGCTGTATAACGTAACCCAGAAAAACTATTGATAGTTTTTGCCGATAGTTCAAGCATTCACCTATCAGTGCAGATCAATCGGCAAAACCGATGAATCAGTCGACCTTTAGTACGAATGATGTATTTTAAATACAAATAAAATACCCCCTGTTGTCCTGCAGTCTGCCCTGCTGGATGGAAGCCTGGAAGTGACACCATCATCCCTGATGTTGAGAAGAGCAAAGACTTCTTTTCCAAGCAGTAACACGTTCCTCACACCTGCCCCTGAGACCACCCCTAGAGGGGATACTGAAGCACTTCATTCTGAGCTCTGATTAGACCACAGTGTCCAGATTTTTTCCTTCTGCTGTTTGAGTCTTAGTGAATACCAACATTAACACGTTCAGTTTCCGTTAGTTGTTACCTCTGATTCATTTAGGGTTTATTTTTTTATTACAAAAAAAAAAAAACGCAAACATTGCAAAAGATTTTGTATTTGTCAACATCTGCTGTGATAACCGTTCTGAGATACGTTGTCTAATAAAGATGGTGGTTTAAAATCCCTTTTTCTTTTGATTTATTTGTGGACGGTCCTGGGGTTGGAGTCAGGGTGAGGAATCTTTTTTTTCTTTTGCCATTAGCCCTACAGTATTTATAGCTGTTCTGCAAGTTGTGGATCATCATATGACTTACAACTGGTGGATTTTAGATGAATAAAGGAGCCAATGTTGAGATTGAAATCCAAAACAACACCAGAACATTGGTTGATGGTTACCTGGCAGAGGTGATTATGATCAAGATGATGTTCTGGCCCGGCTTCACCAGGGTCCGTATCCCACTGAATCCTGAACCTAAGGCGACTTCTGTAAGGAGGTAAGAATACACACTGGATGGGGAAACGCCCGTCTATTCACATGTTCATCAGATATGTTTACAAGCAAGTGAGTGATCTAATTGGTTTGAAAGGTCTTTATATGAATGTCTCTATTGTCACGATTATGCTTGATTTGAATAAAATTATCAGATTTAAAGTGGTATTGATAGTGATGTAAATAGGAAAATATTTGCTATGTAAATGCTCAAAAATGTTTACAACCCAATTCCCAAAAAGTTGGGACACTTAAAGCAAATAATCACATTGTTATTTATATTTAAGTAATTATACATAAATTAATATTCTATTCACAATAATAATAAAAGTTTAGACAGAATATATCCCATTTTAAGGACTTTTTTTTTATTATTATTATTTGATCGCTGCAACATGCCTCAAATAGGTTAGAACACGGCTATATCTGGGACCACAGGCACTAATGCACTCCCATACCATCAGAGATGCAGCTTTTTGAACTAAACACTGACAACAAGCCAGATGGTCCCTCTCCTCTTTAGTCCGGAGGACTTGGTGTCCACTGAAAAGTTTAGATTCATCTGTCCATTGATCAGTTTTTCACTTTACATCAGTAGAACTTTGGCCTAGAGAGGATGTCCGCGTTTCTGAATCATGTCGTCGTCTTTGCATGATAACCTGAAATCTAACCTGCATTTGTGGGTGACATGACAAACTGTGTTCACAGACAATAATTTCTGGAAGTGTTAATGAGCCCATGCAGTGATTTTTATTACATAATTATGTTTTAAATGCAGTTCTGCCTACGGGCCTGAAGATCACAAGCCTCCAATACTGATTTTTACTCTTGTCCTTTATGCTCCAGATTATTTGCAACTTTTAATATTATGTACTGTAAATGATGTTCAACGGTTTTGCAATTGCATGTTCAGTAAATGAGGAACATTATTCTGGAATTGTTCCACACTTTTGTAGACAGTCTTTTCACAGATTGGTGAAGCTCTGCCCATCTTTACTTCTGAGAGATTCTAAGATGCTAATTAATACCCAATCATCTTACTGACCTGTCAATTAACCTCATTAGTTTTAAAATGTTACTTCAAAAATCAGATTTAACGATGGCTTGCGGTGGTGCCTATGTCTATTTATGCATCTTTTCCAATCTTTACGAAATGGTAAAAAATGTAAACAGTACTTAGGGCATCTGCAATTAGTTTCATAAAACCCATTTAGACATGCAGAGGACCTTTTCAAACTCCATACCGACAGTAAACTGAGATCAGACTCGAACTGGAGACACTGAAGCTGTGAGAAACTCGGCAGATGACTTTGAAATATAAAATATTTGAAGTTGAGTTAAATATAAAACATGAATCTAGCTACTTTCTGGACACTTGTGTAGTGCTGGAACTCTTTCGCATTTATTTGCAGTTCTTTTATTTATACAATAAAAGGTGTTAAACATTTGTATGGAAAGTGGAAGCTCTGTGGTTAAAATGTTGGACTTTTTATCAGATGATCATTAGTTCAAATCCCAATGGTTAGGACATGTGCAGAGGAGGGACATGGGGTATATCGGTAGGAGAATGCTGAGGATGGAGCCACCAGGAAGGAGGAAAAGAGGAAGCCCAAGGAGTAGTTTTATGGATGTGGTGAGAGAAGACATGCAGGTAGTTGGGTTGAAAGAGGCAGATGTAGAGGACAGGGGGAATGGAGACGGATGATCCGCTGTGGCGCCCCCTAATGGGAGCAGCCGAAAGAAGATTAGTTCAAATCCCAGCATCACCAACCTGCCACTGTTGGGCCCTCGAGCAGGGCCCTAAACACTTAACCGCTTATTTAAGATCATTCAGGATAAGGCGTGTGTCAAATGCTGTAAACGTGTTAAACATATAAAACGTGTTAAGCCTTCTGACCTCTAGATGGAGGCCTTTTACAGATGAAATGTTTTGGTGTTTGATGGGAAAGTTCTGTCATGTTTATAAAAACAGCAGGTGATACACTTGTCTCCTGGAAGACGCTTGATGTTCAGCGATGTCTATCCAGGTCACATTACGTCTTTACCCTGTGTGTAGATCTTGCGTGTGAGACGATTCAAAGCTAGTTCAGCTGACCAATAAGGGAAGCTTTTAGGCTCCAGTTGAACACGGTGAACACATTAATCTTGAACACCTTTTACGGGAAATGGTATAGATCTGCTCTTTATTTAAGAAAATCAACATGTAATAGATGGTGGTGTTTTCTGTAAAGAGGCATTTGACATTTTGAAGAAGGAGTCTCCAGTGTCAGGACACGGTTTCTTGCTAATATGACAAGCTGTGCTTTTTTAAAACTTCAACAGAAAAAAAACCCCAAGCAGGCTGGTGAGGGAATGACTGTTTCAAGCTTTAATTTAAGTAATAACAGGAAGAGACAGGCCACATTGTTAAATGTAGCTATAAATGGATAAAAGGTATGACTCTTGACACCCTAAATGCTGTAGTGAGTTGTCAGGAGTGCAGCTGTGCGCCTCTGGTGCAAGCAAATTGGCCATAACTAGCTCTTATGTTACAGAAAGTACAGTAAACATATATTAACGCTGATCCCTGACTCGGATAAAGTGTCCTCATGCCTCCATTTGGGGTTACCGAGACTGGGCTTGGCTCTCTAATGCTACCTCGGGAACAGGCGTGGACTTGTTGCTCGTTATTACATCATGGTGCACCTTCTTTAAGCAGGTCTTGTGGTGAAAACAAGAATGATCTCTAATAGCATTGAAGCATAGACTGGTACCTGGCACCAAGATCCTTAAAGTTCTTTATGTTGGGTCCTTCTTTGGAGCAGACTTGTTTGTCCAGCACGTCAGATAGATACTGATTCAGATTACGATCTGGGCAATTTGGAGGACATGTCATCACCTCGAAATCTTTGTCTTGCTCCTCAAAACATTTCTGAACATCAGTTTGGATATAAGGTCCCCTGGTAGTCTAGTGGTTAGGATGCGGCGCTCTCACCGCTCTTCGATCTCCGGTCAGGGAACCAACCCCAGCCATTAGGGTTGCACAAGCCTTAGTGCCGGTCTCAAGCCCGGGTAAATAGGAAGGGTTGCGTTAGGAAGGGCATCCAGCGTAAAAACATCAAACATGCGGATGGTCCGCTGTGGCGACCCCTAATGGGAGAAGCCGAAAGAAAGTTTAGTTTGGATATGCAGGGCTCCTGCCATTAGTGAACATTGTTCTCATATAGGGGTGTAACTTGGTCTGTTCCAAAGTTTAGGTAAATGGTATGTCTCATTCACAGGAGTCTGACCCAAAGATTCCCAGCAGAACATTGCCCAGAGCATCACTCTGCCTCACTTGCTCATCTTCCTCCCATAATCCATCTCTGTTGCCATCTCTTCCCCAGATAAATTTTGCACTCGGCTGTCCTCATGAACACTAAATCCTGCTCCCAGTACCATTAGGAGCAAGATAGATCTCACGATCTCAAGACATGTGCACATATTAGAGCATAGCGGCCAAACATTCCTAATATGCATATATGTCCAGGAGGAAAACTGGACAAGCCAAAGGAAACACATGCCGGAATGTAAAAAAAAAATAAATCCACACAGGTGGCAATGCTGAAGGACCCACGGTACCGCCACGGTGCCTGTGGAAAAACCTGAAATAAAAAAGGTGTTTCTAACAAGTAATTAGCGATGTTTTTATTACTTCTTGATATAGTTTGTGTGTCATTTTACAATCAAGAGGACTTGGATGGAAAAATAAGGATTTAGATCCCTTTAGAGATCCCTTTTGCTTTATGATGTCCAGCACTGTTCATAAGGTGATCATTCAACCTCTATGTGTAGACATAGGTGGTATGTATGGGGGGTGTAATAAGGGGGGGCAGTTACAATAAAGTCTTTCAATCACTTTAATATCAGTCACCGCTCTACCTACAATTCTGATAGCCTCAAATCAGCACCACACACTTGGACACTATATGTTCAGTAGTGATCTATTTCCAATAACAGGGGCATAAAGTGACCCATGATTTTTATGAGATAGCAACTGTATGAGAAATCTTTTTGAAATACTGATGTTCATTACAATCCAAAAAAAAAAAAACCCACCTCAGACTAACCACATGACCTCAGTAATTGGCAAGACCACTTTGGAAATGCCGTTTAAGGATGTCCAGCACTGTTTAGAAGGTGATCTTTAACCTCGACGTGGAATAGGTAGTATGTATCAGGGTGTATAATTACTGCTCCAATAAAGGAAATTATTATAATAATATTAATAATAATAATAAAAAAATGGAGTGTTTCCAATAAATAATCGAAACCCTAGAGATTTTTATACTGAATTATATAAATCGTGTTCTGAAGTGGTTTGGATGTTATTTTGCATTGAGGAGGACTTTGAGATGCCTTTTGCTTTATGATGTTCAGCACTGTGCATAAGGTGATCATTAAACCTCTATGTGTAGACATTGGTGGTACATATACTGCATCATTGGGGGTGTGTGGGGGGTTACCTGCTCACTAGTGATCTGTTCTGACTGACATGTGGATAAATTTGATGCATAGTGACCCTTGATTCCTATATGAGATGGCAATTGCATTTGGATATGTTTTTTTTTAAATACTGATATCAAAGCTGTTCATGTAAATAATAATAATAATAATAAAAAAACATTCATTAACCACGTGACCTCAGTAATTGATTGAAGGTAAATAATGGGAAATAAACAATGTGGCAAAAACCATCACCAGCACCACCAACAATAACAGCAAGAAATGTAAATCTATTAATAAAACAAATCTGCTTTTCACTGACGCGACCTCAATACTTTTTTTTTTTTTTTGTCTCTCTCGATTCTTTCACGTCGTTTGTGCTTGCGATCGCTCTAAATTTGTGCAAACTACCCGGAAAAATGTGCGCGGTTCTTATTTTTATCTCAGGTTTTCTTTTCGCCGAAACTGTTTTGGGAACTCGAGAGTCAGGGAAATTCCCCCAAGTTTCTTCTTTTCTTTACCCATTCACACGCGCGCGCGGGTCATTCACTGAACTTCAAAGCGAAAAAAGAAAAAAAAAAAAAACTGTTTAAACCGGTAGTGTGGGCGGGGTTTCCTGGCAGTTTTACTCTCAATGACGTACATGTTAAATATTTGCCCATTTTTGGAAACTACTTGTGACGTAAGCGCGTTCTCGTACACGGCGCGCGCACTAAGAAAAGTCAGAAAAGTAATGAATGATCTCTGTTTGTACATTCAGGATGTATTATTACAAATCACACACACCGGCTGGATCGTTTTTACAAGTTTTTTTTTACTTAAATAAAATAAAAATGAAAAAAAAAAAAAAACACCCTTTACAGTAAAGATTTCTCTGAAATAACCTGACGTAAAGAGTGAAAATAAGTTATCGTGATGTATTCATAGGATATCACTCGCACAAAGATGATGAAGTTTTCCTGACACGTTTTCAGTCCTTTCATTTGTCTTTTGTGTGCATTTCATCTGGAACCATACGAACAACATGTTTATAAAGGAAATGCTTTAAAAAACCACAACAAAACAAAAAAAACAATACATACACGTAGCAACACATTGGAAAGTTTTCTACAAGAAAAATGATTGATTCAGTGCTGCAATAATATCAAGACATCTTCCAGTGTTTCCCCTTTTTTTTTTCCTTAAAAAAAAAAAAAAAAAAAAAAAAGTCCTTGAGTTCTTCTCAGTACGACTTAATTTTTGGGGTCAGCATTAACTGGCACCCGCTGCTCACGTGCGTCATGACTTTCTGCTTTAGCTGGGCGACCTGCTCGCGCAGCATGGACGCGGTGTTGGACAGACCCGCGTTGTCCGACTTCAGCACCTTCACCTTGTCCTCCAGCCGCGAGATGCGCTCCAGCTTCCGTCGTCGGCACTTGGTGGCCGCGAGCCGGTTGCGCAGGCGCTTGCGCTCGGCCTTCATGCGCTCCTGGTTCTCCATGTCGACCGGCGAGGTCGGTGGCGAGCCGTCCGCGCACGCGCCGTGCACGTCGGGGACGATCTGGGGCTCCTCCTTGAGCGCAGAGATCCTGGGCGCGTGTAGGGCGTGCGGGAAAGGGTGGTGGTGGTGATGGGGGTGGTGGTGGTGAGGCTGCTGCTGATGCTGCTGGTGAGGGTGGTGGTATTGGTGGTGGTGAGGCAGGTAGCTGATGGTGGCGCTGGGGTAGGTGGAGGGCGCAGCCGCTTGCTGGACGCTAGTGTTCGGGCTGCAGCTGTTCAGCGTAGCGTAGACCGGCGCATCAGGTGGCGCGCACGGCGGCACACCTCCGGCGCCCAGCGACACGTTCGGCGGCGCCACCTGGTTCATTTTGTGAAGCTCGTCCAGCGCTTTGACGAAGCCGTCCGCGAAGCCTTCCTGCTCCTCGGTGATGGAGCGACCGTACAGGTGGTACTGACCCGGTGTGGGGCTTGTGATCACGCCGCCGCCGCTTTGCGCGATGAGACGCTCCAGCTCCGGAGAGGCGAGTTTCAGAGAGCCGGCGTCTGCGCTCCCGGCCGGGTAGAAGTCGCTCTTGAAGTTGCGGTAGGGCTCCACAAAGCTGGTGCTCATGCTCTGTTTTAGGAGCTTGTAGTCGCGCAGGGTCACGGCGTCTGGATTGCCATAAGCAGAGAGAAACGAGTCGTCATGATAAAACGGCTGCTCCATTTTGGTCGATATGTGACACATTTAGAAAGCAGGGCTTTTTTTTTTTTTCTGTTTTCTTTTTTCTCTTTAAATGATAAGATTTCTCAAAATATGTAAAGAATATGAGTAAAACTCTTATAGCGCACACTGTCCATACATCTTTTGCGTAAGTTCCGTAAATATTAACGGGAAAATCAATAATCTACATGAAAAAAAATGATCCACGAAAAAAAAAAATCAAACTGTACCGAGTTTTCAGACGCTTTTTCCCCTTTTTTGTGTCCTTTCACAGCTCACAGCAAAACGATGCTCCAAACACTCCTTCCGATACGCTATACACACACTCGTATAATACGGGTACGCACACATACACACACTCGTAGACCGCGAGCGCGCGCACGCTTCCGCCCCGCAGCACGCGTCGTCTGAAATTCACGCGCGTCGGCGCGCCTCCGTTTTATACGCGCGGAGCGGGGGGTGGTGGTGGGGGTTACGCGTCGACCTATCGAGCGCCACGCGCCACGCCCCGGTCGGGTGACGTGGTTGCCAGGAACTACCCCCAGAGTTAAAAAAACAAGGCACGGGGGCGCGCGCTCTCGCGTAGTCTCGTTTCCACAGACGCAAATGCGACGTGCCCGTTAGAAGAAAACACACACTTACACACGCGCGCGCGCGCGCGCGCACAAACAAAACTAAACAACCAAACAAGCACTTTTAGGAAACTTTCCCGCAAATGGTGGGAATGTAGCTTCAGCAGCAAGAGCCCCAGCTCAGTATTATAATCATATTGAAACATAAATAAATTAATAAATAATTAGATGCAATTATAAATCCATCCATCCAGTATTTGAAGGGAAAACATTGATAACAAATTTGAGATTTATAGGAAATAAAACATATGGTGAGCCCTGACTTTTCCATTTGTGCTTCTTCTTCTCTGGATGCGGTCGGGTGAAGACCCTTTCCCTTTCCCTTCACTTGAACTAGGAGATCCAAACCTGTTCCAGCATGACAATCCCCCGTGCACAATGCCAGCTCCATGTAGACGTGCTTTACATGGTTTGTAGTGGAAGATCTCCTGCTAAAGAGGTATAAATACTATTGCACACCTTTGGGATGAATGTGAATGCTGACTGCACCCCAGGAACCTCCTCACCTCACCTACATCAGTACCTGACTTTACTGACGCCATTGTAGCTGAATTAACGGAAACATCCATAAAATCTAGTGGAACATCTCAGAAGAGTGGAGGTTAGTGTAAAAGCAAATGGGGACTAAATGTGGAATAAGATGTTCAATAATGGCTGAAAACTACACTAGTGTTTATGTGTAGTTATAAAGAGCTTGTATGGCCATTATCAAATATTATCAAGTCTCTTCAAAAACACATTTACTAAGTATAAAAGCTGATCCTTTTTAATTGTCACTTTGGCATTGAAAAGACATCAAAATATCTCATTTATTTCCATTTGAACACAAAGGTCTCGACTGATGATGGATAGATGGATTCTATTTCATCATTGTTTTTTTGTGTGTTTCATTTATGAGTGCAATACTGTTTACATTCTGTGTGTAATACATGGGATTCCCGTCCAGCGTAGGAGACCCATACACGTACCGAGGCCTAGTTTAGGTGGTTTGACCTACCAGCACATATTTTGTGAGGTGGGAAGAAACCGGAGAACCTGAATGAAACCTACACAGACTCGTGGAGAACATATGAAACCACCTATCTACCACACACACACACACACACACACACACACACACACACACACACACACACACACACACACACACACACACACACACACACACACACACACACTAAACTGCGCTCAGGATGGAACAAAGAATCTTGGAGATGGGAGGCAGCAATGCTTCCCACCACATGAGCAAATGACAGCATCAACACTCTACTTCCTGTTTATATAAGTAATATGGAAATCTGATATAGCAATATATGGTACATATAATAGATACATGTTATGTTTGGATTTCTCAGATATAGAAATATATGTTGGATAGTTGTACACATATATTTCAAAATATTACAGAAATGGCTGTAACATGTGTTTTCCCAACACACACACACACACACACACACACACACACACACACACACACACACACATATATATATATATATATATATATATATATATATATATATATATATATATATATATATATATGATCGTATATGGGGAAAGGAAGTTTATCCTTGTATTTAAAAAAAAACACACACACACACACACACACACACACACACACACACACACACACACACACACACACACACACACACACACACACAACAAATTATTAATCAGGAAATGAGCTCAAATAAAACAAACCCTGTGAGCTTCTTATCAGGTCTTTCATAGACTCTATCAGGTGTAGCAGTTTACCAAATAATGACTATTTCATTCAAAATAGGTATATATTTTATATATTTATTATGTGTGAATTTTTTAAAAATGAAAATCTTACAAAACAAATGTGCTATGATTTGTAATGTTGCGTTTGATAAGCGTATAGAATTGAATTTCCCCTGTTTCTATTTTTCCCCCCACAAAAAGTGCACTGTGGCAAAAGAAAAATGAACACAGGAGGGTTCCGAAAAGTGTTTGTTTCATTTTTGCTCATTTCCTGACCAAATAATGTTAAGTTTAGAGCAATAAAGGCTTTATATTTGCCGTTTTGGGTCTTTTTTTGGTCCCAGGGATTGTTGGCCTGTTCTGTTAGTGGAAAGTTCAAACAGCTTGAATATGGTAATTAACAGCTGAATGTAATAGTTGTCTGTTTTCTTTTTATTTCCTGTCTATTGAATTAAATTTTTTTCAGCTACAGAAAATTTGTACAGATTTATAGAAGGTGAAATGATACTAAATTATGAACAGTGGTGTAAACTAGCAAATTACAAATACTCTCGATTCTGTCATTAAGTCGATTTCCTCAGGAATTGTACTTTATTAAGTATTTTAAAAACAGTGTTCTTTTACCTGTGCAAATTTTAGTGCTGTATCAGTACATTTACTGCAATACTTTCCCTCAACGTGTCATCGCTACTTTATGTTTTTTCCTGTCAACAGTGATTGGCTAAGGAGAATCTTCAGTTCAGTGATTCCCGTCCAATCAAGTCGCACATAGAAAGCTTGCATCAGACAGATTTTACGACGCGTGGCAACAATTTTATTTAGTGTGGTGGATGCTTCAACAAGCTACAGCTACAAATACAGCCTTCAGTGTCCTTGGCCACAAGTGAAAGAGCTTTTTTTGCAGTGAAATTGAAGAACAGCAATTGTGTCATTACGTCAAATCAACTAGACCAGTTGAAAAATCAGCATTCAAGAGATCTTCCTCTAATTTGAAAAAACCCAAGTAAGTTTAAGTAAGTTCTGAATATATGCTAATTATCATATCTTAAATATAAATATGTTAAATGGTATGATTTGTGATAGAAGAGTATCTGTGAGAGTGAAAGGGAAGGTTTATAGGACTGTGGTGAGACCTGCGATGTTGTATGGTTTAGAGACAGTGGCGTTGAGTAAAAGACAGGAGGTGGAGCTGGAGGTAGCAGAGCTGAAGATGTTGAGATGTTCATTGGAAGTGACGAGGATGGACGGGATTAGAAATGAGTTTATTAGAGGGACAGAGCATGTAGGACGTTTTGGAGACAAGGTGTGGGAGGCGAGATTGAGATGGTTTGGACATGTGCAGAGGAGGGACATGGGGTATATCAGTAAGAGAATGCTGAGGACGGAGCCACCAGCAAGGAGGAAAAGAGGAAGACCAAAGAGGAGGTTTATGGATGTGGTGAGGGTAGACATGCAGGTAGTTGGGTGAAAGAGGCAGATGTAGAGGACAGGGGGGGTATGGAGACGTAAATGTGCAATTTTTCTGGGAAATTGTAGTTTTTATGAGCCAATGTGAATTAGGGATGCACCAAATGTACTTTATGATTTTTCACTACTCTTTCCACCACTGATTATGTATGATGGAAACAGTTTGGGCTCCATAAACCTAAGGTCGATTCCCAGTTCAAAACAAGAACATTAATATAGTCGACCCCAAAGCTTTTAATTGCAAAACAATGAAGAAATGTAAGGAAATGTTGCTGTAACTCGGTGGTTTGCTGATAATAATAATAAAGCAATGGACTGATTGCGGTTAGTGCCCTTGTGGCATTTTACCTCAGTTTCTCTGCTGAGAAGAAGGGCCATCTGAGCCGGCTTATGAAATCTCCTCCACTGTGTAGGATGGAGAGAAAAGAACGAGGAGGTGTGGAGGACAACGGAGGCATGCGGCCTCGAGTTTGAGTTAGTTCAATTTCCGAGCACAATTTCCTACAGAGGGTTTGCCAATTCGATCCATTTCAAATGCCATATAAGCACTATATATAAATATATTCAAGGTTCAGGCTCAAGGTTCAAGGTTTTTATTTGTCAATGCCATCATGTGTGCAGACATACAGAGGAATCGAACAGGACATTCTCTTCTCTCTTATCAAGTGTTTACATTGTCAATGCAGTACAGAGAGTTTGTATAGGCAGTCAGTGCAATATAGACAGATTTTGAGGTAACAGAAGTGTACTTGTAATATATATATATATATATATATATATATATATATATATATATATATATATATATATATATATATATATATATATATATATATATACACAGTATATATACAGAATTCTGCGGGGATTATAAAGTGTCTTATGTGCAATAAAGAAGTGTGAGAGTTCAGGAGTTGGTGGGAGAGGGGGGAGGACAGAGAGAGCGAGAGAGTTCAGCATCCTGACAGCCTGATGGATAAAGGTGTTTGAAAGTGTTGTGGAGCGAGCTTAGAGGCTCTGGTACCTTCTCCCTGAAGGCAGGAGGCTGAAGTGGAGGTTTGATGGGTGTGAGCTGTCAGCAGCTATGCTGATGGTTCTGCTAGCAACTTCTGCATCTAATACACAACACACAGCTGATCTCCTGCTATAGAGCTCTGATTTTTAACCTGTTGAACATGAATGACTGCACCCCAGGCCTCACCTATATCAGTAGCTGGCTTTACTAACACTGTATTTGAATGAGCACAAATCTCTAAATACACACTCCAAAATCTAGTGAAACACACCTGCCCAGAAGAGTGTAATTATAACAGCAAATGGGGAGTAAATGTGGAATAGGATGTTTACATTTGTTAGCAAGTTGTAAGTGTAAAGATCCTCAGAGCCCCAGTGCAGTGTGATAAGACTTCAAGTGATGGCATTTAAAAAGCAGGAAACAAAAACAAAAACTCTGTACAGGTGTGTGTGTTTTGTTGCATTGGTGAGATAACACACGGTTCTGACACAACACCTGTTTTTGAGGAGGGAAAGACATGGGTGTCTGTTGAATATGTTAATATGTGCTGAATCAGTACACACCAGGTTTACTGCCAAAAGCATTCAACCCACACAAGCTCACACACACTCATAGATCTGGAGGTAACCTCAGGTGTCGTGTCCCTGCATGCCGTGTGGGCTTATTGTCTTTGGGAGAAGTATCTATCCATCTATCAATCTATCAATCTATCCATCTATCTATCTATCTATCTATCTATCTATCTATCTATCTGTCTGTCTGTCTGTCTGTCTGTCTGTCTGTCTGTCTGTCTGTCTGTCTGTCTGTCTGTCTATCTATCTATCTATCTATCTATCTATCTATCTATCTATCTATCTATCTATCTATCTATCTATCTATCTATCTACCTACCTACCTACCTACCTACCTACCTACCTACCTACCTAAATACCTAAATACCTACCCATCCACCCATCCACCCATCCATCCATCCATCCATCCATCCATCCATCCATCCATCCATCCATCCATCCATATACTCTTCAGTAATATACTCTAAAAAACCTTGAGAAAATTTAATAATTTCATCCAACTCCAACACTTATTGTCTCCCTTATTAAAAATTAAAAAGTGCCAACACTTTGGCCCAACATTACACAATACATTTCTACACGAACGCTTCTGTCCTGGCGACTTTCCCGTATCGAATGCTGCTGACACAAGTACATTATTCTTTGTTAAATAAGAAAAACAACACACAAATGATTGTTTTTAGAATATTTAGGTCATCTTTCATACAAGTCCCTGTTACTATAGAAACTACAATGTATAAAAACATGCAGCCAGAACTAGCGTTGAAGTTTTGACCAATCAGAATCAAGGATTCAGAGCCGTACAAATGTCAAAATAAAGGACAGCTACTGTAGATTAAAAATAAACACTAATGAAAGTGTTTTATTCATAGTGCTTATATTAACACCACAGTAGCAAAGGCAATTTATAGAATGACTAATTTCATTTCTTTCTCTTTTTTTCTTTCTCATGTTGATGCAGTACCATGTGCTAGATCATGAATGGGCGAGTCATATCGAAAGCAGAGAGAGAGAGAGAGAGAGAGAGAGAGAGAGAGAGAGAGAGAGAGAAAGAGACAGACAGAGAGAGGAAACATAACTGTGTAAGCGTGTGGTAGCGTTAGAGAAAATAGTGGCTTCCGTGACTCTTCTTTGGTATCTCAAAATCAAAATAGCGGCACACGAAATTGGTTTCCTCTTTGACGGCTCATTAACTTTTAGCCTATAAATAGACCAGTGGCAGCTTTACAAACAAGATTCACTTCTAAAAACCCTGCGTATTGACAAAATGTTTCAGATAATTTACCTTTTTTTATAATTTGTATTATTTGAGGAAATTTTATGCCCTTCATATGAAAATAATGCATAAAAATGTTCTATATTAGCATTTGCTAGTGATCAAATGTTGTTTATGACTTGAAACAGACATAAGCAGTCGACTGACATAAGCAGTTATGATTATGAACTTTCAAACTACAAAAAAAAAGAAATTTAAAAACAAACAAACAAAGAAAACGCCAGATTAACATAATGTTAGCTAGACACCATATATTAGGCAAGAGGTCAAGATGTTTGACTTCTGATTAAAAGGTTGTAAATGTTGAAAAAGTTCAAATCCCAGCACCACCAAGCTAACAATGCTGGGTCCTTGTAAATCATTCTGGATAAGGGCGCTTGCCCAATGGCAAAAGTGTAAATATTAGCAGAGCAGATTATGAGCGATATGAGATTAGCGCTTAATGTAAACCACATTATTCAAAAAAGTCCTATCAGTCAAACTGTATTATGATATTCTGAAGCAGTGTATGTGTCTAACACCAGTGGCGGGCTGAGCATTTGGTGCCTGGGCCTTTAGTGGGGATGTACCCGACTTAATCCACCTCTTAATACCACCACTATCACGCAATTATAGAAACCATCAATACAATACAAAAACGCAATATAACAACGCGTGGAATTAGAGAGAGAGGCATTTTTACATATGGAGGGTGAATACCATTTTTACTAAAGCAAGAAACCCAGTTCACTGGTTTGGAAGTGGAATAAACCCTTTCCGAGCTGAGACAAGTTAGCTAGCTTCTGGGTTGGCCGACCTCCTCACGATGTCTATTTTACATTTACATTTACATTTGCGGCATTTAGCAGATGCTCTTATCTAGAGCGATGTAAAAGCATAGAATTTTGAAGTTCAATTACATACAATTTCAAAGTATGTCCGAGACCAAATCAATTTCTCTTTCTTCGTAGGCATAAAAAAGTCTAACTCTGGTGTATTAATTTGTGCAGAGCTACACACATGTTTTGGCAGTCGAACTTGGCTGTAACAGTTTCCCCTCTGACCAACCAATCAGAGAACAGAAAGATGCAGATGCTATTCTGGGCCAGCTAGCTGCCCTGTGAGGCGAATATGAAATCTAATTGGTTAAAGAAACAGATTTATTTATTATAGAGACTATGGTTAAAAAAAAAAAAAAAAAAAAAAAAAAAAAGGCCAGCAGAACAGACATTGCAGGCTCTGGGCAGATTGACATGGCAGCACATAAAGGCTGAAATCTGATTGGACAAAAAATCTACATGCACGTACTGGAAGCAGTGCAGCCAAAAGAAATGCTAGGAAATTAAGAGAATATACTGTTGTGAATAAATTAATACAATTTCATGGAACAAATATTAGAATTTAGGTTGTAAATGTAGGTCAGTGCTTCTGATAGTGTTTAGGCCTGCACAGAAGGCTTTGCTGGCCCTGACGGCCCACCACTGACTAACACACCGTCAGGACTCATGCCTAGCTGGCTAAAAATCCTAAACTTATATTAACAAGTTAAAATCGTGTTAAAATCCTTTCTGGTTAAAATATGCGAGGTAGTCGGGTGGTTTTATTATTTTTATTTTTTTATTATTTTTTTCCAGATTATAAACAGTTATATTTCTCATAGAAATCTGGTCAGGTTAGCTAATATAATCTAGTCATCTTGAAGTATTGTAAGAGTTTTTAAGTTTGTAATCTAACGTAAAAGTGGACATTTATTCATTGTTAGAAACTTAAATCACTTTTGTACAACGCTCTGGACAAGGGCATCTGCTAAATGCAATAAATGTAAATGTAAGATCATAAACAGCTTAGAACATAATCTCCATATAAATGCCTACAGATTAGCTAATGTTAGCTAACCATGGTTATTATGAGATCAGTTAAAAACACAACCTAATCCTCAAAGAAATCTCGACAGGTCAGTTAACCTATATAAAATGTAGAAAATAAAAATAATCCTGTCAGGTTAGTTATTGTTATGCAGCTGGCTAGCTTTCTAAAACTGTCAATATTTTGGAGAACTTAGAAATTCCTACAGGTTTGCTAACAATAGCTATGAAAAGGTTGAGTTGGCTGTGAAGATTATAAACATTAATGACCATGGCTTTAAAAATCCACAGTAATCCCAGTGCGTTAGCTTATGTTAACTAACTAGGTCATTTTAATCAAAAGGTTTTTTATCATTTATAAATACAAGTTTAAAAATCCTATAATTCTTAGCTAGATTGTAAGATTTAACATCTATGAAGTAAAATAATGTAAGATTAGTTTAAGATCGATAGCTAACGTTAGATGGCTTGAGTACAAAATGCCTTTAAAATCACCTCATACGTCCTTTTTGTGTTAGCTAGGGGCTAGTATTTGCAGTGATGCTTATATAATTGAAAATCCTCTGCTCAGGTAGGTGTTAATGAGCTGGCTAACAACATCTATAAGAAAACCATTTAGTTTGTTTTAAAGAAGTACAAATAAGCAGAATTGCCAGAGGTCTAAGTAAAAAAAAAAATGTTTCCTTTCAGTCAACTGAAATCTTCAGTCCAAAGATTGTATTCTGGCTAATTTCAACACATACATCATTCTGGTCTTGTTTCTAGTTGAAACATCTCAGATAAGAGTGCGAAAAAGAAAGAGAAAGAGAAAACGTGTGAAAGCATTAAAAAAAAAGTTGTTTGAGGTCAATGCATTTCCCACTACAAGTGGCCTTGACTCGTAAGTGTGAGTTTCCTGTAGGTAAAGCGGCGTGAAGGACGAGTGAAGCGCGATAGGCGAACTGCGTGTCCAGCACTCGTTTATTTTACTCTCCAACTTCTCAAGAAGTTCACAGATAATGAACTAAATCATTCATGCCAGTGAACATGAGGCCTGCAGGAGGACCACGAGGTTAAAGGCTAAACGAGTTCACCAACCATTAGCATTTCTTACACAAACACGCACACAAACATATCGAGGTACATTTACATATACAGTTGTGCTATTCATTAGACAGCCTTATTCAGAGCGACTTATATCTATATAATTTGTACAACCAAGGACCAAAGGGCCTCGCTAAGGGGCCCCGCAATGGCAGATTGGCAAAGCTGTGATTTAAACTTACGACCTTCCGATCAGAAGTCAAACACTTTAACCACTGAGCTTCCCCTTCATTTGGGAGGTTAAAAAGGAACTTGTTTTAATGAACAAAACGAAAGATTTAGAATTACAGGTAGTCCCACCTGACGATGGAGATGTGTTCCCGTCGTAATTTGAAAATATCGTAAATCAAAACATGGCCTAGCCTACATAGGAGTCTTAAAGAATGGTGATCAGTATGGGGTAGTATACTGTAATTATTTTTTATAATTTAACACATTACAGTACATCATTTAGCAAAAACAGAGCAATTTACAGTACCATACTGTAGTTGCCGCAGCAAATGTAAAATATTTGTACAATTTTGTCGTATTGCTATCGTCATGGGAAATTCGAAAAACTTGTACATGCGAACAGAACACGGTCGAGTGCAAAAGTTTACACACCACTTCACTATTACCTTCTGACATTTAATACCATGGGCTCCACAGATGCTCCTGTATGATCACAAATGATATCAGACTCCGACGTCCACACTTTTTTACTCATTCTGTAATATCTACGTTTTTCTGTTCCCTTTATTCCGACTCGTGCCAAACCATGAGGAATTTTGAACCGAGTAGAGAAGAGAGAGAGAGAAAAAGGGAAGTGTTCATTATTAGCATGGAGAACAATGAGACAGAACCAGAGAAAGATCTGATTCCCACTGTTTACACCAACACACCTACAAATAAAACGGGTTTATATTTATTTTATTCTATAGATGAAGGTTAAAAAAATTTTTACAAACAAGAATATACAGCATGATGGAGAATATAATCCAAGGGTTTTATATTAAAGCAGCAATAAGTGTTTTATTCCTTTTATACCACAGAAATCCATGTAATCTTAAAAAATAAAAAAATTCCCCTCACTTACGCTATAGCAGCTGAAACAGTTGTTTCCTGAACCGTCACACTTTTTTCTTCTTAAAGACAGTTGGACAACCAACTGACACTGGAGACTTCTTCCATAATTGTTACTATAGTAACTAGAACATATATTGGAATAAGCATGTTTATTTAAACTACAAAACTAAACAACAAAAGTGTAGAAATAATGCATAATTACAGCAATAACTTTTCTCCACCTCATCTGTAGTGTACAGACATGAAGTTTTCCTTCTCTACATCTGCCTGTTTCAAACCAACTACCTGCATGTCCTCCCTTACCACATCCATAAACTTCCTCCTTGGCCTTCCTCTTTTCCTCCATCCTGCACATGTCCAAATCATCTCGATCAGACCATCTTCTACAAAATGTCCTACCTGCACGGTCCCACTAATAAACTAATTTCTAATACTGCCAATACTCATCCTCAGCATCTTCAACTCTGCTGCCTCCAGAGTTTTCCTGCATTTGTTGAACCAATGCTGAACCAACATGGCTACCATTCCATACTTCAGGGCCATGCAATTCCATCTAGACTAGAGCTCATTGGAGCTCACCGCACCATACAACAAGACAAGGTTTCTCTCAAAAAACCTAGGAGTCTCCAAACCTTTGGCAGCCATTATAGATGATAAACCTGTTCCAGCATGACAATGCCTCTGTGCACAAAGCCAGCTCTATGAAGATCTGCTTTGGGATGAATTTTTTAATGCTGACTGCACCCCAGGCCTCCTCACCTCACCTTCATTAGTACCTGACTTTATTAACACCCTTGTGTCAGAATAAAATCTCACCAAATGTCCACAAATTCTAGTGGAACATTTTCCCAGGAAGAGTGGGGCTTATTATTACAGCAAATGGACACTAAATGTGGAATGGGATCATCGAAAAGAGGTTTAAAAAGGAACCTCGTCCTCATCTGGGTGCCACCGAATGTCCATTTATTATGTTATTATGTAACACTTGCATGACCCAGTAGATCTTGAGCTTGTGATTGAAAATGGCAGATTATTTATTTAAACAGTGGTATACTGTATGTACGAGATTTAATTGTAATAGTATCTGTGGGCAGAAATAAGCTCAGAGTCCATCTGGAGTCATTAGTTACATTACATTACGACGGTGAAGGACAAAAAACAAGATGCCACCCCGAGCAAGCTGGCGTACACAGTGACTCTGACAGCCAAACACACACACTCTCACACACACAAACAGTGACAGCCTGACACGCCTCCACTCCCTCCTAGCAAGCTGCTGCTCGCCAAGCACTTAACTTTTGGCCCACGTGGCCAAATGGACTGAACAAAATCTGCGTGAGCTTTTCTCGGGCAAGGTTAGCGTTAGCATGCTAGTCAGTGACCCGTGAGTGCCCTGTAGGGTGCGGTGAGTCAGGTAACAGTGACTCTCTCCATCTCTTTTTCTTCTCTTCTCTTCTCTTCTCTTCTCTTCTCTTCTCTTCTCTTCTATTCTCTTCTCTTCTCTTCTCTGTTTCAAACGCCCAATGGCAAGGAGAGAATCCACCAACCCATGGACATCCAAGTTCAGTCTCCAGTTAAGTCTTCAGTTTCCTTTCTTCCTTCCTTCCTTTCTTCCTTCCTTCCTTTCTTTCTTTCTTTCTTTCTTTCTTTCTTTCTTTCTTTCTTTCTTTCTTTCTTTCTTTCTTTCTTTCTTTCTTTCTTTCTTTCATGTTATGTTGGAAAAGGAAAATTGGCTCATGCTGCTGTAAGCTATTTGGGTTTGGGCCTGTCCATGATGATGATGAGGATGATGAAGATGGCGATGATGATGAAAATGATGGCGATGATGATGATAATGATGATGACGGTGATCCTGATGACGATGTTGGAGTGTGTTGTATAAAAATCTTATAAAAAGTGCTGAGTTTATCAGAGTAAACTCAGCACTTGACCAGAAAAAATGTGCGTGAGCTGTCTGGCGCAAGGTTACCGTTAGCATGCTAATCAGTGACCTGTGAGAGACTTGTAAGTTTCGGTGATCTCAGATAACAGTTACTCTCTCCATCTCTCTCACTCAGTTTCAGACCTCAATGGCAAGGAGCGACTTCATCAACACATAGACTTCCAAGTTGAAAATGTTTTTAGTCTGTCAATCTGTTGTTCTCTAGTTTTTGACCTCGCAGCCCTTTCATAGATTTTCTTACATAATGATCTCTCTCTCTCTCTCTCTCTCTCTCTCTCTCTCTCTCTCTCTCTCTCTCTCTCTCTCTCTCTCTCTCTCTCTCCCTCTCTCTCTCTCTCTCTGTCTCTTGTTTTATCATAACAGATGGTTACTTCAGTTTATTCTCACTTAAACACACATCCTCATCATATGTTATCCCTCTTGATGCCCTGTGGGTCAGATGTTTGTCTCGAATAAGGTTCTAATCGCGTTAATGAAAGCTCGGCTTAATTGCTACCGCGTGATGCGATTGCGGGGGGCCAGGCACCATTCGGATCCTAGAGAGGCGGTTTAGGGGGTTGTGCCTTTGAGCTCTCTGAGACCTTTAACAAGAGACATTCTGATGTTACTGGGTAAAATGAGAGTGGCAGGAAAAGGCTGGAGGTCCCCGAGGTCTCTCTCTCTCTCTCTCTCTCTCTCTCTCTCTCTCTCTCTCTCTCTCTCTAACACACACACACACACACACACACACACACAGACACACACACACACACACACACACACACACACACAAACACACACACACACACACACACACACACACACCCTGAGATGTTAAAGATGCAGTTCATTTGACGGCCTGCCAGTCTGTTACACTTTGATACAGATGGTAATGAATGAGGGAAGAATCATGTCAAAAAATATAAATCCTACAGGAGCCCGATGGAAAACATTTAGAGCTACAGATTCTCAATCAAAGCCAATTAGAGATTTTTTTTCTATTGTAAAGTCTTTATTTATTTCGGTAGGAAGGTCTCTCTCTCTCTCTCTCTCTCTCTCTCTCTCTCTCTCTCTCTCTCTCTCTCTCTCTCTCTCTCTCTCTCTCATCCTCTCTCTCTCTCTCTCTCTCTCTCTCTCTCTCTCTCTCTCTCTCTCTCTCTCTCTCTCTCTCTTTCTCTTTCTCTCTCTCATCCTCCCTCTCTCTCTCTCTCTCTCTCTCTCTCTCTCTCTCTCTCTCTCTCTCTCTCTCTCTCTCTCTCTCTCTTCAAGGTGTCTCTTCTTAGTACTTAGAACAAAGGACTTTTTACCTTTTCTTTCTCCTGTTACTTATTTTAGTTTGTCAATTTCAGTTTGTAGCATATTATAAGCATAGAGCACTGAACTGAAAAACTTCAAATTAAGATAAAATAAAAGTTTAAATAAAATAATTTATTTACAATGTTTTACTGAGCAGTAAATGTGCTCATCATTAACAATAAATACTTTAAATACAGAGAGCAGAGAGAGAGCAGAGAGAGGGCAGAGAGAGAGAGCAGAAAGAGAGAGCAGAGAGAGGGCAGATAGAGAGCAAAGAGAGGGCAGAGAGAGGGCAGAGAAAGAGAGCAGAGAGGGAGGGCAGAGAGAGCAGAAAGAGAGCAGAGAGAGGGCATAGAGAAAGAGAGCAGAGAGAGAGGGCAGAGAGAGAGCGCAGAGAGAGAGAGAGAGAGAGAGAGCAGAGAGAGAGCAGTGTGAGGGCAGAGAGAGAGCAAAAAGAGAGAGCAAAGAGAGGGCAGAACGAGAGAGCAGAAAGAGAGAGCAGAGAGAGCAGAGAGAGAGCAGAGAGAGGGCAGAGAGAAAGAGAGCGCAGAGAGAAGGCAGTGAAAGAGCAGAGAGAGAGCAGAACGAGAGAGCAGAGAGAGGGCAGAGAGAGAGAGGGCAGAGAGAAAGAGAGCGCAGAGAGAAGGCAGTGAAAGAGCAGAGAGAGAGCAGAACGAGAGAGCAGAGAGGGGGCAGAAAGAGAGCAGAGAGGGGGCAGAGAGAGAGCAGAGAGAGAGCAGAAAGAGGGTAGAGAAAGAGCAGAGAAAGACCAGAGAGATAGAGAGAGAGCAGAGAGAGGGCAGAGAGAGATCAGAGAGAACAAAGTGAGAGCAGAGAGAAAGAAGAGAGAGGGCAGAGAAAGAGCAAAGAGAGAGAGCAGAGAGAGAGCAAAGAGAGAGCAGAGAGAGCAGAGAGAGGGCAGAGAAAGAGCAGAGAGAGAGCAGAGAGAGAGCAGAGAGAGGGTAGAGAGAGAGGACAGAGAGAGAGCAAAGAGAGGGCAGAGAGAGCAGAGAGAGAAAGCAGAGAGAGAGAGCAGAGAGGGGGCAGAGAGAGGGCAGAGAGAGAGCAGAGAGAGGGTAGAGAAAGAGCAGAGAGAGGGCAGAGTGAAAGAGAGAGAGGGAGAGAAGAGAGAGCGCAGAGAGAGAGAGCAGTGTGAGGGCAGAGAGAGAGAGAGCAGAAAGATTGAGCAAAGAGAGCAGAAAGAGGGCAGAGAGAGAGAGAGAGAGCAGAGAGAGGGCAGAGAGAGAGGAGAGAGAGCAAAGAGAGAGCAGAGAGAAAGAAGAGAGAGAGCAGAGAGAGCAGAGAGAGCAAAGAGAGAGCAGAGAGAGCAGAGAGAGGGCAGAGAAAGAGCAGAGAGAGAGCAGAGAGAAAGCAGAAAGAGGGTAGCGAGAGAGCAGAGAGAGGGCAGAAGGAGAGCAGAGAGAAGGCAGCGAGAGAGCAGAGAGAGGGCAGAGAGAGCAGAGAGAGGGCAGAGAGAGAGCGAGAGAGCAGAGAGAGGGTAGAGATAGAGCAGAGAGAGGGCAGAGAGAGGGTAGAGATAAAGCAGAGAGAGGGCAGAGAGAGAGCAGAGAGAGCAAAGAGAGAGCAGAGAGAGAGAAGAGAGGGGCAGAGAGAGAGAGCAGAGAGAGGGCAGAGAGAGAGAGAGAGAGAGAGAGAGAGAGAGAGAGCAGAGAGAGGGCAGAGAGAGAGAGAGAGAGAGAGAGAGAGAGAGAGAGCAGAGAAAGGGCAGAGAGAGAGAGAGCAGAGAGAGAGGGCAGAGAGAGAGAGCAGAGAGAGGGCAGAGAGAGAGCAGAGAGAAGGCAGAGAGAGAGCAGAGAGAAGGCAGCGAGAGAGCAGAGAGAGGGCAGAAAGAGAGCAGAGAGAGGGCAGAGAGAGGGCAGAGAGAGAGAGAAGAGAGAGGGTAGAGTAAGAGCAGAGATAGGGCAGAGAGTGAGAGAGAGAGAAGGAGAGAAGAGAGAGTGCAGAGAGAGAGAGCAGAGAGAGAGCAGTGTGAGGGCAGAGAGAGAGAGAGCAGAAAGATTGAGCAAAGAGAGCAGAAAGAGGGCAGAGAGAGAGAGAGAGAGCAGAGAGAGGGCAGAGAGAGAGAGGAGAGAGAGCAAAGAGAGAGCAGAGAGAAAGAAGAGAGAGAGCAGAGAGAGCAGAGAGAGCGGAGAGAGTGGAGAGAAGAGAGAGAGCGCAGAGAAAGAGCAGAGAGAGAGCAGAGAGAGAGCAGAGAGAGAGCAAAGAGAGAGAGCAGAGAGAGTAGAGAGAGGGCAGAGAAAGAGCAGAGAGAGAGCAGAGAGAAAGCAGAGAGAGGGTAGAGAGAGAGCAGAGAGAGGGCAGAAGGAGAGCAGAGAGAAGGCAGCGAGAGAGCGAGAGAGGGCAGAGAGAGCAGAGAGAGGGCAGAGAGAGAGCGAGAGAGCAGAGAGAGGGTAGAGATAGAGCAGAGAGAGGGCAGAGAGAGGGTAGAGATAAAGCAGAGAGAGAGCAGAGAGAGGGCAGAGAGAGAGCAGAGAGAGAGCAAAGAGAGAGCAGAGAGGGAGAAGAGAGAGGGCAGAGAGAGGGCAGAGAGAGAGAGCAGAGAGAGAGAGAGAGAGAGAGAGAGAGTGCAGAGAGAGAGAGCAGAGAGAGTGCAGAGAGAGAGCAGAGAGAGCAAAGAGAGAGAGCAGAGAGAGTAGAGAGAGGGCAGAGAAAGAGCAGAGAGAGAGCAGAGAGAAAGCAGAGAGAGGGTAGAGAGAGAGCAGAGAGAGGGCAGAAGGAAAGCAGAGAGAAGGCAGCGAGAGAGCAGAGAGAGGGCAGAGAGAGCAGAGAGAGGGCAGAGAGAGAGCGAGAGAGCAGAGAGAGGGTAGAGATAGAGCAGAGAGAGGGCAGAGATAAAGCAGAGAGAGAGCAGAGAGAGGGCAGAGAGAGAGCAAAGAGAGAGCAGAGAGAGAGAAGAGAGAGGGCAGAGAGAGAGAGAGAGAGAGAGAGAGAGAGAGAGAGAGAGAGCAGAGAAAGGGCAGAGAGAGAGCAGAGAGAGGGCAGAGAGAGAGAGAGAGAGAGAGAGAGAGAGAGAGAGCAGAGCGAGAGTGCAGAGAGCAGAGAGAAGGCAGAGAGAGAGAAGGCAGCGAGAGAGCAGAGAGAGGGCAGAGAGAGAGCAGAGAGAGGGCAGAGAGAGAGCAGAGAGAAGGCAGAGAGAGAGCAGAGAGAGAGAGCAGAGAGAGGGCAGAGAGAGAGAGAAGAGAGAGGGCAGATAGAGGGCAGAGAGAGGGCAGAGAGAGGGCAGAGAGAGAGAGAAGAGAGAGGGCAGAGAGAGAGGGCAGAGAGAGGGCAGAGAGAGAGAGAGCAGAGAGAGAGCAGAGAGAGAGAGCAGAGAGAGGGCAGATAGAGGGCAGAGAGAGGGCAGAGAGAGGGCAGAGAGAGAGAGAAGAGAGAGAGCAGAGAGAGAGAGCAGAGAGAGAGAGCAGAGAGAGAGCAGAGAGAGAGAGAAGAGAGAGGGCAGAGAGAGGGCAGAGAGAGAGAGAGCAGAGAGAGAGAGCAGAGAGAGAGAGCAGAGAGAGAGAGCAGAGAGAGAGCAGAGAGAGAGAGAAGAGAGAGGGCAGAGAGAGGGCAGAGAGAGAGAGAGCAGAGAGAGAGCAGATTAAAAGCACAGCGAGAGCAAAGTGAGAGCGGTGATTTGCGGCGGTGCTCTGCCAAAACTTGTCTGAGGTGAATTCCTGACTTTGCACGTTGTTGGCTTTGATCCTAACAGTGGCAGAAAGATGTGATAAATACATACACGTTAGTCTGTTCATGAGGGGGAGAAATATAAAAATAATGCTTTGAACATGTGTCACTGTGTGAAAACATTTTTAGTCAATTTCTAAACATTTTTATTCTATAATTCTTAAGTTCTGTAAAGCTGCTTTGAGGAATGTCCATTGTGAAAAGAGGTATAGAAATTAAGTTGAACTTGAACTTTTTATCTCTTTGAGAAAAACACCACGGGTCATTGAGAGGCCAGGGGCAGTGATGTCACTCAGTAAATATGAAGTTTACAGGATTATACAACTGTCTGTGTGTTTGTATGTGTGTATGTGTGTGTCTGTGTATGTGTGTGTGTGTGTGTGTGGGTGTGGGTGATTAAACTCTGTCTCAGCCCAACCACCAAGCACATCATACACACAGACTACACAAAAATGTGCACAAACTTCTCAGGCTTGTTGGGAGATCACTGCAAAGCCTCTTTCCCGTAACACGGACACGCCCTGATAACCTCGTTCGACTCGAACACATCGATTTCAAAACATCTCTGCAGAGTGTTTATTTTTAAAGCTGAAAAAGGGAATAAATCGTAGATAAACATAGAGGCCTGGCTGATTACATTTACTTGTTCAAAGCTATTCTTAATAAGAGAGAGAGAGAGATAGAGAGAGAGAGAGAGAGAGAGAGAGAGAGTAGAGAGGGTCATTTAATAATAAAACTGTTGGTTTTAATGTTAGTGTTATGACATTTTTTGTTATAGTTCTCATTCTAACATTTTCTTCTCCATATCATTAAATTCCACTGGTTTACAAGACAACTGTCTATTAAAGGGATGTGCATCTCGATAACTGAGGCCAATGATAAAACAAGGTAAAGATACATATGAAACAAGCTCTTTAATTCAATATTTTACATATAGTTCACTTTTATGTCTTTGGATCAGACAGACAGACTTCTAACGCATGGCCCTTTCACAAACAGGCCTTTAAAGTGCAAAAAAAACAAAAGATGAAATAAAACCAAGATGATCTTTTCCTGTTCTGACTCCAGGAAGATGCAGCTCCACCTCTGCCATGTTAATCTGCATTCTATGTGCCTCTTGGGAAACTCTTCGGCCTCCATATCCATATCTCATATACCAAGGCAGTGATGCTTAGAGAAACAGTTTAGCGAGGAAAAATCAGTCTACATATAAAATATCACAAATTTTCGGTCACTTTATAAATAATAAAAGTATAGCGTATCTATTAATTATTATTTATAAATAAATCGTTGTTTACCTACACAAATATGTAAAAAAAACAAAAAAAAAAAAAAAAAACAGATGCATCATGGATCAAGGATCAAGCATTCAGCATTTATGAGACCATATGATAAAAACCTGTGGTAATATAACATTTCTTCAGCAATTGGACCATCAGGGTCAGCAACACCTTCTCTGCTGGCTTAAACTCCATCAGATTCACTGAATTACATTTCAATTTTATCTCCATGAATATGTATTAAATTTTCAAATAGTTTATTCTCTTCATTTAATACCATTTCTCTCGGTTGTGCTACTGCAAGGATTCATCTCCCAGGATTTTGGAGCTGAAAAGATTCCTGGTTCTTTATGCAGTAGAAGATACACAGCCGTGAGTGAGCTTCACACGCTGGCCCCTGTACGATAAGTGGAAATATTTTTAGCTTGGTGTTTTCCCCAGTGTTGCTAGCTTCATGATGGTGGCACATACAGGGTTTCACTGAAATGATGGCTTGAACTGTAAAACACACACACACACACACACACACACACACACACACACACACACACACACACACACACACACACACGTGCACACACACGTGCACACACTCAAACTTGCAACAAGCTTTGCGCACAAGGTGGCTCTTGCACCCAGCCGTGTCGCCGTCCCGAGCTTCTCTCCAGCACGCTTTAATCCTTCATATATTCATGTTTACAGATTTGTGTCAAGCCTTGAATATTCATCCTGCATTCGAACGCCGCTGCATTAAAACAGCGTTGCAGGGTGAATGTTCCAGTAACCCGACACCCACAGACGACAGAGCGAAAAAGAACAGAGGAGGGGAAAGAAAAGGATAAAAACAAAACAAGAAGAAAACAGAAATAGGCTCTTCAGCCACCTCTTCATGTTTTTGTTTCTTCAAGCAATAGTTTGTGATGTTTCCTCTTTCTGGAATTAGCAGAAGTCTTTACCACTTTTTTTTTTTTTTTAACTCTACAGACAAACCTCTCGCATGTTTGACACAGACATGATATTTGAGTCTGCATAGTCAATGCGAGATAAGAAATTCAGACTTAGCTGTAAGTGGAAAGGGAAGTGAGCACAGTTTGATATGAATATGGGGTGAGTGGTTACTTAGTTATTTTTTGCACACGTGAAAAAACACTGAACAAATTTTCATAATTTGTGACAATAAGCGCCACACACTTATACGCTATATGGACAAAAACTTTGTGTGAACCGGATCATAAGATGTGCTTCTTTATGAACATCTTATAATAACTTCCACTCTTCTGGGACGATGTTCCACAAATAATTTTATGGAGACGTCCTATACAATTGTGTACCTCCAAGTTTGTGGTAACGGTTTGGGGAAGATCCACATACAGCTGGAAAAGTCTCAATGTAGGGTGTTTTGCTGACTGTTTTTTTTTTATTTTTACTGTTTTGTTACTTTAGTGTGTTCACCTGTTTCATGTTAATCCTTGATTTTTTGTGCATGTGTTCCTTAGTAATTCTCTACCTGGTCACAAAGTCTTGCCGATTGTTTTGTAGGTGAGTTTGTTCCTTGTTGTTTTCAATTGTGCCTACTCTATTATCTGTTTATGCCCAGGGGATCTGAAAGATTTTCTGCATACTTTTACACACCGACCAGGCATAATATTATGATATTATTAAATTATGAGCGATGAAGTGAATAACACTGATTATCTCTTTATCAAGGAAAGGGTCCCTGGTGGTCTAGTGGTTAGGATGCGGCGCTCTCCCTGCTGCCAAATTAAACATGTGGATGATCCGCTGTGGCGACCCCTAATGGGAGAAGCCAAAGAAAGTTTATCATTTTATCAAGGCACCTGTTAGTGGGTGGAATATATTAGGCAGCACGTGAACATTTTGTCCTCGAAGTTGAGGTGTTAGAAGCAGGTAAATTGGGCAACAATGGTGAACCAGTGACAGGGTCTCGGGCAGCTGAGGCTCATTAATGCACATGGGGAGTGAAGTCTGGTCCAACAGACGAACTCTTGTAGCTTAAACTGATAAAGTAATGCTCTGTGGGTCACAACTCTTTTGGCAGCAAAAGGGGGACCAACACAATATTAGACAGGTATTCATAACGTTATGCCTGACCGGTGTAAAGGACCATCAGTCAACATGGAGTAGTTTGTTGTCATAATTTCATTGTTTGGTAGCAAGAATTATACCTGCCATTGAAAGCATTCATTCTTTTGAATGAATATTATGCAAATGTTGGTCATATGGTGTGTTTTAAAAATGTCCATCATTAGTGATTATAGTCACAGCTACATCATTCTCGCAGACGCCTGAGGTCTCGATTAAATCACCAGAAATCTGTGACCATTGCTTAATTTTTTTCATTTAGGGTTAAAGATCAAGTCTCAAGTTTACATTTCAAAACAAGGACAAAGAATCAGTGCAGTCATGAAAAAGGGATGCTTACGAGCATCGCATTCATCTTGTGAACTGAATTCACACTTGGGTTATCTGTAGTACAATAAAACCTGCACTTGTGTACGTAAGAAAGTAGTGGTTCTGAGTTTACAGCTCTGGTTCTGAGTGCGTGATGGCTGCGGTACGGATTACCTGAAGAGCAGAGTCATTCCAATTTTCACTGACGGTCATTTCCAGAAGAAACCAACAAACAAAAGAAAAAACCTCAACACAATGCCACTTCCCTGCAGATGGGTTTCACAGAAGTGTGTGTGTGTGTGTGTGTGTGTGAAAATGTTTATGCATGCCTGGATTTGTGCAGCTGTTCATGAGTATGCAAGTTTGTTTGCGAAACAGAGATGTCACAGTCGCTTTGTTAGGACCAAATGTCCTCACAGTGATCGTCAGATGTCCTCACATTCACTTACAAAAATAGTGTTTTTTTATTTCTTTTTTTTAACAATTATATTAAAAAAATAACCAATAAAAGTGCATTAATATTTGTTTGTGTGTGCTGAGGTTAGAGTTACAGTTAGGTGTAGTATAGTATTTAATTAGACACAGAAATCATTGTGTCAATAGAAAATCCTCATAAGGGTTTGTGCAGTGGTATAAAAAGTAAATCAGGGGTCACCAACCTTTTTGAAACTGAGAGCTACTTCTTGGGTACCAATTAATGTGAAGGGCTACCAGTTTAATACACACTTCTAAAATAACAAATTTGCTCAATTTACCTTTAATTATATGTTATTATTGATGCAAGTGTGTTATTATTAATGCAAGTATTAACGCAAGTGTGAATTTTGTTGCAGTTAGAGATCTACAGGACTTCCTACCACTAGTATTCCCCGTACTTCCATGCTTCTGGCTCCACTTTGGAGGAATCGGTCAAGATAGGTTTGCCTTTAACGGTTCATCCCTGCACTACCCGCGTTACGGATTCTACCCGCATTACGGATTCTACCCGCTCTCCTCAAGCTGTTCCTCAAACCTCTGCCTTGTATATGTTCAGAATAAATAAAGACAAGGTCTTTAACCATACTCCGGTTTCTGACTGTCCGTGACAGATTTAAAAAAAGAATAGCAACAAAAAAAAAGCCCACAGGTAAGTGGCGCTATGGTGAGCTATTTTTAGAAAAGGCCCACGGGTGACTCTCATGGTCCTTGCGGGTCAACCTAGTGCCTGCGGGCACTATGTTGGTGACCCCTGAAGTGAATCATACAAGTAAATGTGTTATTACTTTCCAAAAAATGTGAGTAGAGTAAAAGTGCGAGGCCTAGATACTACTCAAAGTACGAATAAAAAGTCATGCTTTTAAAACTATAAGTAGTAAGTCTTATGCTGTGAATGGACAAGTGAAGAGAGTCTAGCAGGTTAGCACTTAGTTAGCAGAATACGTGCAATTTGTGCAGGCAACAATAAACGTAACATTCTACTGTGCATTTAGTAATTATTTAAGGCCATTTCACAATTTCAGTCATCATACAAAAACCTCAACCTTTTTACCTTTTTTTTTTATCAATGACATGATATACAGTCTAAACAGTCACTCAGTCGTCACTTGAGAATTATTTCCTCTTCTCGGACACTTTCACACTGCAGAAAGTGTCTGTCCGTGCCTCTCACTCAAGCTGGTTGCTGTTTGATTGCATCATCAATTGTTTAGTAAAAGTTACCTAGTGTTTTTACTAGGTGCATCCCTAATTCACATTAGCTCATAAAACCTCTACATGCACTTTCCCTTTAGAATTAGCGCATTTACGCCCGTGCACTATATTGATTGTGACTTTTAATGTACCATTTAACATATTTAATTTATGAGATTAGCAGATATTAAAAACGTACCTCAGGCAGGCATACTATCTATACTGTAAACTATATGAGAGGTGATGAGAGGTTGAGGGAAATTATTGCAGTACTTGCTACAGCACCCATGTACCTTATTTGCACTTTCTTTTAAGTAGTTGAAAAGAAGGTTTTGGGCTCATGATAATTTGAATAGATATCAATCAGTTTGACTCATTATTATCATTCTATTAATAGATTGTTGTGTTAAGTTTAACATTTCTTTTCACATAAACTGAGTTGATTAAGCAAAGAGTCTTGTGATAAAGATGATCATAGGAACAATACAGTCATAACAATAAATCATAGTTCTTTGAACAATTAAGTACATATGAAGTCAAAAACTGAAAAAGTGAAAGTTTAAAGGAACACTTTTACTTTTAATAAAGTCATATTTTACTTACTGTATCCCTACATTTACTCAACTACATGGTTTGTGTACTTCATCCACCACTGTTTTTAAACTACATAAAGTACAATTCCAGAGAAAATCTACTTAATTACAGTAACAAAGTATTTGTAATTTGGTACTTTACACCACTTGGTTTGTGTGTGTGCTGGATGTTTTTATATATATATATATATATATATATAAACATCCAGCACACACAAACCAAGTGGTGTAAAGTACCAAATTTAATTTAATTTTATATGTGATTTTATATGTCAGTTTGCTTTATTTTTTGTTGAGTTTCACAGAAGTACATTATCTGACCAAAGGATTTTCAACCATTTGTGGTTCCTCCCCAAACTACAAAATTGGAGGCACACAATTATATAGTTAAGTGTAAATTAAAGTTAATTGGTCTAAAAAGCTGCAGTGGCTTTGCAGACATTTAAAATAAATAGCTAACTATCATATAAGTGAACTAACTAAGAGTTTAACAGACTTAGCTGGCTAATTTGCTAACATGTCTAATGTTGTTTTACCAAATTTCCATAGACAAACTCAAGGCTAGACAGTGAGGACACGTTCTTAAATAAATAGACACCATTAGTTAAAACTTTCAACAGGTAATAAATGTATCGAAATCCTTGATGTTGTAAAATATGTCTTTGTGGACAGTGTTGACCTTCTAATGACATTATGACATCACTGTAAAGATAGCTACTTCTCTTCACTTCAGCTTTTATCTAATGTCACCACAATTTCAGTGTAGCGTAGCATCATGCAGCACTGATCATCCTGTCAACAATGGTCCTCAGAACATTTCATTTTTCCTACCAGAGCCGAATTCAGAAAACCTGATTCTACTTTATCAGGGTTCTGATCATAAGTTGAAGAAGTGTGGTATAACAGGAGGTATCCTCTGAACACCACAAATCCCACAGACGCAGTGTCTGGGAAGCAAAAACTAGTCTCCAAAGCCACCTTTTCTCATTCCCCACATCCTTTTACCAGCTTGTTTATTGACTGTGCTCACCTGTGTTTTGTGTCAGGCTGGGGAAAAAAAACCCTGCGAAACTAAAAAAAGCACTGATGATGTACTGTAGAAGCTACAGGACAAAAGTGAGGCTTATATAGGGTAGGGGTTAATGAGGTGATTTTATTGTGTTTATATGAGGTCTTGTTTTTTTTTTTTTTTTTTTTTTTTATGAAACCCTATGCAGCAGTGTGCTGAATGAAGTTGAGAAATCGCTCATAGCAAAAGGGTATTCTCTTTAATGTGTGTGTGTGTGTGTGTGTGTGTGTGTGTGTATGTGTGTGTGTGTGTGTGTGTGTGTGTGTGTGTGTGTGTGTGTGTGTGTGTGTTGGGGTCCCTTTAGCCTTTTTACTTTACACTAACACAGCAATTCTTTTCTCATTTTTTACCTTTTTCCTATTATTTTTATTATAATAATTATTTGATTTACACACACACACACACACACACATACACACACACACGCGCACAAAGCCCAGTAGAAAATCTTCCAGAGAATTTCCTTATTCACTATTATCACACATTTACTCTGCAAACAGTGACATATAAGAAAAACGCGGTGTCACTTGTGGTTTCATGGCCTGCACTTATGACTGTGAGCATGTTTGTGATTGTGTGTGGGTTTTGTCGAGAAACAGTAACCACCATTCTGTCCCAGTTGCGCCTTGTTGAAAAGAAAAAAAACATGATAAACATCTGTCGCTCCATGTTCCTCTTCACGGCAGTTAACGATCAGGAGGCCTCAGCAGATCTCCGAATGCCATCCTGCTTCAGCGCTCAGCCTGATACATGGAAGGTGTTTTTTTCTTCCTTTGAGTGCCTCCTGAGTTTCCCTCTGTGTACCGTGGAAGTGGTGGCTTGTTATGCAGTGTGAAGGGCAAAAATTCCTACCCACAAACTCATACACACACACACACACACACACACACACACACACACACACACACACACAATCACAATCACAATCACAATCACACACACGCACGCACACAAACACACATCCAGTAAATGCAGTAAATGCGTGCAACTCTACAAGTTTATCAATCATTTAATAACTATTAGCTGGTACATGGATGCCACGTAAAAGGTGTTTGAATCACGGATAAGGTTTTCAACAGCCTACTTGCAGCTAAATCATTTCAGCACTCTGCACTTTATTTTGGAATATAAACAATAAAAAACTTTTATTTTTGCATGAAATTATTATTATTTTTTCCCTAGAACTGCCTGTTTCTCCTGTTGGTACTCATATATAATTGCAGTATATATTAACATATTTAATCTACACTCTGTACCCCATAATTCCTTGAAATGTACGGATATTTTAAAAATGTCTGTACTTTTTTTAAATAAAAGAAAATCTGAAATATCACATAACACAAAGTATTTAGACCCCTTTGTAACAAAACTAGAAAATGTGCTGGGGTGCGTTTGAATTCTCCTGATTGTTGATGAGATGTTTCTACATCTGTGATAAAGTTTATTGATTAAACATGATTTGAAAAGGCACACACCTCTCTAAAGAAGGCTTTACAGTTGACAAGGCATATAAGAGCAAAAATCAAGCCATGAGGTCAAAAGGAAATCAAAAAAAGCACAGAGACAGGATCTGGGGAGGGCTACAAAAGTAATTGCTGCTGCACTGAAGATTCCCAAGGCCTCCATAATTCTCCATTGAAAGAAGTATGGCACAACCAGGAGTTTTCAGCAACCAAGAACTGGTCACTTGGCCAAACTGAGCAATTTAGGGAGGAGGGCCTTAGTAAGAGAGGTGACCAAGAACCTGATGATCACTCTGACTGATCTCTGAAGATCCTGTGTTGAAATGGGACAAATTTTCAGAATGACAACCATCACTGCAGCCCTGCACTGAGTCTATATGAAAGACTCTCCTTAGTGCAAAACCTATGGAACTATTGTCACTCTGCTATAAAGCCCAGATCAGTGGAGGACTGCAGTGATGGATTCTAGAATATTGAAAAACTACTTGTGGCTACTGTTTCTCTCAGCAATTATATTAGAACTTCGTCAAGTATCTTCAAGTATTGTCTATTAGACTGTTTACATGGGAACATCCTCTTAGTAGAAGGGAGTGGTTCCCAATGTATGAGAACTCCACCCAAAAAAAGGGAAACAGAAAATACCAGGCAGGTCCTGGGCAGCAGAAATGGACAAGATCATTTTACATTTACATTTATGGCATTTGGCAGAAGCACTTCTCCAGAGTGATTTATAAATATAAAATAAGATAGAACTTTATTAATCCCAAAGGAAATTCTTTTGCCTGAGACTGCTTCCGAGTAAAGAAAAAGAAATATTGATGAAATACTGAACAACAAATGAAAAATACTTTATATACAAGTGTATTAAAAAATACAAAAGGTGCTAAAGAACTATAAACATATTGCACATAATGTGATAATGCACATGGTATGCTAATGGTATTATTTTAAAGTACATTGTTGTTATTGTGATTTTGATCATGCATATAATGGCACAGTGATACTGTCAATGCTCATTTATTTAATTTATTTATGCCCCTTTATTTATTATTTATTTGTTGATTAGTTATTTGTTTAATTGAGCAGTAGTGTGTTCCGGGCCTTGCTTGAGGGCCCAGAAGCAGCAGATTGGTGGTGCTAGGATTTGAACTTTTGATCAGAAGTCCAACATGTTAACCGAATATTATTCAGTAAGTCAGCATCATATAAAGAAATGGCCATGGGGTGTTGATTTTGAACATGGTTTCAAGGTAAAGAAGCTAGGGCTAACTGCTTATAAGATGGAGTTAATTGTTTGTGCCAAGAAAGAAAAATGAGATTTGTTTGAATTGTATAAAAAGACGAATCAAAACAAGGTTAAGGAGTTCTTTTTCTGCAGACCGTCTCGCTTTCTGCTTGAGTTTTAAAAGTGCACTGTTTGAAATCGAGAACCCCCCCCCCCCCCTCGCCCAAGGGTCTGACACAGCAAATATTGACATGCAATATCGCAATGTGAGATGTTAAGTGATGGTTAACACACGCGACTTTCTGGAATGTTACATTACTAGTCCTCAAGTTAGTAAATCGAACACTAATTGCGGAATCGCTCAGAAGTTATTTTAACCCTGGTGATTTTATGAGGTGTAAACACCTACCCACACACACACACACACACACACACACATGCACACACACAGGCACAAACAGACACACTTGATTGCACATCGCTTCGAAGCGGTGGTCTCATGAAAAAGGGTGGCACTTAACTGAAGTCATGTGTGTGAGATAAAAATGAAAGTCAGATGTGTCTAGTCAACTCAAAGCCACAGACCACGCAGAACTGCCCGGCACTCAAACGGTTAAACAGATTTCCCTCGTTTCGCATCGGCACACCTCTTTTTCAAAGAATTCACACACTCTGCAGCCTGTCACACTGCAGCAATGCGAAAACTCTTCCTGCCCCAGCAAGGGCTTCACCAAAAAGCAGAGTGGGTTCATAGAGTAATGATGGGAATTCGGTGTCAAATGGCTTTTATACTGTCACATCTAACACATAATTCATCTGCATCTTGTACATTTTGATTATAACCTTGAAGACACATTTGGCAAAATTCCCCTGCACGAGTAGCTACAAAACAAAATTAACAAAAGAAATATATAAACCATGTGATTGGGATCTTAATATATATTTTTTTAGGTTTCTACAATGTGACTGCTATTATGTGATCTTATTATTTTTTATTTTGGTTTCAAATCTTCTGGAAAGATGTTTTACTATACTTTTTGTAGGATGAGGAGGCCTGGGGTGCAGTCAGCGTTCCAATTCATCTCAGTAGGGTTGGTGCTCTACAGCAGGAGCTCTTCCACTTCAACCCATGTAAAGCACATCTTCATGGAGCTGGCTTTGTGCACAGGGGCATTGTCCTGCTGGAACAAGTTTGGGTCTTCTAGTTCAAGTAAAGATACATTTTCATGGTAACACATCCAAAGATGTCCTATACAATTGTGTGCCTCTAAGTTTGTGCAGACAGTTTGGGGAAGAACCACCTATGACTGGAAAAGTCAGGTGTCCCCCCATTCTGCTGACTGTTGTCATTCTGATGTCAAGTATTTTGTTACTCAATTGTGTTCAGGCTTTTTTATTCAAACCAAGCGAGGGCCACACCTGATATTCATTGAAAATGAAATTTATTAAGGTAGAATTTGGTGTAGATTTACTTGGTTGGAAAATCTACACCCAGACCAGCCCTTTGTGGAAAAGATTAGACACCCGTAATCTAAGGTATACATGCACAAATTAATCAAGGACTAACATGAAACAGGTGAACACACTTGGGTAACAAAAGTAAATGGAGATGAGGAATGGTGGTTCAGGATGAAAACAGTCAGCAAAACACTCTATATTGGGATACCTGACTTTTCCAGCCATATGTGGTTCTTCTCCAAAATATCTCCACACACTTGTAGGCACACAATTGTATAGGACTAGGAGACGCAAACCTGTTCCAACAAGACAATGCCCCTGTGAACAAAGCCAGTTGCATAAAGATGTGCTTTATATGGGTTGTAATATATATTCATATATTTACATTACAGATCAATAGTTCTCTCTCTCTCTCTCTCTCTCTCTCTCTCTCTCTCTCTCTCTCTCTCTCTCTCTCTCTCTCTCTCTCTCTCTCTTTGTCTGCTTTTCACGCAATGCCTGTCTGTTTCTCTGTTTGTCTCTCGTTCTGTCTGTCTGTCTCTCATTCTGTCTGTCTGGAATGGAAGATCTTCCTGCTGTAGAGCGCCAATGCTATTGAACATTTTTGGGATGAATTAGAAAGCCTGATTGCACCCCAGGCCGCCTCACTTCACCTTCATCAGTACCTGATTTTCCTGAAGCCAATTTGGCTATATGAGCTCAAATTTAGTAGAACATCTTTTTGCTGACACCCTTGCTGTAATGGGAAGAGTTTCTTATTGCTGCAGTGTGACAGGCTGCAAAGTGTGTAAATTCTTTTAAATTATACCTAAATATAATGATTTTCATTCTCAATGACAATAAGGTGTTGCTTGATGGGATTGAAAATCTGCACCCACACTGACCTTTCATGGAAAAGATTGGAGAGCCCTGCTTTAATGATTCGGTGCCTTGTCGCAAAGTCTTGCCAACTGTATGTTATTATCTATGATGTCGGCTGTTACACCGAATTCAATGAAAAATTAAGTACTGATCGGAGGGAAGAAATGTTCCCCTTCAGGAACTTAAGCTGTTTCAAAAAGCTTTGGGAATGCTTCCGCGATGACCATGCTCTGAATCACATGTATAATCAGTCCAAGGGAAAGCATGGCGTCACCGGTGGGGTGACGTCACGACCAGGAAGCATAAAAGCACATTAAGTGAAACCAGCACCAGCTTCTGTTGTTCAGGAAGCGCCTTGTGTGTTTGTTTGGTAAGGTGGGAAAGTTTTTTCTTTACAGGATGAAAGCGACCAAAAAGACAAAGCACTGCTTTCGTCCCTGCGTTCCTCCTTGCACCTAATTTATCAACAGGGGGGTTAAGCACAAGCTATGTGTCGCTTGTCTGGGAGGGGAGCATGCTAGGTAGGTTCTTGAGGGAGCGCTCGCTTGACAATGCAAACGATCCGCTTCTGGTGATCACTCTTTGAGGAGGGTGATCCTGCTTGTTGTAGTCCTGGCCCTGCTTTTGCCGAGGCAAAGCGACGTTCAAGGACCTGGGGCTCACAAGTGGACTTTGCAGAGGGGTTGAAGATAGGCTCCTCCCATTCGCCTCCCTCACTTGACAGGTCCAGGCCGATCTGCTGAGGGAGCTAGATGTCGGAGATCTCTCGGGTGGTCTCTCTCTCTGCTGTGCAACGGACCTAGCCCTTAGGGTTAGCAAAGAGACTGCTAAGACTAATTGCAGGTCCATTGTCACCCCCATCTCGACTGAGAGACACATTTGGCTCACCCTGTCGGATCATTCCGATAGGGATTGTGCTCCTTGTTCGGCGATGCTGTTAATGCTGTCATCGACACATTTTAGGCTGAGGCCATGCCTGTACACCTTTCTCCTGTCGGGCTGCTCCCAGGAGTTCTGGAGAGAGTTGACCAGGAAGAGTTCGTCTTCTCCTGGTTTGAACACCCTCCCTGGGAGATTCCTCTTAGAAGGGACCTTCTTTCTCAGGCAGTGGGTTCAATAATACACCACCGCCCAAAGCTGTGGAGACCCTGAGGGGGTGCAGTTCCTAGCTGCCGGCCTCTCCACTGAGTGGTAGAGAAAATTCTTCAATCCAGAGCACCCTCCAGGAGGATGTCGTATGCCGTGAGGTGGCACCTGTTCACTGCATGGTGTGAACAACACCACAGATCCAGTTAACTGTCCAGTCGGTTCAGTGCTGGAATTACTTCAAGAACAGTTCGCCAAAGGGTTGGCTCCTTCCACCCTGAAGTTTTACATGTCTGCCATTAAGACCTGTCATGCCAGCAGTCGCTGGGTAAGAACCCTTTGGTTACACACGTTTTTTCCAAGGCACCCAGAGGCTGAGACCTAGAGTGTCTGCATGGGACAGAGGTGCCTTTAATGGTTCCTCACAGTTAAGACTGTGTTCCTCTTGGCCATCTCCTCTCTCAAGAGAGTAGGGGATCTTCAGGCCCTCTTCGTGGCCAGTGTCTTTCCCTGGTGTTCCTAGGGTACCCTTGTCATCCCACACCCTGTTATGCTTCAGGCATTTTCTCCTTCTCCCTTTCAGACCTCAGACCAAGAGAAGCTTAACCGACTGTGTCCAGTGTGAGCACTAGACATGTACCACAGAACAGAACTGATGAGGAAGTCGAAGCAGCAGATTGATTGTGGATGCTATTTCTTCCTCTTATGAGTCCTTTGGTCTCCCCGCTCCTTTCAGGAGCACATTTTACTCTAAGTAAGGCCTTGTCCTCTGGAGTTTCCCTCCAGGACATTTGCAATGCTGCGGGCTGGTCCACCCCACTGACCCTTGTCAGGTCCTAAAGCCTCGACCTCAGTGCCACTCCTGGCCCCTCTGTCCTTCGCCTTAGCTGTGCTCATCCACACTAGGCAGGGATTGGTGAGTCTGGCTTGACTAGACCCTTGTTCCCAAAGCGTTTTTGACACAGCTTGATTTTCTGGAAGGGGGAACATCTCCAGGTTACGTATGTAACAATGTTTCCCCAAAGGAACGAGATGCTGTGTCTCTATGCCACACTGCCTGCATCCCTGCAGCACTTTATTCTTTTTTCAGAAGCCTGCACTGGTTTCACTCCATGTGTTTTTATGCTTCCTAGTTGTGACATCACTCCGCCGGTGATATCCATTGGACTGATTATACACGTGATTCAGAGCATAGACAACGTGGAGGCATTTCCAAAGCGTTTTTGACTCAGCGTCTGGTTCCCTCTGGGAACCATGGTTACAGTGTATATGACAATTTAATAGCCAGTAATGAGGTTCATAACTCTGTCCTTTTAAAAATGTTCTTCACTGATCATTTCGTACATGTTAATAAATTTTAAAGTGATAGAGACACAGCTGCAGCATTCTCGCAGACACCTAAGTTCTTGATTAATTCACTAAAAGCCTAGTGTGAACATTATTGTGACATCCTACGTCAAGTAAAGAAAAAAATGTCATGCTTCTGCATCCAAAGACATCCTTTATGAACTGTGTCTCTCCCGCATTGTGGAGACAATTTGCACAAGAACCACATGCGGTTGGAAAAGTCGGGTGTCAATACCTTTGGTCGTACTGTGTATTAATGTAGGCACTGTTTTAATAAGTGGTGCACTTGTTTCGAAATGAACAGATACATAACAGCATACACAACTTATCCAAGTTATCAAAGGCTAATGAATCTGATAATAGCAGTTACAAACCGCTACAACGAGCAAAAGCAGGTATCCACAAACCTTTGCCCCTGTAGTGTCTAGCTTTAAAATTTTCTTTTTTGTTAAAACGGCATTTTTTTTTAGAGCACTGAAGAGTTTTTTAGTGCGCCCAATTTGCATCCCTGTGTGAACTTCATGAAAGACCAAAATCAAAAATCAGTTTTTCAGTGTGGGAAATGATAAACGCTTCACAGAAAAACAACATTTCTTGAGTAGATTGTGGGCTCTGATAAGCATTGTGAGGCCGTAAGCATCAGCGTTTTTTTTTTAAATTATGTCGCTATTTTTAAAGGATAAATTTAAAGACAAAATATAAAAACTACACACACAGGTTCAAACCGTGAATCTTCTATTACCTGGTCAGGATCTGGTCATTAAAACATATATGTCTATTAGATACACCCAATTGTTTAAACCCAATAGAAAGACGAAGCATAGTCGTTATTTTTTGATCGCTTTAATAACTCGTAACGTGGTTCATTGATGCCTATGGGCATTCATTATTAATTTACTAATGAATGGGTGTGTGTATGCAGAGTGGGCGTATCAAATCTACAAAAGATCTTTACTGACATTTAATATTAGTCACATTAAAGTAAAAACAGTAAACTTTCACCAAAAATGTCAGTAAACCCCCTTAAACTGTATAAAGGTCATGGTTATTTACATAAAATATACGTAGTTTTTTCTTTATTTTCTGCTTTCACTTTATTAGATCTTTAATCTTCATATCAGTTAAATCCAGATTGAAACTAAATAGGGATTAAACCACAGATGCAGTATGTACCATACACCATAACTGCATTATATTACTTTATTAGTATAGTATATTTATGTCAGTATCACTATTCAGTTCCTCAACCTCATCTACATCTCTCATGTTCATTATTGTGATTATAATATATAGTTATTATATTATATAGTTTTCTTTAATCATGTACTTTTAATCCTTTTCTTTATCCTTTGCTAATGCAGTCAGCATTTTTATTCTGCATATATATTAATATAACAAACCGTCAAAAACATTTGAGCAGAAATATGATCAAATGCTCTCAAGAAATCTAGAAAAGAAATCGAATAATATTACCCACCAAAGTTTATGGACACGGGTGCACCGGATTGCAATGTGCTCCTTTTTTTTTTTTAACATTCCATCCCACTTTTAATCCCAATTTGCTGTTCTAATAAACTCCAATCTACTGGGAAGATGTTCCACTAGATTCTGGAGTGTGTTGTAGGTGAGGTGAGGAGGACCTGTGATGCATTCAGCATGAAAAATACATCCTGAAGGTGTTTAGGAGGGTTTGACCTTAACAGCAGGAGATCTTCCAATCCAACCACACCATGTAAAGCATATCTTCATGGAGTTTCATGCTGGAACAGGTTTAGTCAGTTAAATCTGAGTAACATTGTATGTTTGATAGAATAAATATCACCTTAATGGGTGATTTAGACATTCTGAGTGACGAGCCCAACAGCTGGAGTCAGTGAACAGTTTATGCTTGTAATTAAAGCCCTGCATGCATCTGTCTCTGAGCGTCTCGGTCCGTTCTGATGAGAATCTTAATAATTGACCAATTATAATGATTCTAAAAGGCAACGTCGTGACTGGGATCGCCATGGCGACCAGACGCCGAGATGCTGTGTACACGGCTATGCGCGTCATAGCTAATCCTAGGACCTAAAATGGTTCATACAGAAGTTCAATACATTTAGTTCCACTTCAGTTAGTTTTTCTACCACCTTGTGCTTTATGTTTCAGGAACAGCAAATACACGTCTCTTGAAAAAATGTTTTTAAAGCCTTTAATGACAGATAAGTGGATGTTTAACAGAACTATTATTACTTACTATTATTATAAATGGACCTAAAATATCTCAAATTAACTGAGGAGTAAGAGTTCATAAGGTTATCACTGAAAAAATGTCAGTATGTTCATTACATTTTTTCATAGTTGAATATTCAATATAATTAAGTAAAAGAAGCATTTTATAAGAAACACTGTCTGCGAAGGGCGTGGGGGCATTATCATCGATACCTCGCACCCCAATCATGGACTACTCAACCTAAATTTGTTACTGTACTTAAGTAGCTTATTTCATGTATCTGTACTTTACTGAAGTATTTCCATTTTGGGAGACCATCCATAACTTATGTTTTTCATTGCACTACTGTATTTTCCACCTATATTTATTCTGTATACTGTACCATACAAACATTCATATATGTACACATGTATATCATGTTATTTGAGGATGTATCTTCTTGACATATCTTATTCTCTACTGCCCCTTATGTACATGAATCACTCTCACCCCTGTACATATAGTATTGACCCATATGCCAATTATTCACTTTTGGATAGATGAGGTGGTAGCACAGTGGTTAAGGCTCTGGGTTACTAATCGTAAGGTTGGGGGTTTAAGCCCAGAATCACCAAGCTGTCTCTCTGTTGCCCTTGAGCAAGGCCCTTAACCCTCTGTGCTCTAGGGGTGCTGTAAAATGGCTGACCCTGTGCACTGACTCGAGGTTTCTAACATCTCTGCAGTATGCAAAGAAGGAATTTTACTTCACTGTAAAGTACATATGACAAAAATAAAGCACCTTTCATTTCCACTTAACTGCATTTCATTGGCTCTGTACATGTAGTTTTTACAATGACAGTAAAGTGGTATCTAAACTAATCTTGATGTCTTGATCAGTCTTGATAATGTTGAGATCAGGGCCCTGTGGTGGCCCAAACTATTATTTCCAGTACTTCTTGTTTTTCTCTCATTAAGATAGTTCCTAATGACTGTACATTTGGGGTTATTGTCCTGCTAAAGAAATCTGAAACCAATCAGACGCCTCCTTGATTGTTTGACACAATAGATAATCTGCCTCTATTTTTCAGCATTGAGGACACCATTAATCCTGACTCTATATGCAGAAATGCAGCCTTGCAGGAAACCTCCACCATGTTTTACTGTTGAATGCAGATACTCATTATTGTACCACTGTCCAGCAGTAAAACAAGATTTTGACTCATCAGTCCAGAGCACCGGCTGCCATTTTTCTGCTTCCGAGTTCCTATGTTTTTTGTGCATAGAGGAGTCACTTAGCCTCGGTTTCATTAGGCTTCAGGAGGCTTGACCTTTTGGCTGCCTTACGTGACCACTTCTAGACAGACATTTCTAGACAGTAAATGGGTGCACCAGAGTCCCACTAGGTTCCCCTAGTTCTTTGCTGATGGTACTGGTGGACATCTTCCAATGTTGAAGGGAAGTATGCATGATGTCTCTGTATTAACTTTCCTTGGCTGACAAACTGCATCTACAGTCCTTAATATCTACACATTTCTTTGTGCTTCTTCAAAATAGCTTGAACGGCACATCTCGCTTTAAAATCTTTGCGGGGAAAGACCTTGCTCATGCAGTAGAACTACCTTGTTTGTGTGCTCAGTCTTGCCATGGTGTATGACCTGGGACATGAAACCATCTTCCACAACCTTACCTCAGTAACAGAGTTTGGCTATTCCTCACCCAGATTGAAGCTCCTACAAAGCTGTTTCTGTTTCAGTTAATGTCCAGGTCTCAACCTACATATGAATTTGGTGATCATTAACACCTGCTTGATACAATTGGTAGAATCATCCACCTGACTCTGATCCTACAAAATCCCTGACTTTGTGCAAGTTTAAGAACTGAAAGCTGAAGGGTGGCCACACCAAATATTGATTAGATCCGGATTTCTCTTCTGTTTGTTCACTTTTCATTTTGTTCATTGATAAAAATAAACAACGAACACTTTTTTTTTTAAAAAGCGTTTTCACTTTACAGCGTCTTTACTGAAAAACATTTAAAAGGATTTTCATTTCTTGCTCGAAACAAGTGAATATTTAGATAAAAAAAAAGAAAAACCCTGCAGTACATCCTTTTAGAATTCTCACCCATTCAAAACGGATGTTCTCATTATTTCCTGTTGTGTGTGGGTGTGTGTGTTTGTGTGTGTGGGGGTGTCTATGTGTGTGGTTGTATGTGTGCATGCATACATGAGCTTGTGTGTAGGTGGGTGTCTGTGCATGGGTATGTGATTGTGTGTGTGTGTGTGTGTGTGTGTGTGTGTGTATGTGAGCATGTTTATATGCATGCATGTGTGTATGTTTGTGTGTGTGTGTGTGTTTGTGTGTGCATGTTTATGTGAGCATTTGCATAGGTGTGTGTATGTGTGTTAGTGTGTATGTACAAACCTTCACACAGGTTGGTGTTCGTGTGTACATGTATGTGTGGTGTGTGTGTGTGTGTGTGTATGTCTATATGGAGGATGTAAGATTGTTCAGATTGTGTTTTTATGTGTGTAAATGTATGTGTATATTTGTGTGTTTCTGTGTGTTTGTGTATGTGTGTGCATATATGTAGGTAGGTGTGTTTGTGTGTGTGTTTGGGTATATGTGGGTGCATATATGTAGGTAGGTGTGTGTGTGTGTGTGTGTGTGTGTGTGTGTGTGTGTGTGTGTGTGTGTGTGTGTGTGTGTGTATGTGTGCATATATGTTGGTAGGTGTTTGTGTACGGTGTGTGTGTGTGTGTGTGTGTGTGTGTGTGTGTGTGTGTGTGTGTGTGTGTGTTTTTGTGTGTATATATGTTGGTAGGTGTCTGTGTACGGTGTGTGTGTGTGTGTGTGTGTGTGTTTGTGTATATGTGTGTGCATATACAGTATATAGGTAGGTGTCTGTGCGCGCTTGTGTGTGTGTGTGTGTGTGTGTGTGTGTGTATAGGGAGGATGTAAGAGTGCTTAAAGTGTATGTGAAGGTTTGTGTGTGTGTTTGTAAATGTGTATCTCAGTAAAGCTATTTGAACAGTAAATAGGAGGGATTGGAGATGACCTTGATTGACCTTTCCTTCACTTTAAAGTGCATTATAAATATCACTGGATGCCGACAGCGTCTCGGCTCTGGATTATGATTGACGGCCAAATCACTTTATCTTCAGCTTCTTTCTCCCTTAAAGAGAACTCTCTCTCTGTAGCGTTGTTCTTGGTAAATACAATGGAAGTCTAGCAGACCACCAGAGATCTCACACTTTGTCTGTGTATGCGTCAGGGTTTCTTGCACCACTCTTTTGCTGCTGATAACAAATCCCAGTTGTGATGCTACTGTCGCTGCTGTGAGATCGCAGCTTGATGGGCTTGATTTAAACTCTTATTCAATTGATGTCATTGAGGAAGTAATGCGTTAACCAATTTGTGACTCACACTGGCAGGTCTGCTCTTGCAAAGTTCCCTCCGGATTCTCATCCAAACCTGTTCCTTCAGCTTTCACACTCAAGCGAAACCTGGTGTAGACGAGGGCACTTTATATTAAAATGATAATCGTGGCTAAATTTGAAGGTGGGGTTTGTTGGAGGTTTGGTATGAAAAGGTTTTCATGCTGATTTAAAGGTTTGAGTTTGTAATCACACACAATCACAATGTATGGAAAAAAGTATTGGAATACTTGAGTTTTCCAGCCACATGTGGTTCTTCTCCAAACTGGTCCCACAATGTTGGAGCCACACAATTTTTCTCTGGATGCAGGGGCATGAAATTTTCCCTTCACTTGAACTTGTAGACCCATACCTGTTTCAGCATCACAATGTCCCTGTGTACAAATCCAGCTGCTTTACATGGGTTGGAGTGGAAGATCTCCTGTTATAGAATTGCAAACCTATTGAACATGCTGACTGCAGGCCAGGCCTTCCTTAGCTCAACCAACATCATTAACTGGCTTTTCTAACACCCTTGAGGATGAATGAAATCTTACAAATCTCCACAAAATCTAGTGGAACATCTTCCCAGAAGAGTGGAGCTTATTTGAAATTGGGGTCCATATAGTGTAGTTCCATGCTACAAAGTAAAACAGTGCTGAAATCAGGACTGCGTTCATGTACTTAAATAAAAATATGAATCCCAGGCTTCAATATGACTCCAGTAACAGTAAAACTCCTCCTTTTACATTTCCACTCAAGTAAAATGTACTAAAGTTTTTTTAATAAATGAATTTATTTTGCTGCACAACTGAGCTTTTTTAAAGAGAGAGATAGTTACACACACATAATAAGAAAACCCTTTCTCCACCACCACACACCTGATCCATGGGTTTAGGCTTGTACTTTTGCCACGGCCTTTCATTTAACGCTGTTTGTGTTTCATTTTAAAAGAGCAACAATGTTTTTTTATGTAGTGAAGAAAAAAGTAAGATATTCCACATCATGCTTTGAATGCACTGACTGGGACTGGTCTAGGGAGGCTGCAACCAATGGCGACTGCACTGATTCATAGGAATACACATTATCAGTGAACGGCTACACCAGAAAGTGCATTGATGATGTCCAATGCAGTCCGCATCCCGCCAAAACTGCTCCACCGACGACATCATCTCCACCACACTCCACCTGGCCCTCACTCAACTGAAAAACAGGGATTCATACGTACAAAAGCTGTTCATGGACTTCAGTTCAGCATTCAGTACTATCATTTCTTAGAACCTCATTGAGAAGCTGAGCCTGTTGGGCCTAAACATGTCCCTCTGTAACTGGGATCCTAGACTGTTTGACTGGAAGACTACCTCAGGTAGTCATGCACATTCAATACATACAATACATACAATACAATACATTTATTTGTATTGTGCTTTTAACAATGCACATTGTCTCAAATCAGCTTTACAATGATAATGCGGCGTGAAGAATGAATACAAATTTTCTTTTTAAGTGTACCGAAAAGTTTGTCCCTGATGAGCGAGCCGGTGGTGACTGTGGTGAAGGAAAAGCTCCCCAAGATGTCATAAGGAAGAAACTTTAAAAGGAACCAGACTCAATAGGTTCATCATCTGGGTGGCATCGAATGTCCATTTATTACAGCTAAACGTTAAGGTCTGCAGTGATGGTGATGCAAACTATAGTCCTGAGTCAGCAGTGTAGACTGCTGACATTCACTACAGTCCAAATACAAATCTGTTACTAAAACCTCAGGGACAAACTTACATTTATAAAGAACATGTTATTCATTTTTATCATCACATTATCTGTGTAAAGCTGCTTTTAGACAATGTTGATTGTTAAAAGCACTATACAAATAAAAATGAATTGAATTGAACTGTCACTAAATAATTTTATGGAGCCCCAGGTTGGTAATGAGAAACTATCCCCAGCTGCACAGAGTGGCCTCCAATCGTAGAGAACACCATCCAAAGACAGGCTGGGACGAAGCAGACAGATCCGAGGAGAGGATAGGAGGGGAGAGAGACAGGAAGATGGTCAATGGAACCTCAGGAGAAAGTTTATTGTGTGTGTGAGAGAGAGAGAGAGAGAGAGAGAGAGAGAGAGAGAGAGAGAGAGAGAGAGAGGGAAAGACAGAGGGAGAGAAAAGACAGGGAGAGGGAGAGAAGAGACAGGGAGAGAGAGACAGGGAGTGGGAGACTCCCTGACTTACTCAGGGGCTCAGGAGTAGCAGCATGGTGTGGCTGGGAATTGATCTCTTGACCTTTGGTTTCAAATTCCAATTCTTTAACCACTAAGCTACCACGTCTTATAAAATGCATATTGTGTTATATTTAAATTTTATTTTAAATTATCCATTCATTCCTTTTCTCCCGCTTATCCGTAATTCGGGTCGCGGGGGCAGCAGTCTAAGCAGGCCCCCGCCTTCGACTGCTGCCCAATCCTTACAGCACCGTCCCTTACGGTCCCTCCTGCAGGTGGTGAGCCCACGGGAAGGCGGCCCCATGTCACTCCAACGTCACGGACCTTGATATTTCCCTCATAAGGGACCCCCGGAGCATAGAGGGTTAAGAGCCTTGCTCAAGGGCCCGAGTGGCAGCTTGGCGATACCGGGGCTTGAACCCCAGACCTTCCGATCGGCAACCCAGCGCCTTAACCGCTGGAGCCACCACTCCCCTATTTTAATTTCATTAATTTAAATTTATCATAGCATTTATACTGAAATGTTTGTATTGGAGTTAACATTTTTTTATGATAACATTTATCTTAATCAATTTCCCGAAACTCAGATTATGTGACAATCATTCTCTGTATCTACATCAGCTAATGTGTAAAGCTACTGCTTCTGTTTACACAGGACATTGATACTGTAAAACTGTGCTGAATTGCCACTTATCTTTAAATAAATCGAAATAATGATTTTTCCGGATTTTTTTAATTATTGAAAAATATTGTTTTTTCTGCATAAACACTCAGACTGAGGCTGTCAATGCAGTCCTCATCTCTCACTTTTTATAAATGCTGGAAAACCACGCTTTTTACGGAAACTCCTGTAATGCCTATCATTGCCTATTAGTTCCGGGGTCCAGACATTATTGTATAGCAAAAGTAAAGTATAGAGATTCTCCCAAATCAGTATTTGAGAAATTATTTTTTAAATATTTGAAAATATTTGAAAAATGCAATTACGAATAGGATCCTCTAGCTCCAGTGGTGGTGGTAGTAGTGGTAGCGCCAGTGGTTAAGGCTCTGGGTTACTGATCGGATCGTCGGGTGTTCAAGCCCCGGTATTGCAAAGCTGCCACTCTTGGGCCCTTGAGCAAGGCCCTTAACCCTCTGTGCTCCAGGGGCGCCGTTTCATGGCTGACCCTGTGCTCTGACCCCAGCTTCCGAGCAAATTTCACTGTGCTGTAATGTATATGTGACATATAAAGGCTATTCTATTCTCTGCCCCTTGCTGGGCCCCTGAGCAAGGCCCTTAACTCTCAACTGCTCAGTTGTAAATTCTCTAGATAAGGCATCTGCCAAGAAAATGTAAATTAAATCTTAAAATGTTTATTCAAAGAACTTCTCAGTTGCAAACCATACACATGAAATTACTGAAATCAAAACTGAAGATTGTAGCGTGTTCTGAGTTATATAAGCAGTTTATTTTTTACCTACATGGTACATCATATTATTTAATAATTACTACTGGTCTTGTAAGTTTTATACATATTATTTAATTACTTTGTTGAACCTGCTCTACACAACAAATCTATTTTGTTTCTATTTTATATGCAAATGTGCATACAGTTATAGTGTAGGATGAGGTTGGAAATACCACTTTCATTAAACCCGAAATTCAAGTGACACCAGTTTCAAAGCGATTGAGCAGTTTTGATTACCAAAAGCAGCTGCACATTGCCTCATGTTTGCATTTTTGGTTTCTGGAAACGGGGAGAAATAGTGAAAAACAAATGGTTTTCGATTTAAAGCCAGATTGTCGATTTCGTTTTCATGAAGGCAAAATGGTGTTTGGGAAGGTGTAGCTAAAAGTCACACTATGGCAGGATTGGTGGGTGGGGGATCCCCTGCAGTGGTGAAGTGGGGAAGCCCAAAGAGTAGGACGAAACAACTGAAATGTAATTATTGCACAGCTGGACCATGGACATACATTTATATATGTACAACTAATGCAATAGGCGATATAAAAAAAAGGCGATATTAAAGGAAAGTTTCACTCACTTTAATATGTAGCAATGCCTCAGAGCCGACATCCAGTGATTAGGTTATAGCAATTAGGGTAAATGGGAAGTGGTAGCTCATTGGATAAAGTGTTGGCTTTTGGATCGGAAGGTCCTGCATTCAAAGCACAGCAGTCAATGCTGGGCCCTTAAGTAAGGCCCTTAACCGTCAAATGCTCAGTTGCATAAAAATGAGATAATTGTAAGTCCCACTGGATACGGGATTCTCCCAAATGCCATAAAAACTGAAAACAAAAAACCAAGTTTTAGCACAGTCTTTTGGATTTGCTGCTTTGCCGCAACCAAACTTACATAGTATAGAGGTATCAGATCTCAACCTAGATGTGAACCTTGCTGAACCCTGTTGTTCTGCGAAAACATAATGATTTCCTAATGTTTTGTTACTTGCTATCATCAACGCAGAGTGAGGGACTTAGGAATTTACCTCACACTGGTTTCATGTACTGAGGAAGACGCAGTTGCAGATTAAAAAGATGTTTCATTTAATTCACGCAGACTAATCCAGATTGTAATCCAAATATCGTAAACGTGAAGCAAGCACGCGTCAGGCGATCAACATAAGTCAAGTCAAGTCAAGTGTATTTCTATAGCGCTTTTCACAACAGACATTGTCTCAAAGCAGCTTTACAGAAATCAACAGTCAAGGTGAACGGTGTGCATTTATCCCTGATGAGCAGCCGTGACGACTGTGGGAAAAACTCCCTTAGATGTAATGAGGAAGAAACCTTGAGAGGAACTCAAAAGGGGAACCCATCCTCATTTGGGTGACATCAAGAGTTTGATCACAAATCTTTCAACAATACAGAACACTGGACAACCGGGCAGAACAACAACGAGAACGGGCAACCAAAACGAGATCAAAAACTGGTAAACCAAAACACAGAATAGATCCTTGTTAAGCACCAGAGAATTGAACGTTTTCCTCACATTTATCTGAATGAATGAGAGTCATTTAAAACTCTGGCTTTGAGTGTATGATTAATCAGTATGGTGGTGATTTGTGGGAAGTGTAGCTCAGTGTTTAAGATGGTGGACTTCTAATCAGTAGGTTGTGAGATTAAATCCCAGGACCACCAAGTTGGGCCCCAGAGTAAGGCCCTAAACCCTCAAATGTTTAGTTTATAAATGAGATAATTGTAGGTCACTCTGTATAAGAGCGTCTGCCAAATGTGAATGAAAACGCATGTGTGTCAGAAGTTGGAATCCGGGGCGGCCATGTTTGAAGGTTGTGCTGTCTGATGTGAAAAGGAGTTTATGTCCTATAATGATCTCATACTGTGGATTTACACATGAACAAAAATGTTCGGATGGTACATTGAGGTACTTAGGTTTTTTTTTCTATTAGGAACAGTGTTTTCTTAGGAAACATTGTTGTACTCTTCTGCATTAAAAATGCTTTTTTTCTGTTTTTTTTTTTGTTTTTTTCCCGAAAGTATAGATATATAGACTATACAATATTTGTGCTTATTACAGCTGCAAAAAATTCATATAGAAAGTTACAAATTCAGTAACAAACTTAAAACGCTAAGCAAAGGAAACAAACTGTTCAGAATCCCCTTGTGGATTTGGGAGACTTCAGCAGAACAGTTCCATGGTAGCACCCAAAAAAACAGTCAAGCGTGATTTATAAATACCCTCTTCTGCAACCTGTGTATTACCCATCTTTTTCATTTTCGAACCTCATCCACCACCGTTGCTTTCGAATAGCTAGGTCCTTTCCAACTTTAAATTAAACATTAAATAATGATTTCAGAACGTATCCATCTATATTTTAAAAAAGAGAACATGCAATCAATTCCAGGTCCAGGTTTTGGCCTAATCGTGACCTTCATGGACACGGAAACAACCTCGAGCCCTGACCATCTATTCTTCTGACACACTTTTTTACTTACAAATCACCCCTTACAGAAGTAAGAAACAAAGTACATTGTTTTCACGTGTGTCAAATATGCATTTTTCTCTTTTTTCGATATACAAATTTGCCTGTGTACCACAAAAATGCATAATAGAAACATGATATTGCAAAAGAATTGAACAGTTAAATCACCTGTGAAAAAAACTCAGTGTTAAATGATAAAAACTCCCAAAAAGTTACATAAACAATCTACAGTGTAGATGAGTACACCCTGGCTGTGGAGTTTCAGGGTGTAAAACGATGTGATTTTATTTCTAGACTTAAAGTGCAAAAAAAAAAAAAAAACAAGGGGCCAAATTATCTTGACTCCACCCTCAACCATTTCTGCCTTGTGGCGCGAAGAAGCTAGTTTGTCTACATGCTAAGGAGAAGGTCAATTTAACCGTGTTTCTGTTGTGTTTCTCATTATTATTTAAATTAAAAAAAGGTTATTTATAAATGACTAATTGCAGATGTTTCTGTCAGGATTAAGGATGCTCGTTAAATTAAGGTTCAATGATGAACTGAGGTTTTTCAAGTCTCTGGCGCCAAATTGAAACCTTTCAATTTTCTGAATGAAGGTAATTTGCTTGTAAAATACATTTGTAGTAGTGTTTTTGACAATGAAACCTATTAGAATTTTTTATGTTAAAACTCGTTTTGGTTTGTTCACAGACTTTTGTTCGGATTTTGGATTTCCCGCCTCTGAACGGTTAGGATAGGACATTTTTTTCTGAAGTTGCCATTTATGTATTTTTTTTTTTTAAGGATGAAACATTGACATTACTTATGTTCTTCATTTACTACATATGATTGTATCACCACAAGGCTGCAAGAGACCTGGAAACATGTCTGCATCTTAATCGGAAAATCACCTCATGTTTTAGAAGTTAAATTTGGTGTTTTCTTTTACTTCCTGTGGTCTTCCAAAAGTCAATGTATGTTGGGGTAATTTTATTTTGAATAACTAATGTAGAGAGAGTCATTTGTAGAGCTGTTTTAAATTTGAATTTTCTTTTTTCATTTTTTAGACCAGATATAACATACAAGAGCACATTGAGTCCAATGAAGGAAGCCCACAGCCATACCTGCTTTTCATGGGTACAAAGAAAAACAGCATTAATGAATACTACATCATTTTCAACAAAAAAACATACCATGCAAGTCAGTGAGTGGTCTCGTTGTGTTTGATAAATGTTTCAGGGCTCACTTTGTGTTTGGTGCATCTTACAACAAAGTCCTTCATACACATGTACTCCTTTCTACAAATAAAAGTTTTTGCAGTTTTTCAGACCCAGCACACCTCTGAAAGTGTTTACTGTAACTGAAATCACTTGTTACGAATCTTTTGATGTGCAGATGTCCTTTGGATCTTGTCATTTCTTTTGGTTTGCTGTACACTACTGTAATAAAAGCCACATTTATGTCACTTGTTTATGTCTCTGCAAAGTTAATGTGTTTAGTCTATTCTTTATTTTGGTGCAACCCTTCATCTCTCATAAATTTGACTGAACTGTTAACTTTACACATCTTCCCTGTTTTAAAGTAGCCACTTTGTCCAGTGCACTGTTCACTGTTATCAGTGGTGGACATTAACAAAATAAATGTAATTCGTTACTGTACTTAAGTAGCTTTTCCACATATTTATACTTGACTGAAGTATTTCCATTTGGGGAGACTTTTACTGTAACTTCACTACATTTCAAAGTCAAATTTCTTACTTTTTTACTCAACGACATTTTGCGAAATCTGTCGTTGGTTTTTATTTAAGAGGATAAAAACATAACTGTTCAAACACGCAGCAAAGCCACCAATCAGGTTCGACATACAGTGCAGTTGAGTAATAGCGATTAATAAATGATGGAAGTTTTGTAGTTAAAAAGAAGGTTTTGGGCTCATGATATTTATAATAGATATCAATCAGTGTTTGACTCATTAATATCATTCTATTAATAGATCACTGTGTTGAGAGTAACATTCGAGTCTTGTCACATAAACTGAGTTGATTAAGAAATGTGATAGAAATGATAATAGGAACATTATATCCGTAATAAATCATAGTACTTAGTAGAGGAAAATACTTTTGTCATTTTAATCAAGCTAAATTTTAAAGGGAGCACTTTTACTTTTACTGGAGTCCTATTTTATAGAGTGTATCTCTACTTTAACTCAAATGATGGATAATGCAGTGTTGAGTTGTACAATTTGTATTTTCTAGAAAACTAAAACCACACAAATCAACTGTTTTTGGCTTTGTGTCTTGGTGTTGAGGACTGGTGCATCTTTGATTCTCCATTTAATATGAGTACTGTTCAAATCAGATACTCTACATCTTTTACTCAATTTATATTGTAATTTGTGAATTTTATCTTAATATTTTCACTCAAGTATGATATTCAGGTCCTCTTTACACCTCTGCCATCATGGAACAAAATCACTGCCTAATAATGACCCCAATAATAAATATATGTCTTTTAGGGAAAAAAACATAATCAGAGCAATAGATAAAACATTTTTTTTTTTTGATAGAAATGTGTTTATTATTGGTGATAAATTACATAGAGTATTGCACATCAGAGAATTTTCTGTAATAGGAAATGTATGTTATCAATAGCAATGTTGATTTGAATTTTTTGCTGATGTGCAATCAAGCTGTTGTAGGGCACTTTGCATCAATGCTTCACGTTTAGTAACAATTTGTTCTATCTGCACACTTTTTGCAAAGTGCATAAATGTGTGTGTGTGCGTGAGACAACAAGACCCTCAACCGCCAGTCGGTTCGCACACTACAGCAGCGAGGTTTTGTCTCGTTTCCTGCAGAGAGGTTCGAGCTGTTTCCTTTGCGTCCTGGTGAGCAGCTTTCACTTCCTTTTATCTCTTCAGTGAAGCACAGAGCTGATGTTCGGAAAAGAAAAAAAAAAAACTCTGCAGGATCAATACAAGTTCTCCACACGTGCAGTTTTGGATTTTGCATTAATTATGATGAGTGAAAGTACATTGTGTAAATTTGACCTCTCAAGAGAGGCATGAGAAACACCAGTTGCTCGTTTCTGTGGAAAAAAAACCCTTGTGAAATTAATATTCATCGTTTGGTATAAATGTGGCTTTGCATTGAACCTGCTCAAGGCCAAGGAGAATGAAATAAAATGTGTGAGTGGTGGGGAAAAAAAGGTGAAAACCCGAGTGAGAGAGCAAATATCTGCTAGCATCACCATATGTCTTCATACCCAGTCCAACCTTATCTCTCTTGCTCTGTCTCTCTCAATCTCTATCTCTTTTTCTTTTGATCCAGAACCTTGATGAGTTCCTATATGCTGCTTTTAGAAAATGTGTCAGTCTATACAGTGCATGCAAATGTCTAAATTATGTATATATTTGTCTATGCATATCTCAACACAAACAAAAGTGACCTGGCATCTCTCTTTTGCTCCTTTCCTTTCTCTCATTGCCCACTCCCTTTGTGTCTATCCATTATGTTATTTGTCAGATTTAGTCTCCAATCATCCTTTCATCATTTTATTTATTCGTTTGCATGCTTCTTTTTCGCTTTTTTTTTTATTTTTTATAAAATGTTATTTCAGTAATTACATACTGCTTTTTTTTTTACTTCATCCATCCAGCAGTTTATTCATTTATGTATCCACAAATCTGTCGATCCAGTTTCCACAATCTATCCACTCCCCAATCAAACATTTCCTCCATCCATCTCAGCCATAAACATAAATGAATCTGTTTAAAAACTGTTGAAAACAATTTATCATTCACGAACCCCCCAGCTACAAAACTGCATTTAGAAAATAGATCCAGTCATAAATACCTATATTCAGGAATATTTATCCATCCTTCCATTTATCCATCCATACATCCATTCATCCATCAATCCATCCACTATCCAGCCTAAAACATTGGATATATCTATTAACCCTCAATAACGTCTAAACATTTTATTCACAAAATCACTCTATTTACAAAATCCATCCATAAAAAGAAAAGTGGTGAACAAACCCTTCTCCCGGGCTGAGACAAGCTAGCTAGCTTTGGGGTTGGCCGACCTCTCCTCACGATGTTTAGCTTTTCTTCAAAATGTACACATTTATTTTTCATGTGTCCAACAGGTTTGCTCTCCTCAGTGAAGCACCCGCTGAGAAACCTGAAAGAGCTCTGGTTATAGGAGACTCTATTCTGTGGCACGTGAAATTAGCTAGACCGTTAGGGGCACCAGCAGCACAGATCATGTGTATACCGGGATCCAGGGCACCAGACATAGCAGGTCAGCTTAGGTTTTTAGGAAAGCACAGGTTCTTTAAGTTTTTTACATAGAAGTGAATGATATACACCTTCGACAGTCAGAGGTTACTTAGAGTAAAATTATAGTGGTGTGTACATTAGCGAAGGCAATGTCCGATGCAGTAACATGCTCTGGCCCCATCCCAATGTGACGTGGCGATGTAGCCTACAGCAGGTTATGGTTGCTGAACTGCTGGATGTCTGATTGGTGCTCCAAAAACAGGTTGGGTTTTTATAGATAATTGGAGCAATTTTAAGGGCAAGGCTGGCCTGTTAGGGCGGGATGGTATCCATCCCACTCAGAAAGGTGCTGCTCCTATTTCTTGTAGTATAGGTCATAGTCTCAGTAAAGCACAAGCTAACAAGTGACTGTCCAGAGCCAAGGCCAGGAAACATTGTATCAGTTTCCAACCAATCAGAGGACAGAGAATTCTGGGTCAGCTAGCTGCCCTGTAAGGTGAAAATGAAATCTGATTGATTAAAGAAACAGACCCGTTGGTAATATTCTCAATGGTAAAAGGGCTAGCAGGACAGACATTGCAGGCCCTGGGCAGATTAGATTGACATTACAGCACATAGAGACTGAAATCTGATTGGACAAAAAATTTAACATCCACATCCACATACTGGAATCAGTGCGGCCAAGAGAAATGCTACGAAATGAAGAGAATAAACTGTTGGGAATAAATTAATATAATTTCATGGAACAAATATTGGAATTTAGGTTGTAAATGTAGGTTAGGCCAGCAGAGAAGGCTTTGCTGGCCCTGACCGCCTGCCACTGCCTATACCTATGCTCCATCTATCTATCTGTCTATCCATCCATCCAGCTTTTTATGGTTGAAATTTTTGAATGAAAAGCATAAAAGTAAATAGTTTTACTGCCTGTTTAAAATACCTGTAAATCCTTAACACAAAAAACATAACAGAATTTCAAAAACCTGAAATAACCTATGAGATAAGTGAGATATAAATCTAAAACACGTCTCGATCCAGAGTGTTGAAGGGAAGAAAGCAATTTAGGCAAGACAGCTGTAAATGAAGAGATTTAAGCGTGTTCATGCGTGTTCATAAGCATTTCCCAAAACCACACCTCCCCTTTAGCCCCCCCCCCCCCCCCCCACACACACACACAAACACACACACACACACACACACACACACACAAACACACACACACACACACACACACACACACACACACACACACACACACACACACACACACACACACACACACACAAAACGGCAGCTTTTCACATTCAATACACTCCAATATTCAGATCCTCGCTCCATCTGTTGATAAGCTGGAAAACCTCATCATGTTCGTCACACAGACACATCGCATGTCACGTCGGCTGTAACGTAAAGCTACAAGCTACAACTCTCCTATTTTGTGCTGCTGTGTTTTGCTGTAACTTTACCCCTGGCGACGAGGAACTATAAACAATGACATCATGCCTGATCTGAAATCCTGTTCTGATCTTAGATCAGTTTTGCTTTTTCTTCTGTCATATGCACAGATTAGGATTTGCTCAGAAAAGGATCTGAAACTAAAATACATGTGGGGATGCATGGCCGACAGAGCTTGACCTCCGAGAAAGACCTTAGAGTAAGACAGAATATGGTCAAAGGGGGCTTCACACGAGTCTGGAAGTTCCAGGCCATGGGAAGCTTTCACCTTCACGTCCCCAGTAAGTGTGGGTGGGGAAGCGCACCTAAAGTCCCCCTGAGTGCTTCCCCATCAAGGATGACATCATCCTTTTATAAGGCCCAGGTGTGGAGACCTCTGTTACAGAGACCACTGGCTTCTCAGGTATATTGCTCAAATCAGAATATAAACCAGAAGGTGGTTCCCTGCTGAAAAGCCCACATTTCCCAGACTCCTTATAACTGGTTTTGTATGTGTTTATGTGTATTATGTGTATTATGTGTGTGTGAATGTGTTTGTTGTTATTCTGTCTGTTTTATGCTGTTGTTTATGTCTGTTTGTCTGTAAAGTAAAGCATGAGTGACTGTCTGTGCACTCGAGCTGCTCGTTCGGTCTATTCGTTTAAGTGAGTAAGTCGTCGTGAGTCACAGGCCTTTCCCCGGGGTTGATTACTTGGCTGTGTCAGTGGCTGAGTGTGTGTGGGTCCTGGAAACACTTCAGAGACCTCTATGTGTGTTTAGGAATGTGTGTATGTGTGCGTGTGTATACACACGTGAGGAGTTTGTGTGTGGGTGTTTGTGAGAAAGTGAGTGTTCTCTCAGTGAGGGGTATGTGTTTGCCTGTCTCACCCACACACAGCTGTATCACCATCACTTTATTCTAGACGAAAGGAACACATGATACCAGGGGCTTATCTTCTGCACCAGACTGCCCACTGTGACTTATCCTTTCATCTCTTCTTCCATTTACCTGTCATCCATTAATCTATCCATCCATGAGTTACCCTTCCATCCCCTTATCCATCCTTGTTCCAGCTATTATAATCTTATATATTATGATATATTACTATTATTATTATGATCCATTCATCATCCATTGGCTTCATTCTTTTCTGCATTCATCACTGATCTGTTTATTCATCTACCACTCAAACCCATCAATCCAATTCTATCATCCAAGCTTCATTTTCTATCATCCAAGTTCCATACTTTTATTTTCTCTTTTATCTGACAATTTGTCTTACCTGTCCATCCATCCATCTGTCCGTCCGTCCATCCGTCCGTCCATCCATCCATCCATCCATCCATCCATCCATCCATCCATCCATCCATCCATCCATCCATCCATCCATCCATCTATTTCATCTACACTTTTCTTCCAACATCTTGTCCTTTACTAATATTACTTTTAACATCCATACACTTTTATTTCATCCATAACTTATCCATTCCTTTATCACATCCATCCATCCATAAAACTTTTCCCGTTATGTATCCATGCATTTATTCGTCTACACTCTTTTATTACAGATCGAGTCCATTTCTGGGCACTCATCCAACTAACTTTCTCTTCTGTCTATTTTGCTCTCTATCTATCTTTATTTTCTTTATTAACCTTCTTTCATTGTCGTAACAGATCCCAAACAAAATTTAGCAAAGCAATTCAGATCCCATTAGATTGAAAAATTGAAAAGTCCAAAGCTCAGGGGTGTAATGCAGAAAAGAAGACTTTTAAAACCAGAATTAATGTGTGTGATTTAATGGAAAAACTGAAAAATCGCTGTACATAAGAGCTCAGAATGCATCAGAACTGCACATCTCTATTCTTCATGCATCTGTCCACTTCCATCTATGTTTTTTCTGTCATGTATCTATTCCTTCTTCCATTCTTCAAATTGTGCAACTTTTCTCTTCATTATACATCTTATTTTATCTGCCTAGCAATACTCTTTTTTTATCAAATTCATCCATGATATTTTTCACCCGTTCATCCATCCATCCATCCATCCATCCATCCATCCATCCATCCATCCATCCATCCATGCAGTTTAAAGTGAAGAGCTCTTCGTCCTGTTCACACGCTACATTATACAAGCTGTTCCTAATTAAATCCGACTCAGATATGTACTAAAATGATAAATGCACTCACATGTGGTGTGTTCGGTGAATCAGCAGCAGCTGTGGGACTTGCTAATCACTATCAGCACTTATATAAATGAACAGGCTACTAATCTCAGATCACTTTTTGACGTATTATATCTATACACAATTATACGAGTGGGGGGTCATGTGTTCTTCCATTTTTTTATTATTATTTATACAACGTTCACATAAGATGCTCTATGATTAGGGTTGGTGGGGATCATGTGACTAAATGAAATCATTAATTGGAAAAAAATCATAGTCTAGTAATTTAAAAGATGAGTAGCTGTTCTTTGAGATTCCAGATGGAGATACCGGATTAAGGGATGAACAGAAAGTGGTGATGGAGGGTTGGTGAGTCAGGAGCCATCATGGGAGAGAGAAAGAGAGAGAGAGAGAGAGAGTAGAGCAAAGTCTATCAAGTGGCTGGAAAAGTTTGAGGTTTTGGTGTTTTTGGTGTATATGGGGAGGTTAAAGAGAGTTCATTGTTCAGGGTTGAGCAAAATGGGCAGTATATTCTCACATGCTGTAGTACTACTGTTACTGGAAGGAATGTGGAAATTCTTACAAAATATGACACACACACACACACACACACACACACACACACACACACACACACACACACACACACACACACACACACACACACGCATTCAATCCTTCCCCTAACCCCACCCTGAATATCTCTGAATATGACATCCTGTGACATAAAGCCTGACAGACTTGGCACTCTCGTGTGTCAGCGCCTCACTAATGAACGATCCCGCGGTCACGTCTACGGCACACTGCTGCTTTACAAATCTCTGAGTGGTAATTACTTTTTTGGGTAATTACTCTAAAGCTCTTCTTCTGGTCTTGTTGAGACTTGAGCTGAGACTATGAAGTGTTTGAGGAGACAAAACAAAACAAAAATTCCCAGAAAACATCCAAAAATGTTCTCCTTGAGCGGTAAATAGAGCTGTTACAGACCTCCACGTGACAATGCTAGGAATAAAATATTTCATTTTTGTGAGGACTGAAGCAAGGTGCAGCGTTTGGAGCATAAAGGTCATGACCTTTTTTTTTTTTTTTTTTTTTTTTTTTGCCAAAATGTCTTGCATCAGGTATAAACTGGAATTCAGGACAGTGTGGTAGCAGAGGATGTTTTTCACACGAGAAACCACACTTGGGGGGAGTAGTGAGGAAGTTTCAGATCAAATCAGTGGCGTATTACTAAATCAAAGATTATCTCTGAGACGATTCAGGTCTTATGTAGAATTGACAGGAAAGCTTTCATCTCCTGGGGTATGTACACTATTTTAATAGACTTGTAAAAACAAACCTGTCAAAATTCTTATCTCGGGGACACCGAATGTCCCTTCATTGTAGGTCTATTATAGTTGAGGTTAACTGTTCATGGTATGAAAATATGTTCATGCTAGTTAGCAGTGTTTATATCAATTACAGTCAAAATCCATCCTCATGGTTCTTCAGTAAAACCCTTCACAGTGGATCTTTAGACCTCATGTTCATGTGGAACCATCCTCAGTAGGAGTAAATAGGTTCCAATTGAAAAAACTCCATCCAGAGGTAGGACATCAGAATTAATCAGGCAGGTCTGAAATGAGTAAAGAGGCAGGTATCACTGATACCTCAGGAGCATGTGAGCTTTTTGGTGTATCATTATTATTTTTATTTTTTTCTTCCTTTTAGATTATTATTATTATTATTATTATTATTATTATTATTATTATTATTATTATTATTATTATTATTATTCAATTTACATTATTAATGTAATTAATAGAAATCATCCCAAATTAATGGAAAACTGAAAATTGACTACATTTAGAAGCAATATTATAAGATATTGAATATTGCAAGATATTACAATGACATTTTTTTTATTATTATTATTGATATTTATAACTCCAGAAAATGCTATATCACATATAATAAATTTTTTTTTTGACCTGGCTGTGTATAAGATTATCTACTACTTATGTAAGAAAATAATACTTGGTTTTATTCCAGCTCTGATTTGAACTTCTTTGCATTGTTATTATAATAATAATAATAATAATAATAATAATAATAATAATAATAATAATAATAATAATAATTATTATTATTATTATTATTATTATTATTATTATTGTTATTATTATTATTATTATTATTATTATTATTATTATTATTATTATTATTATTATTATTATTATTATAATTAGTAGTAGTAGTAGTAGTAGTATGTTTTGTATTATAAATTATACATTTGATTATTTTTTTATAATAATTTAAATTTTTATTAATATGGATATTTATTGTCTTTTTTTATTGACTATTCTCACAAAATCAAAACATTTTTGTATGGACAAATTGCTACTAATCCAAATGAAAACACAAAATTGATTCATTTGATTAAGTTTAATGCTTCGTATTAAAGGTTTGGAATGCACTAAAAAAAGGTAAACCCACAGCTCATGTTCTAATGCATAAAGTGAAAATCATGATCAGAATTAAAATAGTCAATTTCCCTCGCTGGTGCACATCTCCTTCATTTGGTGAACAACTCCGACTACATATGTATACAGTATGTACAATAGAGCCTTACTGCGGAGAATTTTCTCTAAAAAACACGATGAAGAACCTGTGTTTTCCATTAAAGTGTTTTTAACAAAATTAAAGCAGTCTATTTAAGTACACACTATTCCAACTTCAGACTTTCAGTTCTGTCGTATTTACACCTGTGTATTTTTGATCCTGAGATCAAGGTTAAGAATTTTTTATCTGCAGGGCAGCTTTGAGCCCCAGATCAGTTCTAAGTGCCCCTTTGTTAAGCAAAACCCCCCACCCCAAAAAAAATAAAAAATCCACCTCCCACATTTGGAGGCCAGAGTTTGGTGAGTCACTGCGGCTCCTCGCTGGAGTTGTCCTCTCATCCACCTCACTGCAGATTAACTGGAAGTCGGATGTGTTTTTATTTCCCCATTTCACCAAGAGCAAAGAGCTGGGGGAGGCCCAGAGCGTCCGGTTCATGTTTGCTTGTCTGTGTCACCATGTGTAAGTGTGTGTGTGTGTGTGTGTGTGTGTGTGTGTGTGTGTGTGTGTGTGTGTGTGTGTGTGTGTGTGTGCCAGAGGCCAGGCGGGTCCATGCCTAATTATCACTTATTTAGGCTGCCTGAGGTGCTCTGGAAAAGAGTGCAGGGTGCAGACAGTGCATCTTTGTTTTCCAGTGCACAACACCACCAAATTCAGTACATTTGGGGTGTGGAAACTGCAGATGTTCCACATCACACGTTTCTAATAAGTGATCATAAGGTTGGTTACTGGCCCTACATCTAAAACCACAGTGCTGTTGGATTCTGATTGGTCAGAAGATGTTGATTTCTTTTCTATGACAGCAGCTTGGATAGTAGTGCAGCTGTACATCACAGGCTTATATACAATGCGCTCATTCTGACAGTGGAAGTTCCTTTACCAAAACAGGTATGTGAACTACTTAGTGCTGCTTTAACAGTGAACATAGTAGGGGGTCTCAAGTGTCAGCTCTTTCTAACAGAGGTGAAAGAAATGCCTTTAGGTTTTCAGGATTGAGGAGTTTAGGTGTCTGGGTGAAGTGATGAAGAACTTCCAGTGAGGAAAATAAAAGTACAGCTGCCAAATCATGAGGAAGGGCTTGTTTTGGGGAAGTTCAGCAACATGTAACTATTAATGGATAAAAAAAAAAGAAAGAAAGAAAAGGTGCTTTATGCTCGTCACATGTACTTCACAGCACACTTTACAGACATTCTTTCTTCACATATCCCAGTGATGTGAGGAATTTGGGCTCAGAACGCATAGTCAGCCCTGATACAGCGTACCTGGAACACTGAGGGTTAAGGGCCTTACTCAGGGGCCCCGAAGGTGGCAGCTTGGCGATATCAAGTAAAGTAGGATTTGTTGTTGAATAATATTGTCATTAATGGCAAATGCTATGGGGAAAAGAGAGGAAAAGGTCTTCTGGACAAGCACTAGATAAATATAATCAGCTTCTGGTTAATATTATGCATTGACATGAGTTTCCTATAACCAGAGGCTCAAAAATGGGGTATGCGGTATATGAAGTGCATTGGGAGGAAAAATTTACATGTATAGCATATACTGTAAATGCATCCAGAGCAACTTACATTTATCTTATTCATACAACTGTGCAGCAATGGCATTAAGGGCCTTGCTCAGGGGCCCAGGAGTGTCTGCTTGGTGTGGCTAGGATTTGACCTTCAGATCCAAAGTAAAATGCCATAACGACTTAGCTACCACCTTCCCCCGGGTACAATAAATTGTATTTACCCCTCTTTTTTTTGGAAGAGGGAGGAGGGGGCACCAACCATGATCTTACATAATGTTCAGCACATATGCAGTTGCACCCCTGCCTATAACTGCAAATTCAAAAGATTGGTGCTTACTCAGCGTTATCTTTATTAATAACTAGTGAAAGATTTATACAGACTACATTCTCAGCCGTCGATGTCTCACAACCGCTTTTATTTTCGGATTGTTTCGTTTCATTCTTGTAAATCTGCCTAAAACATGTCTAGCCCCTCACTATTTTTCCTGCAGACTCGACACTGGTCAGACAAGACACCGTTATGATGGTCTCGTCTTCCTAACGGTCCTCTCCGTTACGTCGGAGAGTTTTAAAAAAAATTTCCACCATATCCTGGCTATTTTGGTCGGATAAACACAGCAGGGTGGGTGGAGTCGTCCGGTCCTCGTTTTGCCCCGAAGGACTCTGGAAAACAGGCAGCGAGAGCACGTGGGAGACGCTGCAGCAGGCTCTGTGAAAAAGCAGACATGGTTTTCCATCCACATTGTGAACGGGGTGGAAATTACCCAACATGCTCTCTGAGGACAGGAGATAAAACAACAATACATGAAAAGGTCAGCTGCTGGGAGAAAACTGCAGTCGGGGGTTATTTAAAGACGTTTACTTAGAGGCTAATGTTAGCTTACTGAAGGGCCGAGAGCCACATGTGCAGCCGTCATCACACGGAGAGCCACGTCGGAGTCTGAGAGTGGCAGATTGAGTATTTCAGAAGCTCATGACTGCTAAACAAAACACTCTCCATGGTTTAGACAGAATGGTGGGGGAAAAAAAAGACAGTCAAGGAGCAGCAGTTCTGCATCTGGTTCGAGGTGAAAACAACAGTAACCTCAGACAATCACTCTTAATAATCAGGGTGAGCAGAAAAGCATCTCACAGGACTGAATACAGCAGAAACCCCACATCAGATCAGCAGTGAGGGAATGAGTTTTATGTATGTGTCATCACTTACATTTTTCTCTCTGTCTGTCTCTTTATATCAGTCTGTATGTGCCTGTCCTTCTGTCTGTGTGTGTCTCCCTCTTTCTGTCTGTCTGTGTGTCTCTTTTTTTGTGTGTCTCTCCCTCTTTCTGTTTGTCTGTCTGTCTGTCTGTCTGTCTGTCTGTCTGTCTGTCTGTCTGTCTGTCTGTCTGTCTGTGTCTCCCTCTTTCTGTTTGTCTGTCTCTTTTTTTTGTGTGTCTCTCCCCCTTTCTGTCTGTCTGTGTGTCTCTCTTTCTGTCTGTCTGTCTGTCTGTCTGTCTGTCTGTCTGTCTGTCTGTCTGTCTGTCTGTCTGTCTGTCTGTCTGTGTGTCTCTCTTTCTGTTGTGTCTCCCTCTTTCTGTCTGTCTGTGTGTCTCTCTTTCTGTCTGTGTGTGTCTCCCTCTTTCTGTCTGTGTGTCTCTCTTACTGTCTGTCTGCGTGTGTCTCCCTCTTTCTGTCTGTCTGTGTGTCTTTCTTTCTGTGTGTCTCCCTCTTCCTGTCTGTCTGTCTGTCTGTCTGTCTGTCTGTCTGTCTGTCTGTCTGTCTGTCTGTCTGTGTCTCCCTCTTTCTGTCTGTCTGTGTGTCTCTCTTTCTGTGTGTGTCTCCCTCTTCCTGTCTGTCTGTGTGTCTCTCTTACTGTCTGTCTGTGTATGCCTTCCTCTTTCTGTTTGTCTGTGTGTCTCTCTTTCTGTCTGTCTGTGTCTCCCTCTTTCTGTTTGTCTGTGTGTCTCTCTTTCTGTCTGTCTGTGCGTCTCTCTTTTTCTGTCTCCCTCTTTCTGTCTGTCTGCGTGTCTCTCTTTCTGTCTGTGTCTTTCTCTGTCTGTCTGCTTGTCAGTTGGTTTCTATTGTTCTCTTTTTAAATTTCTTGGATGGATATGTTTTTTTTTTTAGAATACATTCTTTTTTTTTCCTTCCTTCTTTCTTTCTTTTCTTCTTTCTTTCTTTCTTTCTTTCTTTCTTTCTTTCTTTCTTTCTTTCTTTCTTTCTTTCTTTCTTTCTTTCTTTCTTTCTTTCTTTCTTTCTTTCTTTCTTTCTTTCTTTCTTTCTTTCTTTCTTCTGGATGTCTCTCTCTCTCTCTCTCTCTCTTTCTCTTTCTCTCCACCTCTTACTTGTAGAGTATGTTTTTATGAAGGATACACAGGCAATGTGGCTATCTGCCTTTTTTTCCACAAGTCAGTGTGTGTGTGTGTGTGTGTGTGTGTGTGTGTGTGTGTGTGTGTGTGTGTGTGTGTGTGTGTGTGTGTGTGTGTGTGTGTGTGTGTGTGTGTGTGTGTGCACGTACCTGTCTGTCTGGCAAAGTTGATCAGCCAGGTGTGCTTGTTTTGGCTGCATGGTAACACACTTATGTACCTTGCTCCACACACACACACACACACACACACACACACACACACACACACACACACACACACACACACACACACACACACACACACACACACACACACACACACACAAATTATTTACTTCAAGATCAATCCAGGGATTTAGAAGACAATTAGAATACAAGTATGTTCAAGTGTGTTCAAGAACCCAGTGTGTGTGTGTGTGTGTGTGTGTGTGCGTGTGTGTGCGTGTGTGCGCGTGCGCACGTGTGTGTGTTTGTGTGTGCTAAAGTTAAAATGAGGTCATGAAAATGCTGACTGTGGATTAGATGACACACACTCTTACTGACAACAGTCCGACCCCCACAAACCTCAAAAAATGCACATTGCACAAGTCCATCGGCATGTTCTCTCCTATAAACAAACACACACACACACACACACACACACACACACACACACACACACACACACACACACACACACACAGTTACAGGCTTTTAACATTTTTAATAGGTTTTAAAAACTATTTAGAATAGAGTCACTTTTGTTATTATCTCTGCCTCTGAACAGACAAAACAAAGGAGCTCCGAGTGACAGTTGAAGCAAAACATTGAATCCAGAACACCTGAACTGAGACATTAAAAGCTCATATGCACAGATCAGATTTTTTTTTTTTCTTTTGCTCAGTTTTTTTTTTTTACAGAGATTGGCCCATGTCACAAAAAGACACACATCAATTACTATGTTCCAACACCACTGGGTTTCAGTAAATTCCTCCCAGTTTTGGTTCCTCCATTGTTCTCCGGTGCTGATGATGACACCAGTAAGGTCTTGATCACACCTGCCAATACTTTCTGGTCAGATCGGGTCCAGTTTGTCTCAGATACGCATTGGGATCTAAAAAAATTAACTTCTTCTCCTACTTCTTTTACTTTTTCTTTTGGCTGCTCCCATTAGGGGTTGCCACAGTGAATCATCTGTCTCCATTACACCATGTCCTCTACATCTACACTATATGGAGAAAAGTGTTAGCCATCTAGCCATATGTGAAGGGATCGATTGTATAGGACGTCCTAGCATAAAATTGTCTCTTCACTTGGACCCAAACCTGTGCACAAAGCCATCTCCATGAAAATATTATTTACATGGGTTGGAGTTGAAGATCTCCTGCTATAGAGCTCCACCCCTATTAAACAATAGATTGGATTGCTGACTGCACCCCAGACCTCCTCACCTCTCCTCACTGATTACCTACATCAGTACCTGACTTTACTAACATTCATGTGGCTGAATCAATCTCTACAATTCTCATAAAATCTAGTGGAACATCTTTCCAGAAGATTAAAGGTTATTGTAAGAGCATATGGGAATTAAAAGTGGAATGGGATTTTCATATAAGCAGACACCAATCCTATGTTACATTTAGGTGCATGTAAAAAAAAAAAACAAAAAAAAAACACTATTCTGTCTAGAAACCGTGTTCTAATCGGGTAACATTTGGAACATCAGGTTCAGAAATATTTTTTGGGGTGTTTTCTGCAATCCAGAAAAGTGTCCTGAAAAAACACACATGAATCTTATGTTTAGGTGTCCACAAATTTTCTCCATATAGTGTAGTTTATATTTGTTTCTACTTTCCCAAATATATATATTTGCAGTAAATTCTACTTTAATTCTAATTTATTGTCACAGACAGTCAGAGAATCATTCCACTTGCACGTCATACTGTGTATGGTTGTGTATATGGCTAATGAAATTTGAATGAAGAAAATTAATATGTCAGGAGAATGACCAGTCCATATATCAAGCAAAGTAGAGAAAATTTGTGATGGTATTTTGTCTAGATTTTGTGTCCCTTTTTTTAAATTTACGCATCCTTTGCAATTACACAATCTTTGATTAGCAGCAAGCTAGCCAGCTAACCATAACGAGTGATACTTCAGAATAGAGAACTATAGGGTCAGTGTTATAGATTTCCCAACAAACATTGTATGTTGATTGATATACAGTGTACATTTGTATATATGTGTATATTTGTTTGTACACAAGTTTTAGAGTTAGAATTCTTTTTTTTTTTTTTTTTTCTCTCTAAATCGGAGTTCAAAGACTGTAGCATTAGATTTAAGGTATTTCTCATATTCATTAATATATATTTTTTACATACTCTACTGTATTTGGTTTCTAAAGTACATTTGAGACTCGGTTTTATCCTAAATCACATATTATAAATTAAATATGAATAGTGCTAAGTATTTGACTATTATTATTATTGTTATTATTATTATCCAACCAGTCTCTTGTTTATTTTCACTGATAACGAAGCACACATTTTCCAGAGAAGCTGAGTCAAAAAAGGTGACGTCCTTTGATGTGATGTCCATAAATCACGCCTGGTAAAGACAGGAGGTGTTTCATTATCACTTGTTTGTTTTCTGATGTTAGATTGGATAACAAGCTTGAAAACCAACTTTGATCATTTTGCAAGTGTACATAAGCTCAGCGTGATCATTTCATTGACATGCCAGGTGAACTCCCTAAGCTAAGCTAAGCTTTCTGATATCTTTCAGATATCATTTGTAAAATATATATATTTTTATTTGGACTAGCATTAGGTGATATTTGATAAGCAACCAGTTACAGTATATATAGGAAAGAGGTGAAAGCACTGTAGAAGTTTTGTGTGGTTTTAGTGTTTTCATGTAATTTTTTTACAATTTTTAATGAATAATGATAATATTTGTATTTATTTATTTATTTATTTATTTATTTATTTATTTATTTATTTATGTATTTATGTATTTATTATTATTATTATTATTATTATTATTATTATTATTATTATTATTATTATTATTATGTATAATTGAATAATTTGATTTTTACCATATTCAAAAATTTGTATAAAAAATTATTTATTTGATTTTAGTTGTTGTCATACGTTTTATTTCTTGGTTCAGCATTCGACTGAAAAGTGTTAAACAATTTATTATATAATAATTAGTAGTAGTAGCAGTAGCTTTGCTTTGTTGTTATTAGAGTGAGTGTATAACAGAAAGAGAGAGAGAACTATAGTTAGTTTAATGATATACTTTCTAATTATGGTTTCAAACAGCATAGACTTACACACACACACACACACACACACACACACACACACACACACACACACACACACACACACACACACACACACACACACAGTTGCTGAGTCAGTACTAATGTCACTTTGGTGGAGGCACTGGAATGGATGGACACACACACACACACACACACACACACACACACACACACACACACACACACACACACACACACACACACACAGAGTTTGAATGATTGCATGTTTTGGGGCTTTGAGGCTTTTTGGCTAACCTAGTTGTCAAGAACATTGGATCCTCCAGATAATTATGTCTATGAGTGCTCTCTTTCTCTCTCTCTTTCTCTCTCTCTTTCTCTCTCTCTCTCTCTCTCTCTCTCTCTCTCTCTCTCTCTCTCTCTCTTTCTCTCTCTCTCTCTCTCTCTCTCTCTCTCTCTCTCTCTCTCTCTCTCTTTCTCTCTCTCTCTCTCTCTCTCTCTTTCTCTCTCTCTTTCTCTCTCTCTCTCTCTCTCTCTCTCTTTCTCTCTCTCTCTCTCTCTCTCTCTCTCTCTCTCTCTCTCTCTCTCTCTCTCTCTCTCTCTCTCTCACACCACACACACACACACACACACACACACACACACACACACACACACACACACACACACACACACACACACACACATTAACATATAAACACTTGTTCTCATAAAACAGGGATTTCAGTCATAAGCATAATCACTACTCTCTCTCTCTCTCTCTCTCTCTCTCTCTCTCTCTTCTCTCTCTCTCTCTCTCTCTCTCTCTCTCTCTCTCTCTCTCTCTCTCTCTCTTTTCTCCTTTCTTCTCCTCTGGCCTGAACATTGATCATGGTTTTCTTCTTGTTCTCAGGTTGAGATTTTCAGTGTAAAAAATGTAATCTGTCTAGAAACTGTTCTAACCGGATAACATTTGGAACATCAGGAAAAATCTGATCGCAAAATACCATATACATTTTTAGACACAAAAGTGTAGACAATTTTAGAAACTTGTTCTGGGTGTTTTCTGCAATCCAGGAACCTCTACTACAACCCAGGAGCCTGGTATAATATTTTGAACCCAACAGTTGGTGCTGGAAACTTGGAATGTGTTTTGAAACTCAGAAATGTTATCTGAAAGCCAGTAATATGTTCTTGAACCTAGTAACACTTTCTTAAACTTTCTAATGTGTTCAGGAAATTGTTCTAGAACAAACATGTTCTGTAATTTAGAAACCAGCAACTTGTTCTGAAACCAGGAAAACATGTTTTGGAACCCATTGAAGTGTTCTGGAAATCAAGATTGTGTTCTTGAATCAGGAAATTTTTATAGAATGTAAGAACCAGTTCAGGAATTTAGAAGCCTATTCTGGAAATCAGCAACTTCTGAAATTCGAGAATTTGTGTTCTGGAAGGCACGACTGTGCCCTAAAATGAAGATGAACATGTACAAATGCACATTGTGTTGTGTGTAGAACACAGGGAACGGCTCCAGAAGCTGGAAACACTTTCTAAAACTCACTTACGTGTAAAAGAATCCATGAATGTTGCCTTTAAGAGTTTTCTTTTTTTCATTGGTGGTTTTTAACTCACAAGTGATTAGTAAGCCTGCTGTTCTATCAGAGCTGTGCTTTGTCAGAGGAAGTGCAGAGATGTGGTTGATTTATAAAGTATGTCAAATCAATAGCAGAAAGCAAAAACTTCTCAGTGCAACATCTCCTGCCTCAATCTTCTCCATGTGCTCCTTTGTGTCTGCTGTGAGATGAGCCTAACTATCGTCCGTGTCATGTCACTTCTGTTAAATATTCCTGGTTCCTGATGCGTGCTGGAAACAGGAAGTCATCCAGGAACTGTGCATTTCTCATTCAGGATAATTCAGGAACCTTTTTAGTTCTGCAGATGTTTCTGGAAGCTATTATGTTTCTTGTCTTTATCTTATAATTACTATCTAGAGTCTATGTGATGATTATTACACCCTAATAAAGAGGTTAGTACTACTTAAAAACCCACAACACTACATGCCAGAATGTATTGGGACACCTGACCTTCCCAGCCATATGTGTTTCTTTGGAAAAACTCTAGCCACAAAGTTTGAGGCACAACATTTTATAGAACATCTTTCAATGCTGTAGCATTACATGTTCTCTTCATTAAACTGGGACACTCAAACTTGTTCCAGCATGACAATGCCTCTGTGCACAAGTTAGCTCCATGATAATATTGTGTCTAGTTATTTTGCTTTAACTGTCACTCTTGGCTCTTTTGTTTTGTCTGTTTGGAGGTGGGAATAATAACGAAAGTGTGAACCCACTCTAAACAGGTTTCAAACCATTTCACATCAGTACCTGACTTAATTAACGCCCTGAATAAGCACAAATCTTCACAAGCACACTCCAAAATCTAGTGGAACATCTTTGAAGGATGGAGGTTATTAGCAACAGCAATAAGGCACTAAATATTGAATAAATATTCGGATGTTCACAAAGCACAGGAATCTTATGGTCAGGTTTCCACAAACAGTCTATATTTAAGGGTAGTGTATGAAATATACAGTATTTACCTCTCATGCTGTGGGCAGCCATTTCGATTTAACGCCTCTTCCAGAACTCGGAGATGAAGAGATTGTCATAAGTTTGTGAGGAAGAATATATTTTTTAAACGATTTCAGGTTTTGTTCAGTTTTTACAAGTTCGTTTTACAAGAAGGAATGCAATAAAAACAGAATGCAATGATCTGCAAATCTCATAAATCCATATTCTATTCACAATAAAATACATAAAACATATCAAACTCATTTAAACTGAGGCCTGCCCTGCATGCAGTCCAGACCTTTCACCATTTAAAAACATTTGGTTCATCATGAAACAGAAAATACAACAAAGGACACCCAAAACTGTTGAGCAGCTAGAATCCTGTATCAGATACATACGGTAAAAGATTTCAGACGTATGTTAAGACATATGGTAAAAGTTCCCAGACGTATATGGACCGAAGACAGTGGTAAACATGGCCCTGTCTCAACTTTTTTTTAAATCTGTTGCAGCCATCAGATTTGAAAAGATCTTATTTTTCCCTTAAAATGGTATCTGTTCTTCGTTTAAACATTTCACATGTTGTTTTTGCGGTTTATTGTGAATAGAAAATGGATTTATGAGCTTTGCAAATCATTGCATTCTGTTTTTATTTACATTGAACACGTTTTACCACTCATTTGGAATTGGGGTTGTAGCTTCAGTTTTCATTTATTTCACAAGAGATATTGTTTACTACACTATATCACATATTCTTCTGTATTTGGAAAATAAAGTGCAATCGAGACTTAGGTTTCATACATAATATAAAATACAAAAGGACCACATTATTATACAGAGTGGTGACTATGTGAGATTGTGTAATTTAAGATACAGTTTTTTGGCAAATCTGAAATGAGTAAAAAGATTCTTTGGGAAATTCAACACTCCTACAGTACTTATACAAGTCTAATGAACAAATTAATATTAATAACCAGTGTGTGTATTGATGAATATTAATGACAAATGAGTGTGTCTGTGAAAGTGGGCTGCTGGATGGATAAGTTTTTTTTTTTTAGAATACATTTTTTTTTTCCTTCTTTCTTTCTTTCTTTCTTTCTTTCTTTCTTTCTTTCTTTCTTTCTTTCTTTCTTTCTTTCTTTCTTTCTTTCTTTCTTTCTTTCTTTCTTTCTTTCTTTCTTTCTTTCTTTCTTTCTTTCTTTCTTTCTTTATTCAGTAAAAACCAGTGCCCTGCACATATGCCTCAGGCAGCACCAAGACCACACTTACCCTGTATTCATAAGCATGCTATTAAGATGTTATAAATGTGACTGTATTTAGGAATCTTTACACAGAGTATTACTAATGAGGATTTTGGCAATCACCAGATATTGAGTAACTTCTCAAAAACATTTACGGTAAAGGATCGTGGGTGTGCATGAATGTGTGTGGACGCAGACAAGCATGTAGGTGTTTGGGTGTGACCTGTGGGCCTATTGTTCTCTGTGTGTGTGAATGTTGTAAATTCCGTCACCTCACAGGTGTTCCTCCAGGTGACCGAACGGTTAGCTATCAAAAGCCAATTATACATAGTACTGATTATATATATATATATATATATATATATATATATATATATATATATATATATATATATATATATATATATATATATATTATAGATAGATAGATAGATAGATAGATAGATAGATAGATAGATAGATAGATAGATAGATAGATAGATAGATAGATAGATAGATAGATAGATAGATAGATAGTTTTTCAGCAGAATATCTTCAACTTAAACCCATGTAAAGCAAATCTTCATGAAGATGGTTTTGTGCACATGGGCATTATCATGCTGGAACAGGTTCGGGTCTCACCAAAGGGAAAAAGGGAAAACTCAATGTTTCTGCATTCAAAGACGTCAGATACAATTATGTGCCTCCAACTTTGTGGTAACAGTTTGGTGAAGAACCACATATGTTTGGAACAGTCGGGTGTCCCAATTCTATAAAATACATATCCATAATTAATGAGGTTTATTGACACTCTCTTCATAACCCAGGTTGAAATGCTGTTATATGGTGTAGTAATATAGTTGTATTTATATGAATTTAATAAGTTAGGTCTTGGTGTCTAGGGGGCGCTGCAGGTGTCTCTGTACTGTAAAAAGAAAAAAACATTCTCAGCTGAAATACATGTTTCCAATCCAATCATTTAATTATCTTTACGCTTAAATAGAGCGGTTCATCATCTGGAAGCTTCATTCTTAATACCTTGATTTTCTCAGGATGCCATCAGTAGATCGTCACCTGTTCCATGGTAACCTATTTGCACTAGATCTTTTTACTTATCATCAGCAAAAAAAACAAAAAAAAACCCAAAAGTCACAACCCTGAATTTTTTTTTTTTTTAGATATTTGAACATGTAAGATTCATTCACAATACTCGGTTTTTAGAATTTCCCCTGAACTAGTGCTGTGGTTAAGCCGCATTGCAGATCAGCACAGAATGTTCTATATGAAGGTGCGTACTATTCGAAGGAAACATCACCAATCTATGTAAAAAAAAAAAAAAAGGAAGCTGAGTATGTGACGTCCTACAGCCATGTCAATAACAACGTTTAAAAAAAACATATGGCACGGTGATTCACAATTCATGATGAAGACTTCAAGACTCCTCGAGCAAGGGGACTGTTTGGATGAACTCCTGCTCAAACAGTCTCAACCAACCAGTGGAAGGATTTGTAACGTGTTATTGGAGAAGATTTTCATGGATGCCTTGGAATTATTGGAGTTTGCTACCATTTCTTGAGAAGTTAATGAACTTCTCCAGGGAACATCATGTGATATAGTGTGAAACTTTTGTAGTATTGTTACAGGAATTTATTTCCATACTGATGAAGAAGATAAAAAATTGGATTCCTGAAATTTCTTTTTTTTCAATCATTTGCTAAAATTCATGGCTTACTGGAGTGGAACCTTATGTTATCTTCTGTTAGGACTTGTGCCTCATCTTTTCCTTTACTCTCATGCTTTTCTGCACACCACAGTTGTAAAGAGTTCATATTTGAGTTGCCATGGTGTTGGTGTCAGCTCTAGGAAATACATATAGAAAATGCTTTTGCCTGCAGAACCTTCTGAAGTCCTCAAAGCAGCAAATCTGGAACATTATCTGAAGCATTGGACTTGTACAGCCCTTGTGTTTCTGCCACACATTTGACTTATTTGATCATTACTGTATGTCTGGTTTGTGCCACAGGGCCACGTTTTCCCTAAGCCCCATTGCACCTTCATGTTTCTTGTTACCTGATGCTCCATGTTTGCGCCCAAATCATGTTGTTTTTTAATTAGCACTTATATAAAGCCTCACCTCGCATCACACTCAGTGTCTCACACTCGGAGTCGTGTACGGGTTGCGGTTTTCTTGCTCAAGTACTTAGTCATTTCCTGATTAGTTTTTTTTGTGTCCTCTCACTTTGATTACAACTATCTGCACTTGCGTTCTGCGTTCTGCGTCTGCGCCTGCGCCCTGATCGCATGACACATTCGAATTTTCCCAATTGCAAAAAAGTAATAAAAAAGGGGCATCACCAGTCGTCTATTTATTGTTCTGCACAGCAAACTATATTTATCTTATGTTTCAGATATTTTTTCTTGTTTCATTTCAACTTTAGGTCTCAGCTGTTCATTTTGAGACAATGCAGCAATAATGTTTGACTGACAGATATATACAGTGAGGAAAATAAGTATTTGAACACCCTGCTATTTTGCAAGTTCTCCCACTTAGAAATCATGGAGGGGTCTGAAATTGTCATCATAGGTGCATGTCCACTGTGAGAGACATAATCTAAAAAAAAAAATCCAGAAATCACAATGTATGATTTTTTAACAATTTATTTGTATGATACAGCTGCAAATAAGTATTTGAACACCTGTCTATCAGCTAGAATTCTGACCCTCAAAGACCTGTTAGTCTGCCTTTAAAATGTCCACCTCCACTACATTTATTATC